>NW_020799144.1:5414719-5434821 GCF_003259725.1 Athene cunicularia | reverse complement strand
AGGGAAGGGAAGGGAAGGGAAGGGAAGGGAAGGGAAGGGAAGGGAAGGGAAGGGAAGGGAAGGGAAGGGAAGGGAAGGGAAGGGAAGGGAAGGGAAGGGAAGGGAAGGGAAGGGAAGGGAAGGGAAGGGAAGGGAAGGGAAGGGAAGGGAAGGGAAGGGAAGGGAAGGGAAGGGAAGGGAAGGGAAGGGAAGGGAAGGGAAGGGAAGGGAAGGGAAGGGAAGGGAAGGGAAGGGAAGGGAAGGGAAGGGAAGGGAAGGGAAGGGAAGGGAAGGGAAGGGAAGGGAAGGGAAGGGAAGGGAAGGGAAGGGAAGGGAAGGGAAGGGAAGGGAAGGGAAGGGAAGGGAAGGGAAGGGAAGGGAAGGGAAGGGAAGGGAAGGGAAGGGAAGGGAAGGGAAGGGAAGGGAAGGGAAGGGAAGGGAAGGGAAGGGAAGGGAAGGGAAGGGAAGGGAAGGGAAGGGAAGGGAAGGGAAGGGAAGGGAAGGGAAGGGAAGGGAAGGGAAGGGAAGGGAAGGGAAGGGAAGGGAAGGGAAGGGAAGGGAAGGGAAGGGAAGGGAAGGGAAGGGAAGGGAAGGGAAGGGAAGGGAAGGGAAGGGAAGGGAAGGGAAGGGAAGGGAAGGGAAGGGAAGGGAAGGGAAGGGAAGGGAAGGGAAGGGAAGGGAAGGGAAGGGAAGGGAAGGGAAGGGAAGGGAAGGGAAGGGAAGGGAAGGGAAGGGAAGGGAAGGGAAGGGAAGGGAAGGGAAGGGAAGGGAAGGGAAGGGAAGGGAAGGGAAGGGAAGGGAAGGGAAGGGAAGGGAAGGGAAGGGAAGGGAAGGGAAGGGAAGGGAAGGGAAGGGAAGGGAAGGGAAGGGAAGGGAAGGGAAGGGAAGGGAAGGGAAGGGAAGGGAAGGGAAGGGAAGGGAAGGGAAGGGAAGGGAAGGGAAGGGAAGGGAAGGGAAGGGAAGGGAAGGGAAGGGAAGGGAAGGGAAGGGAAGGGAAGGGAAGGGAAGGGAAGGGAAGGGAAAGGGGAAGGGGAAGGGGAGGGGGAAGGGAAGGGAAGGGAAGGGAAGGGAAGGGAAGGGAAGGGAAGATCACTCTCATGGTAATTAAATATTATTTAGAAAAAGGGAAATATTTTTATGCAATGGGTTTACACATATAGGAGTTACAATGATTTTAAAAAGTATTACAATGGTATTTGTGAAATACTTAATATTCTGTACTTGTCTGCTATTTGCTGTACTTTTAATAAGCCCTTTGCAATTTAGTTGCAAAGCCGCTAAAGAGATTTAAATATCTTATGCATTTATGTATTTATGTATACTTAACCACTTTTACATTAAAAATAAGACAAATTTGTCCCTTCCTAATTTCCCCAACAAATCCACAGCTCCAATGCTGCTTTTTTTTTTTTTTTTTATAAATGAAGAAATTCCTCTTGTTATTAAAAAATATAGTGAAGAAAAAAATGGGAAAATTTTCCAACTCTTCACATGATAAATCTTATTTATCTAACTTAGAGGAAGCAGATGGAATTATGTGAAACTTCAGTTCAGGTTACTAGTATTAAAGTACAAAGCTTAGAATTGGATGAAAAAAAATAATTCTAAAAGTATATGATTTAAATTAAACCCATACTTTTTATTTTGGGAAGCATACAAAACATTTCTTATTTTCAACAAGTATGATAGTAAATATGTAGTAAATTTAACCTGCGATATGGATGCATTATTTCTATACTTTACAGCCTTCATATATCAGTCTAGTAGTCCTTGATAAAAAAATCTCAGAGTGACACTGAAATCCACTAAGTATGTCTTCTTCTTTAAAAACATTTCCTTCAAATAACATGCTTGTCTGTACATTTTTTCTGAATACTTTTCATCAATCCCAGAAGTTGCTTAAATTTAAGGCTTGCAACCGTCCAGTTAGAAAAAAAGAAGGTCCATGTACTCAAAATTGTGTAGGTTTCTAAGATTCCTTTCCCACTGCATCCTGGAGTTTGAATGTTTTATAGCTAACTACCTATAAAAACTACTTTTGTACAGTTCTCCAGCATTTTAACTCACTTGTCAGAGACTGAGTTCAGAGTTTGTTTGAATGGAAGATGGTTGTCAGAAGGTAATGCTGGTAAAGGTTTCTTGTCTTTGCAATTCTTTTGTCTCCACACTCAAGCCCGTACAGGCCATTGGCTTCAGAAGTTAAATGGAGCATTTAGGCATTACATCGCAAGTGTAAATGTTAAAAAATGTATAGTATGTATTTATCACCAAATATCCAGCAGCAAGTATGTATCCTATGGGTGTTTTACTCTCTCAGGTAAAATGAAAAATTATTATTTTAGTGATTTCTCTTCTAACTTTTAAGAATTATTTCAATTTTTCCTGGAAATTTTTTTGTTGTAGTTTTCTCATATAGTGTGCTGGGTGCTGGAGTGGTGAATGAACAAACTAGTTATGGAAACAGTGAACTGCTTATTATCAGTCCACAAAAAAGCCCAGATCAACATACTTTAAATCAACAAATGTTGTCAAGGAAATGTTTGGTTTGGTAATTCCAGAGGCATAAAATCTATTGAGCAGAGAGAATTTGCTGTGAATTATTTGCTCTGTTCTAATAAATAATATAGTAACTACTCTGTGCTCTAGCCATAACTCATTTGTTGTTTTTGTTATCTTCTCTACCTGCTCTAAATCATGTGACTTTACTAAAGAGCCTGATGTGCTGCCCTTTGAGAGTTGAGTTAAGGCTGCAAAGCCATGAATGCTTTGCCAAGCAGCTTGAAAATTTCATTCTTCCTATTACTGCAGTTGTCACAAATACCTCTCTCTCTTTGTAGTGGCCAAATACTGTTGACTTTAACTTGTACAATAATGAGATGAAAATGCTAGTTCTACTGGTAGAGAATAAAATAAGGAGACACCTGATTTGTCCTTCAAAATCATGATGAAATAGAATCTAAATCATACTGCAGCTATAGTATGTATTTTAAATCAATTAGTCTCTGCAAAATAAGATCAAAGCTCTGAAATATCTCAAGGATCTTTTACCCTTAGCCTGACTGGACTTGATGTATGTAGTCACTGAGTTAAGTCAAACAATATATATGCTTTTAATAATTTCAGCTTTGTCCTCTGGGGAAATGTGCTCATTTTTGGTATTGTCTGATTCACATTTGATAGTGGAGAAAATCAGAAATTCTTCTTTCAATCTACCCAAGCCCCTGATGTTAAACTGTCAACAGTAGGGAACTACCTTAAAAAAATCCACATTAGTGCTTTGTGTTTTTCCATTAAAACATAGTCACCCTTTTGCTCCACAAAGGCAGCTTTTCTTTTCTGTGCATGCCTGAATGCACAAATAGTTTTGAAGATTTTTATACCAATCCATGCTTCAGTTTCCCTGTTTATACATTCATCCATCTCAGAGCCAAACAGATCTATTGAATCATGCACTCTGTTCCTTTGCTTAGCTCAGGCCAGCGACTTTTATCCAGTTATTTCATCCTACAGGGAGCCCAATAACTAGCCTGTCTGCATAAAGGTGATTATGATTCACAGCTTTTTCACTAAATTTTAGAACACTAATTACATGACATTAATCCTTTTAAAGCATTTTGAAATTTGTTACCAAACTTTCATCCATGCCAAAGACTAATATTTGGTGACTCTGGGTAGTATCTAATATTAGCATCACATGGAATGATCATTATTTGTCTGTTTTCACAATTAGTAAAGTAAAATGTTACTTGTATTTGATTAGATGTAGGAAAGGCAGTTGGGGAAAAAAAAAAAAAAAGTATCATTATACTAATTAAAAACATAGTAATAATTTTACCATCTTTTCTCTGAACAGAGTTTAATTCACACTTATCCCAGGTCTGTTAGATCTGCAGGTCTCAATAAACCCACATACAGATTAATTCTATGTGAATCCTCTTTTGATTAAGAAAGGTTTATTGATCTCTAAAACAGGTGAGTTCTATCTGTTAGTAGGTGCTGCTGCCATGGGTCAACCACTGTTTGCTCTAATGGCACAAGCATAAGGCTTGTGCCTTTAGAATAAGAAAATTAAATTACTTGTTGAAAGAAATATGAAAATGCTGAACTGAAGCCGGAATATTTCAACAAAATTGAAGTATTTCCTTCCCACATGCTGTCCAATACTGATCTTTCTTTCTTTTCAATTTTATCTGATATGGCAGTAGATGGTGTCATTTCCAGTGTAAATGTCTTAATCTGGTCTGAAGTACTATAGGTGTTGGTCTAATACACTATAAGCTACAAATACCATAGGGATTTGGCAAAATGTATATCAATATTAATGTAAAATATTTGTCCTTTCAGAGGATATGTACTTTCTTTTAACAATAAATTCAAAGTTTCCCGCCCCTGGACCTGACATCAGCATGGTATGAAAAACCCGGCTGGAGATCCCTTCCCCCTCTCTCTGCTGAGGAAACTTAACCCTATCCTAGTTGAACCAGGACACCAGAGAGTGAAGTGGTTTAATTCATAACAACCACAAAAATCTCCTTGTTCATACGTAAAGAAGTCAGATAAGGAACAACTGATGGACTAAAAATGCACTGTCTAAAGACAAAAAAAAATCCCAAACCAAAACAAAACAGAGTGTTTGCATCATTTAGGATAAGTACAATCCTTGCAGAACTTGCTTTAAAGGTCAGGAAAGGATCACCAGGGACTAATATCATGGCAGGCTTTTAAAGTCCATTATCTCAGTCTCACTATACTGCCTCTTTTCCCTGCTTTGGAGGAGAGAAACACAACTATTGCAAGATTAACACTTTAGGCTCTTAATTCATAACCACATACTTACACAACCTCCAAATCCAGAAAAGTTCCCTCTATTATATCAGGTCTGTTTATCCCTGTTTCTAAAATCTGAAACAGATAGAAAACACAGTGAGTTATCTACTGACTAACAGAACGTTTTTTAATGTTAGCATATTCCCTTAATTTTTATGCTGCTTGTAGCCTGGCTCTCCAGAAGTCTCCAGGGCTTCAGTCTCTGATCTCTCCCCTTCACTTCTGCAATTCTGTGTTAAGGGATAATGCAACACGAGCTACAGAGATTCCAGTTTACTACCTTACAGGGGAAAACCTGCCTTCTCCAGTTTCAGAGTTAAGGTCTTTTAGCCAAAACACTGAAAACTAGGCTTAATAATTTTGCTGATATGAGACATATATGCAATTTTGCCCTATAATTGCCCTATAAAATGAAAAAATACATTGGCAAAACAAGTGAAACTTTATTCTTTCAAAAGGGTTGAAGAAAACCTGCTATATTATTTACTAAAGAATGAAACGTATCATTCATAATATCATGTGTATGTGATATGAAAGTCTTGTGAAGTCTACCAAAAACTTTCCGAGATATAACGTATACCCAAATTATTCATTTATAAATGTATATCTAAATCTGTACTTGTTTCTCTTAGAGTTAGTATGCATTTTCCAAGGTAACAGTGAAAGTAGTTTTAGCCAATTATTGACCATAAAATTCCATTAAGTTCTTGCTGATAACACTAAAATTTACCTCAGTAAATAATATTTATACCAGCAAATTTATTTACTGTATTTGCTCAGTGTCTTCAGTTAGTGTCATCTTCTACTTAAACATTTTAAAGTTCAAATCAATAATGATCCTTCTTCATGCTGATATAAACCTTTCAGTAAATAAAGGTTCCATGTAATATAAAGGGTCATTTATGAAATTGTTTATAGTGAATGACAGTTACAATTTGCTTCTCAGAAATTAATAGGCGCTGTTTCTATGACTGTGTACCATTACACAGTAAAGTCTGTACGGAAATGTCACATCAGTGAATAATCTTGTTTCCTGGATAATTGGCTTCTCAGATTATTTTTTTCACCTTAGAGAAAACTGAAAGTAGCCTGACTTGAAATAGGGAATTCAACTGATACTCACTCTGATACTCAGAAACAACTTTCAAAAACTCAAATCCATGGTAAGCATTTTGCATCTTCCTGAGGCCTACATCTGCTGAGTAAATTCATAAAGAGTGGTATATCAAGGTCTGGGCAGTACATAATCTGGAAATGTCCACTTATTAACCCAGAGTTTTCTTTCCTTTTATTTTAGTTTTTCCTTTTATCTTTTCTTAATTTCCTTTATATTTTCTTTTATTTTTCCTTAATTTCCTTTTCTCTTTTCACCACTTGTAATGAGATGTTTATTTTTTCCAGAATTTCTTCAATACCACGCTGATTTAACCCTGCCAGGACTGGAGAGCACGTTGCCGTTGTCTCTTCCTCACCCTCCGCCGGTTGGGCTGGCAGTGAGGCACAAACCCCGGGTTAAAATAAGGAGAAATTGAATACAACAGTGTGATAAACAATCTGAGCAACAACAGTAGCAATGATAACAACAATAAACAGCATTAACAGTGAACAAGACAAACAATACACAGAGAAATACCGCAAATGGTTATGGAACAAGCCCGCCACGTGTGTTGCAACCCCCAAAACCAAAAGCAAAAGTAAAAAGTCTCCGCTCCTGGACCTGACACCAGCATGGTATGAATAACCCGGCTGGAGATCCCTTCCTTCCCTCTCTCTGCTGGGGAAAACTTGACCCTATCCTAGTTGAACCAGGACAAATACATTAAAAATACTCTTTATTTCAAATAAAAATTATATAATTTTACCATTATTGTTATCACAGCTGCTCCTGCCATGAAGATCAGATTCTAACAGACCACCTTCTTCTCCAGTTTGCCCCAAGAGCTTTTATTAAATTCAGTTTCAGAGGGAAAGGGGAAAATATAGCCAGTGAACAATTTCTGCAGTGAACTGAAGGTATAATAAAGGGGACCTTTTATCTTAACTATTGGGAAAGTAAAATATAATGTACCTGGGGTATAATTTGTGAAATTCCACACTCAGAACCTAGTTAGAGAGGAATTTATCTCCTCAAGGTGTTTAAATTAATGTTATAGTGTGTCACAAAATTACTCATATTCACTGTATGCAACACTGTAGCAAGTTCAGTAAATATTTTCATGATTTATTAAAGGATTCTTTCATTCATCTCTTACCCTCTCTTAGATACAGCAGTATATCTCAGACACCATGCCTTCACTTACCTCAGAGAAAACCTTTCTCTACATAAGAAATGTTGGTTCTGGTATGTTTGTACTTTGCTGATACGAATCTTCCCTGCAGCCCAGCCCAAAGATCTAAATATGCTGTGTCCCTGGACCCACACAATAGACAAATCTAATCAATATGGTGCAAGAGTATCTTGAAGTGATACATATAAGGAGACAGCAGAAGGAAATATTGAGTGTAAGAGAACATCTTTTGGGAAATAAAAAGGGAAACTGAGAAAAGTTGAAGATTACCTCAGAAGCAGGGCAGAACTACAGATATAAATAATAAATATTTACATACCTTTATAGCACAAAATCTTCTATTCCACTCTTAGAAATAATGACTTAGCAGAATGGGGAATATGACCTAAAAGGTAGGAGACATATGTAGACAATATGACTTCTTGGAGGGGTCTATGGATGTTTGTGGTCTATGAAAATAATTTTTTCACTTACAAGTTTAAGCTTTTTTCTTCTTCACAGGGTTGACCAGAACAGGTAAGTTATGTAGTGTACAACAGGATAGCCACAGACTCTCACAAACAATTTGTGTTCTCTAAGCTTTGGGTCAAATTTTGAGCACTTGTTTCAGCTCCAGAACAGCTGTAAATATTTGACCATCCACAGATTTTCCAAGAATTTTGTACTGGAGTAATCAGGAAACAAAAGAGTATATTTGGAAAATGCGTGTTTTTCAGAAAGTCACTTTTACCAAGAGAATTCTTGCTGGACTAAGTAGGCTGCACTGAAGTAATTTTTTGTTAAATCCATCAATATAGCTACAATTCCAACAGAACTGCTAAATCCCTACTGTATTGATAATTCATGCTACAGGGTTTATATTTTTGTGGAGATGTAAACTAAGTAGAACTACAAGGAGGCAAGCAGTTATTTCAGCTTTTGCCTTAGAAATGTCTTGCAGATATTTCGTATGTTGCTGCACACAGATAGCTATTAATAATAGAACCATTAAGCTAGGACTAAAGATGCCTACTTTTTATTTAAGCTCTGCTTTTGAACTTTTATATCAACTTGGACAAGTCATTTCATTGCTTATTTCACATCCTCCCAATAATAAAATTCAGACTGTAGAATTTAAAAGGCTGTAAAAGACTGAAGTGTTATTTTTTTTTATTGGTAAGCATGTGCTTAATTAACAAGTACTGCTGTGCTATTGGTATGATATCATCTTACTAACAGATTTATAAAGATATATAAATCTACATATAGTAACATCAGCTAGTCAAAATTTCCCTTGGTATCTAACACAAAGAATTTGAACAATCAGTTCTCTGTTTTAAATTTAATCTTTACAATATGTGGAAAACGGCAAAAAGAGTTTCACAGGGAATAGAAAAAACACTAAGATGCCCATTTTCTGTTTTCTCTGTGGAGAAGACATACAAACCATGGGATGTTTGACAAACCACTGATTTTTAGTGTTTTTCAGGTCACTCAAGAGGACTCACAGAGCAGAGGATAAACTTGTATGTCAACACTGAACATTGCTATTCAAAATAGAATCATAGAAACACAGAATCACAGAATGCCTGAGGTTGGAAGGGACCACTGGAGGTCATCTGGTCCAACTCCCCTGCTCAAGAAGGGCCACCTAAAGTCAGTTGCCCAGGACTGTGTCCAGATAACTTTTGGATATCTCCAAGGGTAGAGACTTTACAACCTCCCTGGGCAACTTATTCTAATGCTGATCCTGCAGGTATTTATATATATATCTATATCTATATAGATATATATATCTCCTTCTCTTCTCTGGGCTAAAAAACTCTGGCTCTTACAGCCCTTCCTCATATTGGAGGTTTTGCAGTGCCTTAATCATCTTCCTGGACTTCTATTGGACTCTTTCTAATATGTCCATGTGTCTCTTGTACTGAGACCAGAACTGGACACAATACTTCTGATGTCTGATCTTATTAGTGCTGAGTAGAGGGGAAGGAATACCTCCCTCAAACTGCTGTCTATGTTTTGTCAAATGCAGCCCAGGTACTATTTGACTTCTTTGCTGCAAGTGCATTTTGCTGGCTCATGCTGAAATTGGACCAGGGCCCCTAGGTCCTATTTTGCCAAAGGGTGTGACAGTTGGGTGATCCCCAGTTTATATTTGTGACTGGGTTTTTTCCTCCCCTGGTGCAGGACTTTGGGCTTCCACTTGTTGAACCTCATGAGGTTCCTGTCAGTCCACTTATCCAGCCCGTTGAGGTCCCTCTGAATGTCAGAACAGCCCTCTGGTCTATCAGCCACTCCTCTCGGTTTTGTGTCATTGGCAGATTTGCTGAGGATACACTCTGCCCCATCATTCAGATCATTAATGAAGATGTTGAAAAGGACTGGAACCAGTATAGACTCCTGAGTTACTCTATTACTAGGCTCCAATTAGACTTCATGCCACTGATCACCAGCCTCTGGGCCCAGCCATCTAGCCAATTTTCAATCCATTCCACTGTCTGTTCATCCAGACTGCTACTTCAACAGCAACTACAAGAGACAGTGTCAAAGGCCTTCCTGAAGTCCAGGTAGACAATATCCACCACTCTCCCCTCCTCTACCAGACCAGTCATTTCGTTGTTGAAGTTGAAGCATCGTAAGGCCATGTTTACTGCTTCTGATGATTTTCTTGTCCTTAATGTGTCTGAAAATGGTTACCAAGATGAGCTGCTCCATCGAAATGAAAAGATGATACCTTTGTTCTACTTGGACTGTCTCCACTTCTTATCACAGATTCACATTTTTCTTCTATGTTAGTAGAATCCCTACAAAATGAAGTCTAGGTGGCTAGGACTAGTGCTACTATGATATAGATACCCATGTTCTTCAATTAAAATTTCTAACATAAGGTAGTGGATTTCTTAAGGGACTGAAGCATCCTAAGTAGTTCGCTCTTGCTCTTTTAGACTTAAGAATTCCTGTTCTTTGTATTCTTGAGATAGTGTTTGACACCAAAGACACATAGGTTTTCAGCATAGGGTTTGTGGGGTTATTTTCAATATTTTACAGAGGTTGTTTTTTGGTTTTTTTTTTTGTTTTTTTTTTTTTTTTTTTTTTCCCTTGCAATCATTTGTTAAAATCATAGGTGCATGAAAATCCTGTATCAAACTTTACAGGAAAACAGCTTTTTTTGCAACAACTATTCAATAATCTGTAAGGAGCAGTGAAAACTAATGTAAAACTTCAGATTTGCATGGCAATGATGGCTTCAGAAGATTTTAACAGTGGAAATTATATTGCCTGGTTTTCCCTTGGAAGGAAGAGGAAGAGGTAGTGTGACTATACTATGTTAAAAAAATCCTACAAAGGGTCTCCCAGTATAGACAGAATTAAATGCAGAAGGAAAACATCCTTAAGCCTCTATGAGTAAGTGTTATATGTCCAGGTAATCAAGCTGATGAAAACAGATCTTCTTTTAAATGCCTTGACCTTAGGAGTATTGAGCAGGGGAGGCTTCAGTGAAAAACAAGGGAGTGAGCGAGGCATTTAACAGATTAACATCTCATAAGCTTTACTTTTCATTATGCTGAATTTTGACCCTGAACTAGATTTGAAAGAAACGTGAAATGGATCAAAAAATCTGTGTTCTCTCTGGTATGTGCTTCTGGAATGAATGGCAGAAAATGAGAGACAAGACTTTGCTTAAAGATACTAAAGGAAATCATTTTAGCTTAGGAGAAGGCTAAGGAAAACTGTCTTGCTGATTAGCATGACCCTGAAGAAAGTAATTTTGCCATTTGCTCCCTAAATAGACATCAGATAGACATGGAACTCAGTCAGAAAGAAGGTTCTATTACCATCATTTTCTCTTCGCACACAAAGCAAGAAATACTGTGCCCTCTTAGATTCCTGTAAAATGATACCAACAGTGTTTAACAATTTCTCTTCACTTATTTGACAGTTTAGTTATATGAGAAGCTCATCAGGATCACCAGAAAATAATGTTCCAGTATGGAAAGGGAAAAGTCAGAGAAATTTTTTCCAGCATACCACATGAAGGAGTGAGCTCTTGCCTTCTTTTTCCAAAAAAATTTTACTTCAAATACTATTAATTTATTACTCTTTTAAATTTATTTTTATTGGTTGGAAAAAACCTCACAGTTACAGGGAGGGAAGTCCTCCTTTCCCTTACTCTGGTCCTTCCTTATTCACCCACAAAGTGAACCTGTCTCAAAGTGTCTTTTGTTCCTTCCACAAGGCAGAGGCAATTTACTGTTTGTTGTAACTGGGTCCATTCAGAATAAACAATCATCGACACAGATGAACCTATAAGCTTATCTGTGCTACTGCTTTAGTTCAGTTCTGGCATGTGCTTTTGAAATGAATCTCTGACTTGTTACCATGATCTGTGCTTCAGTTCTCAGCACAGTGAAATTTCTTTCAGAGTCACAAACTGGATTTCTTTTGGTTAAATGTGATATTTAATGTCTGGAAATGGTGTATGCAAGTGAATTAAGATTTTTTTTTTTTTTTTTTTAATTTATAGAACAGGAGAAATCTTAAACACAATCACTTTCAGCTGTCTAATAACTACTAAGTTCAAACTTTCTCAGAAATTGTGGAAGACAGACAAAACCAGCTGTATGTAGGGTTTCTTTTTTTTTTTTTTCTGACTATGATTAGCTGTATTTTAACCTCATAGCTATCTTTTTACAGAGTAATAAGGAACATGACCACTCAATGTCTTGCAAAAAAAGGTATGACTAATAGCATTATCTGATGATGTCCAGTGGTATTAATTTGGGCAAGCTGAAATAATCGATATTACGACAAAGAAAACATTTCACTGTTGTTTCAACAACAGAGTTGTTCTGACAAGCCTCATAAGATTTGAGCTGATAAAACCTTCCTGTTAAAAAGTTAAAATGCTTTGGCATATTTTTGAGGAATGCAGCAATTATTATGCTACTATGCAACATTTCTAGCTGAGATTTGTAGATTGTGAGTTATATTAATGGATTCATAGATTTTAATGGCAGAAGTAATTAATCTTTTCAGGAAATTTATTCTGCTTAACATAGGACATAAACCTTTGACATTATTGCACCAGGAGAATCATGTATATTCATGACATAGGGTTTATCTTTCTGAAGAATATTCAAGTGTTTCAAATTATGTATAATTCTTAATGTACCTCAGTATGTTGTTTCTGTAGACAAGCATTCTGATAATAAAAACTTTGAACATTGTGTCAATTTATCAAGCAACATTTAAAACAATTTTACAGATAAACATCCTCAATTAATATTGATCATATGCAGAGGATTTTGGTTTGGGTTTTTTTGCCAGTAGACCAAGAAGATAGCTGTAGCATTTCTCATGGATGGGTAATTTTCCAGTCTTTGAAACATTCTTACAATTCTCTGGGTTTTTCATAATTTTCAGTATATTTTTGTAGATAGATCCCTGAAGATTACTTTGTATACAAAGTTGTCTTGTCAATCATGTATTTAAAGAACACAGAATTCCTCTGATCTCTGTTTATATATTCAAGAATGTTATAAATCTCTGTCACCTATAGTGATATTGTAAGCCCTTTTATAGGTTGTTCAGAACCAAATTATATTTGCATTGTGCTAGTTTGTCACAGTACAAAATAAGGACAAATTTTTCATGCTCTTTCTTTGACAAAAACTTTCCTTTAAAGTGGTCCTTAATGTGCTGGAATTCAAACAAAAAATATTTATTCACGCTTTCAAAATTTGTACAGATAGTTGTGAAAGGCATGCTTATTTCAGCAGGTGAGATTTCTGATGCCAATGATAAACCTTAGATGTCTGCACTGAGTGTTAATTCATTGATCATAAAAAAAAAATAAAAAAAAAATCTTATGATAGAGATGCTAAAAGCTCTAGCTATTTCTGTCCACAAAGCTCCCAGTAGCAGTCACGTACAAAAACTGCATGTGGGTATGTTGTACGTTCGGTACTCCCAGAAGGGCCAATAAGACAGTAGAATCTTGGCCCTGTCTACGTCATCAGATAATAGCTGTAAAGTTCATGGGGACTGGCTAGTTATGATTTCCCAGAACACCTGTTTACAGGATGGCCCTCCTAAAACTATTTTTCATTATGCCAGTGTTTGGTGTTTCATTTTTTAAGATTAGATTACCTTGAAAATGAAAATAAAATTATTGGATTTGGCACAAGCTGAAGAGAGAGAAACAATGAAGACTGTGATTAACATGTATTATGTATTTAATATTCTAATGAATTTAGAAGGTTGGCATACAAAGTAGTCTTTGCATACATTCATATATGACTTCCCAAAAGATATGAATTTTTGAATAATCAATAATTTCCCTACTGATAACAAGTTTATTAAGCAGATATTTTTTTTTAAAACAAGCAGAAGAATTCAGAATTAAGGAAAAAGAAGAGCAGAAAATTTCTGCATTCAAATCACCAGTGGCAGAACTCCAGAACATTACCTCTGAACAATAAACTTCACAGAATTTAAACAAAATAATCCAATAAACTTAATTGTAATAAATACTTTTTACCAGATAGACAGTGAGATGCAAATGAAACATGAAAATGATATTAATACAAGTAAAAAGCTTCTATAGATGAAATAAACCCCCAAACTGTTGATGTTCCTTCTGTAAAATTCAATTAATTTGGTCATAAGTAAGAAAAAAGTGAAAAAAGGGATCAAAGCTGTGTAATCATATGCAAATATTTAGACAATTCAAACTAAACAACAAGCACGACCACGTATCTGAGCTAGACTATACATTATCTAGAAGACTATATCGTTATACATAGATTTGTATTTATTATTAGTTTCTATAGAGCCTTCTATCTTCCACCTGTTTTATAAAATACTGAACTGTTTACAGTTTCAGGCTCATTCAGAGATCTTCATGGTTACGTATCACCATGCTGGAACCAAAAGCTAGGGTCCAGATTATTTATTCAGGAAGCAAAATGGGTGGCCTGATCACCTCTCATTTGAATTGCTTTATGTCCCATTTGTTTCTTTGCTGAGCACACTTGAACGAGGAATTTTTTTCTGTGTAGGTATGTAACACTGGTCCTCAACCTCATGCTGATCCAATTTCAAAATTTCATCATATAAAATTCACTCTGAAATCTGCATGGAAAAAAAGAGAAATATTACAGGCTATTCACATTTTAAAACCTAATTGAGCAAAGCCACTCTTAGAAATTAGAGAACTGACAGCACTGAAAAGTTTTTATATAGCAGTGTTTGTAAAGAAATACTTTTTCTCTCATTGTAACTCAACAGTATTCTGCTGTATCATAATGCCAGGCATTACCTGTATCCATGGTTAGGGACATGGAGTACTACAACTTTTATACCGAAGCATACAGTCCTTGCATACCTTCGTAGAAGATGGGTTTGTAACTTGTTCTCGTTTCCTGTAATTTCACTGTACCCTATCCTATTACTTGCTTACTCTGTACCTCGCAGATATGAAGATCATAAAATCACAGAGTTCAAGTAAGAATACATAACAAATAATTGATTGCCCCTCCTTTTTTTTTTTTTTTTTTTTTTTCTGAGTAAATTAGCTATAAGCATCTCTCAAAATTTTCAAGCCTGTTAATTATTCTAAATTATTCCTGATATTCAACAGTTTTTCAAATCTTTCAAGCTATGGGTACACATTCTACAATTAGAACTGGCTTATACAGCTAACAGTTTAATTAATAATGCTTGCAAATTCCTTGTGTTACTGACAACAAATTTATACTTGTATATTTATTTGTAATATAAGGTACCAGTGCTGCTAACTGCATTGATATATCACCTAATCAAGATGAAAATGCAGTAGTATTACACATATTAATTTCATATCTAGGGAACACTAATTATCAAATTTTCAAGGAAAAAAAAATATATTAAGAAATAGTTATTTCCCTGAATTTGCATGTGTCATGATTTAACCCCAGTTGTCAATGAAACACCCCATAGATGCTTGCACACTCCCCCTCCCCCAGTAGGATGGAGAAAAGAATGTGGAGGACAAAAATGAGAAAACTTGTGGGTTGAGATACAGGCAGCTTAATCAGTAAAGCAAAAGCCAGGTGCACAAGCAAAGCGGAAAAGGATTCAGTCATCACTTCCCATTGGCAGGGAGGTGCTCAGCCATCTCCACGGAAGCAGAGCTCCGACACATGGAAGGGTGACTTGGGAAGACAAATGCCATCACTGAACTCATTTCTTCTTCTTTCCCCAGCTTTATATGCTGAGCATGGCAGCATATAGTATGGAATATCCCCTTGGTCATTTGGGGTCAGCTGACCTGTCTGTGTCCCCTTCCAATGTCTTACTCACCCTCAGCCTATTCACTGGTGGGGTGGTGCGAGAAGCAGAAAAGACCTTGATGCTGTGTAAGAACTGTTTCCATCACAAATCCAAAACACAGTCCCATGCTTATTACTATGAAGAAAATTATCCCAGCCAAAACCAGCACACAATAATTTTTCATGGTTTCATGTTAAGTTAAAAGCTGAAGTACAGTAAACTGACATCAAAGGATTCCAGAATATTGTAGATTTTCTTTGTAAATGCAAATGGTTTTCTCTTTTTTTTTTTTTTACTAATATTTTTCTCAGGTCTAGTTGCTAATCTGTTTTAAATATTTCTGCCAAAATCTTTCTCCCTAGCAAGAAGATGATGATACACATGCAACTGTAGTGGGTTGTATGCTTCCCAGACTAATGTGAATATGAGGTGGAAAGGTTAAATAAAGCCCCCTTTATTTTAATTCAGAAAAATACTTACCTTTTGTACAAGAAACTAATACTGTCTGAAATATTCTGGTTTTGATATTGTGAACACATCCTTTGTTCAGTAGGCACAGAAATGTTCTACCCCTTTGTGAAGGAAAATGATTTAGAAAGGACTTAATCCTCCGGAGAGCAGGATGGATGAAGAAAGATATTTTGTTATGTAGGCCAAAATATTTTTTTTTAATGATTCATTAGGGGAACAGTAGAAATATCACCAGACTGGTAGTATGTTCAGTCAGTTTTGTGAACATATATGTTTATCACTGAATAGTAGTCTTCTGACACTTTCACTATATGAAATTAGTTCTACCTCCAAGATTCAGGTTTTAATTTCACATTTATAGCACAATTTTTAAAAGTGTCCAGGTAAGCAAAGTCTAAGTTCTGTTAACACTTAAAAGACTTAAGGAGCTAGTAAAGCCTATAGGTTTAGGAGAGCTTTGGTCAAATAAACAGTTTTTAAAGGCTGGCCTTTGTACCTTAGTCACTTTGAAAATTAACTCAGAATCCAAAATTCCTTAGAAAGATTCAGATGTCATCCAAATGACATTTTAACTTTCCTTTGAAAACCTTGCACTTTCTCTTGTCCATGCTGAAGTTGATGATCCTCTTCTTATAGCACAGCATGAGTGATCTGAAAAAGCTTATTTAATATTTGTGGAATAATTGTGTTAGATCTATGAAAAATGAGTTGCATAAATGCTATTATTTTTGTCTATCCTTATGTAGAGTACACTGTACTAATGTATCTGAAATTTAGAAAAGGGAGAAAATATTGAAAACTGAAATCTAATTAATTTTTTAAATTTAAAATATATCTAGTAAGACAACAGAAGAAAAAGCGGTAGCTCTTGACTTGCCTACTTCAAGACAGTTTATCTCCACCTTGTGTGAAAACTCTATAGTTAATTACTCATATGTCATGGTTTAAACCCAGCTAACAGCCAAACACCACAAAAATGTTTCCTCACCCTCCCCTCCCAAGGGGATGGGGAAGAGTGGATTGGAGGGGTAAAGGGACAGTCACGGGTTGAGAAATAAATGGTTTAATAGTTGTAATAAAATAAAACAATAACAATGTAAGAAAGTACAAATGGGTAATTGTCCTGGTTCAGCTATGATAGGGTTAAGTTTCCCCAGCAGAGAGATAGGGGGAAGGGATCTCCAGCCGGTTATTCATACCATGCTGACGTCAGGTTGTCAGGTCTGGGCGCAGGAGCACGGGAACATTTTCCTTGGTGGCTTTGGTCACGGGGAGCACGGGGCTGTCTGTAACCATTGTGGTATTTCTCTGTATATCTTCTGTCTTGTTTAATGTTATTACTGTTTATCGCTGTTATCATTGCTACTGATGTTGTTCAGATTGTTTATCACACTGTTGTATTAAATTTCTTCTTATTTTAACCTGCGGTTTGTGCCTCACTGCCAGCCCGACCGGCTGCGGGTGGGGGATGAGCAACGGCAACGTGGTCTCTGGTCCTGGCAGGGCTTAAACCACCACAGCCTATTATGGCGCCCAACGTGGTGTGCTAATTGGGTTGAAATAAGTATCAAAAAGGGACAGACCCTGACCAGAGTGTGATAGAGAAATCTGTTGGGTGTAATTTTTTTTTCTGTTTGTATTTGTATTTGTTTGATAAGAAAATGTTTGCAATGCTGACCCACTTGCTTGTGTGGTGGGGCTGGATTATTCCTTATATCCACTGTGTGTTCCCAGTGCTGGTGCTAGTTATCGGTGGAAAATGTGTAAAGGGTCTTATTGTGCTCTACTGGCTACTGACTGTTTATAATGTGCTTGTATCACTGTGTGTGGGGGTGGGCCTGTACCTGTTTGCCATTTGGGCTTTTGTTAGGGGTCTCACCCCCTCTGTGGGTGAGCCAGGGGAAGGGATCCTCTGGGCTTTGGGGAGTTTCAGTTATCCTTGGAGCCTGCAGGCCAGTGTGTTTGCAGCACTGTGATTTCTGAATGCCTGCCTGATGTCAGTTTTGGCCATGTGGCACTTCTCTAACAACAGCAGTGCCCGGAAACCTGCCCCGAGGTCAGATAGTAGTGAGTGGCAAGGGGTGTGGGAAAAGATGGGCAAAGGCCTGAGTCGGTGGGCACCTCCAATGCTTTGGAATTTCACTCCCGAACAAATGCAGAGCCCTGAAAAGCTGATGGAGTGCTTAGAAAGGGTGTGTTACCAAGCTGGCAAAACCCAGGAGACACAAATCGCTGCAATGTGTTGGGGACTTGCCCATGCGTACCGTGTCCTCTTTAATACCACCCACTGCCTTCAAGAGGGAGAAAAGGCTACAGAATCTGAGAGTGAAGTTAATGGTACAGTATCTGGGCCAGGGGAACAGGCAGAACCAGTTTCAGTCGCCTCCACCAGCACAGCAGCTGAGCCAGAGAGCCAGACAGTGCTGATATCTGTTGCTCTGATACAGAAAAATATATACCAGAAAGTCAGTTCGCAAAGTGGGGGATGGGGATGAGCCAGGCCCATCACGGGACCAGGAGGAAGGGCCAGAGGTGATCGTCTGATCCCTATCCCCAACTAAGTTGTGAGATATGCGGAGAGATTTCGGCCGCCTGGGAGGCGAGCAGATTTGCACCTGGCTGCTCCGATGCTGGGACAATGGAGCCAGTGCTTTTGAAATGGAGGGGAGAGAGGCCAAGCAGCTGAGATCTTTGGCCAAGGATGCTGGCATTGATAGGGAAATAGGGAAACAGACTCAAACCCTCAGCCTTTGGAAGTGACTCCTGCTCAGTGTAAGGGAGAGGCACCCCTACAAGGATGATATCCTATGTCAGCTGGGCAAATGGACCAGCATTGAGAAAGGCATCCAGAACCTCAGGGAACTGGGCTGTGTTTGAGATGATCTATGGTGATCTGAATGATGAGCAGTCACCCATGGACCCAGATCAGGCCCCTTGCACACACCTGATGTGGCGAAAGTTCCTGAAGAGCGCACCAGAAGCACACTCGAAAGCATTGGCAATAGTGTCCTGGTGGACAGACACCCACACTCTAACAGTGGATGGAGCGGTTGGCAAGCTCCAGCAATATGAGGGAAATCTCCCTTCATCTCAACATTCCTGGGTCTCAGCTGTGGAGGAACTGTCTCAGATGGTCCAATAAATGAAAGAGGACATGTCCCACGTTCCACCTGCACTGGCCGATGTCTCAGCCATTAGAAGTAAACGTTTTCCCACCCAAGAGAAAGGCAGCAGAAGGCACACACTACGAGGCACCCTGTGGTTTTTCCTCCGTGACCACGGAGAAAACATGAGGAGGTGGGATGGACAGCCCACTGCTGCCCTGGCTGCACGAGTAGAGCAGCTGAAAGGGACGACCACCACAAAAGGGGAGTCCTCCAAGAAGAGTGCAGCTCCAGTGTCCAGTCAGAAATCCCCCAGGCAGAATAGAATGGTGAACGTTATGTCTGACCCTCTTGAGGGGAACAGTAAATCGTTTTCACAAGAAGTGAGTGATGATGAGCAGGATTAGAGGGGCCCTGCCTCCAGCCAGGTTGAGGAAAGGGATAATCGGATTTACTGGACAGTGTGGATCCGATGGCCTTGCACGTCAGACCCAAGAGTATAAGGCTTTGGGGGACACTGGCGCACAGTGCACCCTGATGCCATCGAGCTCCAGTGGGGTTGAATCCATCTGCATCTCCGGAGTGACAGGGGGATCCCAACAGCTGACCCTACTGGAAGCTGAAGTGAGCCTGACTGGGAAGGACTGGCATAAGCACCCCACTGTGACTGGCCCAGATGCCCCGTGCATCCTGGGCACAGACTATCTCAGGAGAGGGCACTTCAAAGACCCAAAAGGGGACCGGTGGGCTTTTGGTGTAGATGCCCTGGAGGAGGTTGAAGAGTTGTCCACCTTACCCGGCCTCTCAGAGGATCTCTCAGGGGTGAGGCGGCTTAAGGTTGAGGAGCAGCGAGTGCCGATTGCTACCAGGATGGTGCAGCGGCGGCAGTACCACACCAACCGAGATTCCCTGGTCCCCATCCATCAGCTGATCTGTCAACTGGAAAGCCAGAAGGTGATCAGCAAAACTCACTCACCCTTCAACAGCCCTATATGGCCAGTGAGGAAGCCTAATGGTGAATGGAGGGTAACTGTGGATTACCGTGTCCTGAATGAAGTGACGCCAGCAATGAGTGCTGCAGTGCTGGACATGCTGGAGCTCCAGTATGAACTGGAGTCGAAGGCAGCCAAGTGGTACG
>NW_020799144.1:5402982-5414669 GCF_003259725.1 Athene cunicularia | reverse complement strand
CACCACAGGAAGCGCCACGTGCTCACAATCGTGGAAGTAACCACTGGGTGGCTGGAAGCTTACCCAGCGCCCCACGCCACTGCCCAGAACACCATCCTGGGCCTTGAAACCCAAGTCCTGTGGCGACACGGCACCCCAGAGAGAATTGAGTCAGACAACGGGACCCACTTCTGAAACAACCTCATAAATGCCTGGGCAGAAGAACACGGCATCAAGTGGGTCTACCATATCCCCTACCACGCACCAGCCTCTGGGAAGATCGAGCGCTACAATGGACTGTTAAAAACCACATTGAAAGCACTGGGAGGTGGCACCTTCAAAGACTGTGTCACATCCCGCTCAGACGAGAATATTGCAATCCCAGAAGAGAGAGAGAGCCCCCTCATTTCCAGCTGCCCCTCCTCTAGATCCTAAACATGACGCTACATGATATGAAACATTTCACTGGCCAATTTGGGTCCAATGCCATGCTCCCTCCAGCTTCCTGTACACCTGCACAACAGGCAGGACATGGGCACTTGGAGAGTCCTTGATTTCTTAGCAACAACTGAAAACATCAGTGTATTATCAGCTTTCTTCTCATACCAAATCCCACACTGAATCCACAGCACTATTCTAGTTACTCAGAAGAGTAAACTCTATACCAGCTGAAACCTGTACATCATGACAAGCATAATTATTGCTGATCTTGAGTCAGCTTTCAACCAACCCCAGATTACTACCACAGCCTTCTGATATCACTGAGGCTTTTTTGGGACCACATAGCAAAGTCTTTGTGTAGTGGCCTGATTTGCCTGAAGGTAGTCAGGATAATGTCCTTTCCTCTCATTTCAAGGTTTTTAGGAGTTCTAAGTTCCTGATCTTTCTGATATGAAAAACCCCTCATCTTTGCTATTATTTTCCTTGAACATCTGTTCACAAAAATGTCTGTTGGTGATGTATTCCTAAAACATTTCCATTTTTTTTTTGTGATTTGACTTAAAGGGTCTGAAACAAAATAATGTGTAGTTAAGCATAGCAAAGGGCTTGGAAAAGAAGATTTAAAATTTTTTAATTGTGTAAGGTGTATGATTAAGTTTTTGTTTTTTTTTAAAGGTTTTCATTGCCTTTCTTGAGAATACACATTCATATTTCTTGTTATAATTTGAAATATTGTATGTGTAAATCAAGTATTTGTGTATAAAGTAGTAAAGTTGTGTCTCACTTCTTTTTTTTCAGATAGGAGATGTTGTGTATATCCATTTGTATTAAAATTTTAATAATGCACTCCACTGGAGAAACTGTACATTCATTTATATGCATTCTGGAAAGCTGAACTATGTCACACACACATACTCCCTTTCAGGTTCCCTAATTAATTTTAAATCCTCTTGGACTTAAATAATCTTTTCCTTGTATAGAAACCATGCGGTGGAATTTGGGATTTCCCTCTGAGGTGCCCACAACACATGATAAAATGGGATGAATGGAATCCTCTGCTCCAAAAAGGATTATAAGAAAGGTGCATTCACTAAGTCATAGTTTACTCAAATTGGGAAATGCCCTCATTTCATCCACCTCTTCATTCACTGAAATTAGAGTAATGCAGTTGACCAAATGCCATTTCACTGGCGTATTTTAAGTCTGAATAGATATTTTATGAAAAATTCTCTACAATGTGACCCTTATTGAGTATAGTGTTTTGAATAATTTTTTCCTTTTCAAAAATACCACAAAAAATATTGGATTTCTGAGGTCAGTTTCTTCAGGCCAGGCTTCTTTTTTATTTTACTGAAGCAAGAAACTAAGGAAGGAAAGTATCTATTACAAAGGTGTTTGGTTTTTTTTTTTTTCCTTTTTCTACCTCTGTTTTCCTTTCCTAGTGTCAAACAGATTGTTCTCAATGTATTTCTGGCTTGTTTTGCTGCTGCAAACAAAAGATCTGTGTCATTTGCAGACTGAGAAGTCTTGCAGAAGTTCTTATTTATGCATTTTGAACACACATAAACCTTGTTTAATTTTGTATATTAGATGTCCTGATCTGTTGAGTATGCTTTGGTTGCATAAGACAAGTCTTTGTATAATACCATAGGTACAACTCTATATGTTTGCAAACTTGAAATTTAGGTGTGGTTTTTTGCGGATATTTGCTTATAATATGGTTACAGCTAGGATATCTGTTGACCTGTTCATGAAAGAATACAAAAGAAGTATGCAATTTACACAGCAAAAGTAGTTGTTGGTTGTGGTGGGTTTTTTTTTTGTTTTGTTTTGTTTTGTTTTGTTTTAATCTAATTCTCTCACAAGAGACAGAGGCAGAGGAGAAAGTGATGAGTAATATTGGAGCGAGCCTAGTACCAGGCCTGGGAACTAATAATTATGCTTGTTTTGTACATTTTCTTTAATGTTCCTTAGTGAGAATGTAGCACGAGCAAAAAGAATCCTACAGAAAGTTCTGCCCTTTAATGTTGACTAGCAATTCCTCATACTTACAGTAAATGTACAGAGATATGCAGATTTATGTGCATATATAAAATATAATAGTGTATATATATATATATAATGTTATTGTTATGTAATAGAAGTTATACTTAATATTATGTGTGTTGCACGTGTGTGTATATATATATATATATATATATATATATATATATATATTTGTTTTTTGTTTTTTTTTTCTCCAGGTAAGAAATAGATTATATTTATTTAGTAGCAAAGAAGGACTGTGAATTTTCTCAGACACATTAGCCCAGCCGTTGCTGAGACTCTGCAAGTCATTTACAGAGAAGACAACCCTCCTCGGGAAGGTGGAGACTCCTCTTTTCATCTGTACTGTGCTTGGTAATTTTAGTATCATCTGAAGGATGAAGGAAGGAAAGTATTCAGGTTGAAAGTATATGATGTCTTAACAGGTCCCTAGGTTTACTTGGCCACATACCCATATATATCTGTATATGTTCTTAGAAGCATAATCTTACTGCTTTTTTTTTCTGTTTGGGAGGTACTTTTGTTGGCTGTCATAGGCTGAGGACAGAATATCTGTAAGAGTGTCTACTGAAGTGTACTTTACTTTAGAGAATATTTTTAAGTGCTGATATCCCTGACTTTAGAAAGGCTTGCAGGCTATCTACTTTTTAGCCTAGTCCTACAAGTTGGCTCAGGAAAAGAAAACCACCCACACTGACAGAGTGGTTTAGAACAGTGACTACATGGGCTGTTGAGTTCAGTCCTCTACAATTCAATATGATGAAGTATTAAACCTGTAGATACACAGAGAACCTATCCTACCACCCCTAAATATCACATCCCAACCTTCCAAAAAGTATAGTAAAAGACTAAAAGCTACAATAATGAAATACCAGTGAAAAAGCTGAAAAAAAAAAATCAAGAGACTTTGCCAGTATCAAAGATTTCAGAACAAGACAAATTTGGTAACTTCTGTGCACAGCTTTAAGAGGTAAAATGCCAATCTAAAACTCCTTCCTGACATCAGACCTGTTAGTCAATTTAATTTTGTTCAGTTACAAAATATTTGCCAGATGTCTGAGAGATTTCAGAAGTAGTAGAAACACTGGTCTGTCACTCCCTATTCCAGGGTCAACTTCTAACTGACCTGCAGTACTTCAAAAGAATGAGACTTCTGAAAGCTAAGCTGTGTACCTAGGAACAGAAGTTCCTTTCTGTCTACCTCAAGCGTGGGACTAATGCAATGTACAGTGGAAGCAGTGAAGTAATCAACTCATTTAAAACCTGTTAAAAGATATCAGATCATGTATATTTAGGGACAAAAAAGCTCTAGCTTAATTTTATACCTGTAAGAATTTTCCTATCTATCACATATTTCCTAAACCTCTCAGGTGCTATCCTTAAATAGTTTAGTTTCCTTGAAGTACTGGAGTATTTGATACTTGCTTCTTAATACCTAGAAATAGAATAATGGCTGATCTCCATAGAGAACTTACAACATAATTACTACCAAAAGCTGTATAAATGGAGGCTCTCTAACTGTATGTTTTGCTGATATTTGGATGGTGATCCTTGTTCCCATAGCATTATTTTGTCTCTTAAGTTCTACTGACTCTAATTGTTAGTAACACTGCCAACTGCATTTTTGTCCCTGTTTAGTTACGCTGGGATCTTGTTCCTTCTCAGCCTTTCCCAGGACAGAGACTGTCAGTAATTGGCCAACTTGGGACTCACACAAGGCATGGAAAAATTAGATGCTGATACTCTAAGAACAACATCATGGGTGCATAATCATAACATACAACTGATTCTTTTCTTATGTCTAATTCAGATAAGCATCTCATAACAGGTTAAAATAACGTACCCTGAGTAGATACAGGTACCTATGATTATCCTGAAATTAAACTGCATCTCCATGTTAAATTCTCATTATGAGATCTATCCTTTCAAAATACGTATTGGAGACTGGACTTTTTTTCCCACGTTCTGCTATAATATCTTTGTCAGATATCTCTTTCAGTCCCACAACTGTATGAAGTATAGTGGTTTATGATTTTTCCAGGATTATGTTTGAGTGCAACATAATTTCTGTTAATATTAACACTTCATTCAGGTCTGAGTTGTCTTTATGTTAAAGACCCCTGTGTAAAATTTAATGTTTTGGTATTTGGGGTTCAGGATTCTTTTTCCATTGTCAGTTAAAGCAGAGTAAAGGAGCAAAAGGTCTCATTTATTTGTAGAGAAGATATAATAGATAGTGAGATGCCGGGAAGCACTGCTTGCATTGGTGCAGTCCAGAGCAGCTGTGATGAGAAACAAAGCAGAAACACTGAAAATTGCTTAGGGTATCACCTTATCACCACGTGGCAGATTTACATGTGGAGATATTACCTTAAGAGTTTTTGATGCTGTACAGCAATTCAGAAGTGACTTTTGGGTAAGTTTGGGTTGATCATATGAAATAAACAGCAACAGGAGTGGGTAGTAATGTAGAATAGCAGTGCAAACTTTGGAGAGGAGCTGTCTGTCCCTTCTGCACCTCCACCTACCACAGCGCAAGAGAAAAAATTCTAGACAGAAAAACTGTTACAGCCTGAAGCTAAAGAAAATTATACATTTTTATTTTCAAGTAGGTTTCCACAGAGGCTTAGCTGATTGTCTTTTATGGGATACTAGAAGCCTTTGAGATGTAGGTGAAGATGGGAAATCAGCTCTATGGATGGCAAATAAACACAAAGAAGGGGAGAAAAAAAGTCTGAGAGACACTTTTTTTCTCCTTCCTTTTTTTTTTTTTTTTTTTTTTTTTTTTAATGTTGTTCTAAAACACTTTTTTCTATTTGTTCGTATCTGTACACTGAGAGAAGGAAGGTATTACTTTATGCCTGGTGGAAGGAGGCAAGTTTTGTCTTACTTCACATCATGCCAAAGACTTGGTGTCTTCTTACTGGGTATTACAGTATTATGTTTTACTGTAATTACTATATAGTTCAAGATGCTAAAAAACCCCTTTTATTAAAAATATTCAGATATCAAAATACAAAAATAAATTCCATAGAGAATAGAGATATAGAATCAAATGTTCATTGCATAAATCTCTAGTCTCACAGCCTTGAATACCATAGTTAAGTTGGTCTGCTAATTTTGAGAGACATTCAAGGTGATAGTCTTCAAGCTTCCAAATTATTTTTGTCTAAATGCTTCAGAGTATTATGCTGATTGTCAATCATAAATAGCTAACTAGTCTTGTTAGATTTAACAACAGAGATAGGTTCTTCATACAAAAAATTGTATAAACATAATAGAGCTAGCTGTTCAGCTTGGCTCATGTTCTTGTGATATCTGCAGTGAAAAGGACTGTGAGGAACAGAAAAAAACCTGAGAAACTGCAGAGGAGTGCAAGTATCTGAGAGAGAAATGAAGAGACCACATGGCTGTGAGTTGGCAGGTATGGCCAAAAGGATGAACAGTGATTGAAGGTATGAGGCAAAAACAGGATGCTAGAGAAGGGATATGAGTAATATGTTTTCTATGTAGGCAGTACAACTGAAAGATTCAAAGCTGGTCATTGCTTATCAGGGAAATGTCCTTGTACATAGTGGTTAGGGAAGCCAGCATTTCATTGGTACTTTTTAGGATGAGAGAATAACATAGCATAGCATAGCATAGTATAGAATAGAATATTTCAGCTGGAAGGAACCTACAACGTTCCAACTGCCTGATCACTTCAAGGCTGACCAAAAATTAAAGCATGTTATTAAGGGTATTGTCCAAATGCATCTCGAACACTGACAAGCGTGGGGCATCGACCACCTCTCTAAGAAGCCTTTTCCAGTGTTTGATTACCCTCTCGGTAAAGAAAGGTTTGTTAATGCGCCCTGGACCCCAGGGAGAAGAGCTCAGCACCTCCTTCTCCACTTCCCCTTCTCCAGAAGCTGTAGAGAGCAATAAGGTCACCCCTCAGCCTCCTTGTCCCCAAATTGAACACACAGTCCTCAGCTGTTCCTCACAAGACATACCTTCCAGCCCTTTCACTAGCTTTGTTGCCCTCCCCTGGACACATTCAAGTACTCTAACATGAATGGATCTCATTAACCCCCTGGGACGAGCTATCTCCTTTCAAAGGTAGGAAGTTTAGATGAAAATGAGACTATTAGTTTCAGTTTCATGATTTCAGTAGTACAATTCATGACATGGAAATATTTGGGATTTACAATACATTTCAAACATTTAACTTTGTGCTTTAGATCTTTTGGCTTCAGTGAAATGGAAAAAAAAAATAGTTAATGCTGTCTCTTTCTAATGTTGGCTGCCCTGAATTGAAACACTGTTCTGAAAGATCCTATGCGTTTTTAAGAATTTAATTTTATGTGGGGTCATAAATTCCTTCAGATAAACAACAGGAATTTTATCTTATTTTATGGATTTCACTGCAAAATTATTAGAATTTCCAAGTGACTGAAATAGCTACAAAGATTTAAGACAGAAGGACAATTTAGCTTCAGTGAAATATCTCACCATTTCAAAGTAATTAATTAGAAATTAAAATACCTTCACGTCTTTTTTCTTTCGAATCTATTTCAGCATATTTTAAGTGAACTACAGCTGTCTCTTAAATAATATTACTGAGCACTATAGAAATTCATTGCTCTTTCTAATTTTCATTTATGTCTGAAATTACTATCCCAATTATATGTTTAATAATTTCCAATCATCTTTTCCTTTTTATCTTTTTTTTTTTTTTTTAATATATTTATAAGAGAATATTAAACCCTGACAAATTCCTGCAGAGTAATAAAACCCATTCACCTAGATGAATATACTTTGGCTATTCAGCTTTCATTACTTTATGTTGAATCACTTCTATTTCATGCTTTTCTTTACTGCCACTGGTATTGATTTAGAGTAAAATGACAAAACTCCACCTTAATGAAATAAAATCTAGAGCTTCTTACATCTGTTATACTTTCTTCAAAGATGCTTTTCATTTATCTTTTACACATGAGTAACAGATACCTAGTGCCCACCAGAGGGAGACTCACAGGTAAATGGTTTCTATTTTGAGAAGCAGAGAAAAAGGTTTCCTATAAGCCACCTATAAGCTCTTTACATTTTGGTGAATAGAAAATACTTGAAATGTACTCCAGGCTTTTATCCTGGATTATTCGATTTTTTATCATCTTCCTTATCATCTAAGGACTGACATTCCCAATGAACAGTGCCCCAGGTGCAGAGTCACTTCATGTGAGGTGATTGGCCAAGCCTGTGATGTCCTCTTCTAAGTAGGGGTGCATCTACAGAAGAAAAATGATTTTATAGTGCTGCTGGGATGCGTCTCATGAATTAACTGCTGTCCATCATTGAATAGATCCATAGCTTAAAGTTTCCTGTCTTAGAAGAAGAAATTTAAGATTAGCAAAAGACAAGTATTTGCTTGTAAAATATAAGAAATATCTTGAAAGATACAAGATACACCTTGTAAGATAGAAGTCAGAAGGATGATTATTGAGGGCAATTTTTTCAGTTTGCATTTTAAGTTCTTCATTCTCTTGAATCTTTATTAATGACAAGTTTTTAGCTATATGTACTTAGCTAATAAAAAATAAAATTTCAGAAGATGAAACAAGTATGATATCTTGACCATCATTAAATATCACCTTTGCCTATAATAGGAAGCTTACTAACACTAATGAGCTTTTGAAATATAGATATACATATGTTCAGACTAAAATAGAAAAAAAAGGATAGAAGAAATCAAAGAAATAATAAAATGTCACTGTTCATATTTTAAAGGACAGGAATTTCAAAGTTTCATAGAAATCAAGACCCATGGAGTGCTTATGTACAGCAATAGCATTAATTCTAGTGCATCTAAGCTCCTCACATGGTTTGTTGTGGGTTACTTGTATGGTTCATTCTGGTTGTGATGCAAATGTCTTTCCTTGCAGGCCCATTATGAGAGTTAAAGACTCTCAGAATTGCAGATAGATATGCAGGAGAAGGGAATTCATATAGTGTCTAAACCAGTCTGAACTGAGTTAAAGCAAGCCAGATCTTCAGTGTCAGTAGTCACCATTTCACTGGTGTTTCTTCATTTCAAATCATCTGATATTCCTGACTAATATTTATCTGGCAAGACAACACAATAAATAAACTGTGAAGCAGAAAGACCAGAAGTGCCATGATGCAATCTAGTGAGCATTAAAGGTGAGATAAGCAATATATATAAAGATTGCCCAGACAACTGTTTATAAAGTTCTTCAACATCACCTGAGAGTGGAATACCAAAGATAAGATATCAAATTGGCAGTAGAACTGGAAGTCCAAAATGGGTAAGACAGATGCGATCTACAGAAAACTGGGGGTCATCAGCATAAGTGTGGCCATGGGTGACTTTGCTGAGAGGATATAATTTATTCTTTCATAATTGTAAATGCTTTTCGTAACAGTATCACTAACCCCAAAAGCTGAAAGATATTTATGACTGAATTAATTTTTATTGTTCTTACTGCTTCATATATAATTCACCATCTCATATATAATGCATTTCACTGTAGTTGTTAAGAAATTGTAATACTGCTAATACAACTTAGTAAAAACTGCACCTTAGGAAAATTAACTACATGAAGTTGTTGCCCAGTAATTCCATCCTCACGTTGCTGTTATGCATCAAGGATCAACAGCAACATTGTTGACTCAGTTTTGGTCACAACTCTTACTGAATATGGTGCAAGACAAGTAAGAGTAGCTGAACTCTAATGCCTCAGACTGGTTTAGACCTGTAGGGTTTTTTACTCTATATTCTGGTTAAGGTAGCTGGATATAAATATCAGTGGCAGGGGATTTATCTGGTGTCATCAAGTGTCAGCTAAGTGATGCCATGTATGATATAACCATTGAAAGTATATTTTGATAGTTTTGTCACAGCTTTGGTGAAGCTCTGCAGTGGCCTTAAAACTCTTCCGAGACTGCCATACCACTGTTCAGATGGTATCATCCGATCCCTTTGTCTCCTCTTCTTTGAGTGCCCTCTCTGTCATGAGACACACTGGTCACCCTCTTATACTGTGACATTCTCAATAACATACAAAGATTCCCAGGGCCTTGCACAGCCTGCTTGGTTTCAGTTTGCTGGGTACTTTGATTTAAAATGTAGCACTTAGAAAAATACAGAGTTTGAGAACAGATTTACACATAAATTCACAGAGGTCAGGATCTCAGGGCTGACAGCTGCTGCACACTAAATATATGTGTGTTGGTTTTCTCCATTCAGTGGTCTTGCCACGTGTGAGCTTGCTTTGAGCCTTAATCATAATCCTTCCCTTTTTCTGGGTGCCATCTCCTGGATTCTGTGGTTAAATTTTCTCTGTTCTCTGGCCACAGCTGGGATGAAAGATCTTTCTGTCATACCTTTTATCATTGGAAGCCCTGATCAGCCTCAAGACTTTCTCCAGTACAATGTGATCCATGTTCACCCTCAGGTGAGAAATCTCGATTATCATGCGTATAGTGTCCAGATTTTGTAAGAGCTAATTAATCTATTTTTATATACATGTTTTTCTGTAAACATAGTCTTTCTAGGCTAGTGTCTCTACAGAAGCTGTCAGACTTTAAAGACTGCCACATCCAAAGTAGTGCCCAGGAAGCATTTCTTGGGGAAGAAATATTATATGAAAGTACATGAGACAAATTTAAAGCAAACAAGACAGGACAACACCATGTCAGTGGTCACTGAAACTCTGAATTTCATAAGTTGCCTCACAAGTGTCTGAAACAATCAACAATCCCCAGTGTGTTTTTCTGTGCTTTCTGTTAATTTAGGATATCTTTCAACATCACCTCATTTAAAATTTATTCAGGGCTTCGTTTCAGTACCCAAATTCACTGGACAATGCATTTCTGCAAAAGTATCACAAACAACATTTTCTGGAATTTTTAGTAATGTTGTTACACTTTCCTTTCCTTACAAAGTCTTATGAGGAGGCTAATTTTAATATAAAGTTTCCACTGATATTTCAGTTTATTGTGTCATTGTTCTGATGTTGAAGGACAGAGTTACCACCAATACAAAAAATGTATTTGATTAGATTACAATGAATAAGCTTTCTCACTTAGGAGAAGATGCCACTGGCAGGAGATTAATTTTGAGGCAATAGGAGCAGTATTCATACTTGGGACATTGAATTGAAAATAACAGTACTGCCAGAGAACAAAATGCATAGGAACACCACATAATATCACTATTTTCTCATTGTCATTGTTGCTTAACTGAGGTGTCTTACATGCAGTGACATTTGACAAGCACTTTCTATACAGCACTAAGAAATGCAATAGTTAACTCTTCATATAAACACCAACAAATACATGCTTTCATCTAACTGTTTTTTCAGTGCTTTTAGTTATGGGACTAAATGGATCCAGTGATGTTCTGGTCACTGAAAAGTTTTGGATTTGAACAAAGCTCATGTTGAGAGCAACTGAATATTGTTGTTTGAGAGCTGTATGTCAAACTTAAAACTATTGGTGGTCTGAATATAATATTTCTTTGAGAAATAAGGTGAGTGCTTAGTATAGACACAACACAGTTAATTTGATTCTTGGATCCTTGCTCCATGTACACTATGAAGTGAGTTTGTGAAGTTTTTGACATCCAGTGGATTTCTGTTATTAACATAATTTCCTGTAGAACTCCCTACTGAAAGATGAATTTTAGTGGTTAATGGCTAGCAGGCTTCTGGAGGGGAAGGTTATTGATAAGGGACTGTTTGTCCTGGGACACCAGATGAATGTTTTAATCTCTTTATTTTATTTCTTAATTCCCTTATTTCTTAGTGTCTTCTTGTATTTAGCTTGCTTTCTTCAGATTGCTCCTCCACTGCTCATATGTTCTATTCTAATACTCACATAAAAGCAAATTAACAATTCCCAAGACTCACAACATGAGCCACAGCCTTTAGAAGATTTCTTTATAATCATTTGATGTGGTAGCTTCAGACAATGAAGTAAATGTCCTGAATTTGATTAATATAATTTGTGGGGAGAGCGGAGAAGCTAAACTTCCAATGGCCCAATACTTTATGAGGAAGCTGCTGGAGAATACAGAAAATCTGGACAGCTGAGACAAAGGGGAGGTGATAATTGTCCATTATTTTATTTTATTTTATTTTATTTTATTTTATTTTATTTTATTTTATTTTATTTTATTTTATTTTATTTTATTTATTTTAATTTTATTTTATTTTATT
>NW_020799144.1:5398836-5402932 GCF_003259725.1 Athene cunicularia | reverse complement strand
GATTTTGAAGATTTCCCTAATTTTGAAGAATTATCATATCTGAACCCATAAAGATCATTTTGTTGGACGGCTCAGTAACATTTAGGGATGTTGCCAGCTAACAAACTTTCAATTGCATCAAAAGACGCTATCAAGGTGTAGATATGTCACTTATGCTTTATGTTTTTTCTCCAGTGATGATGTTCAGATTTTTCTAATTTATGGCATAGCCTGAGTCTGGTTTAGAGAAATCCAAAGGGGAAGATTGCAATGTGTCATTGGGATATTCTATTTGTATTCTGAGATTCCTATACTTTGGAAGAATTCACTGCTGTGGACAATACTTTTTTCTTTCTTGGTTTCTTCAAGCAAGTATTCTGAAAAGTTCAGACCACCACACGTATAGTAATGATATATATATACTTTTATGTTAATAGAGAAAAAAAGAATGTCATTCTTTTTAATTACTTGAACACTTCCACAGAAAAATAAATGGTTCATTACACAGAATTTCAGTAGGTTTTAGCTGGTGAATTTAACCTTTTGATAGTCTCTTCCATAAGATAATTTACTTGCCACCCCAAAAATCCCCCAAAACAGACAAAATGCCACCTAAGGCATGCTCAGCTATGAAACAGTAACAGTATGGCTTATGTATCTTACTAATATGCCCTAGCTGTCATGGGAGTAGCTGACAGATAGGCCTCAGACTCTCTGTTTAGGACTATCAAAGATCGATGAAGATCTGCTCTTCCAGATATTTAAATTAATGAGAAAATCTGCATTAAATTCAGTGAAGGGAAAAAGTCTGGAATGAGAATCCTGCCCATATGGATTACTTTTCCAATATACTAAGACTGAAATTTTTTGCCCATACATTACTAAGTGTTGTACAGGGGCTACAAAGCTACCTCCTGTTGAAGACAAGTAAAGTCATGCAAGCATAATTCAGACACCTCAGAAATTTTAGAGGCATGTTTAAAATGTATTCAGGCAAGTTATCACTCCACCTACATCATGCAAAGCAATGTAAAGAAGAGGAAAAGTGGAAAGTCTAGTTTGGTTGCCAATCCATTGGACAACTATATGCTTCCATAATAGTAGACTTCAAATTTTAACTACAGCTATAGATAGCTCCATTGCTCCACTGCAGCCATTAGATAAATTACTATCAATTCTGATGTATCCTAACACTATCACCATGAGTTTATTTCATGAGAAAAATGTCAAGTCTATATCAAATATATGTTTTTCCATGTGAAAGACTGTAGTACTTCTAAATTCAGTTACCAAGCCATCAGCAGAATATCTTTACTTGATGAAAAAGTCTAAATATAATCTGCAGTACTGTGGCAGATAAAAGAACAAAAGCCATAGTAAACTTAATTTTGAACAAAACCAAGGAAAACTGAATGAAGTTTTTTTCTGCCAAGAATGCTCAGCTGTGCTCAAAACCATCTTGAATTTCTCCTCTTCGGGATCCAGGCCTATCAGAAGGTCTTCTAGGCATTTGCCTGATAAATGAAGCCATAAAATTATAAACTTGTTCTTCTGTGGGTTGTTGACAATGTGCAACATTCTTCTGTGACATTTGGTAAAAAGTCAAAGTTGCTGTAAATCAACTGATTGTATTAGCGTTGTTTTGAAGACTCTGAACTGACCTTGAATGCATAGATTTTATATAGCTTGCTAATGGCATCATATAATGGATTTCATTACTACTATAACCATAACAACTACTAGAGATTATTACAAGGCTATACTGTAAAATACACCAGTTCAAATGATAATGCAGAAAAGAGGCTGATCAGTCCCATTCCATTAACAAAGAAACACAGAGAATGGTGAGCCTGGGGATCTGTGTGATGAGGTCATAAAACGTGACATAAAACGATTGCAACTTTTAATGTTCCATTGATTTCACCTTTAGACACCCTATTCAAATTCAGCTAAAGGATTTTCTTTTGGTATAGCTACTAATTTAAACTCTGAGCAAAAAATTAACATTTTTATAGGCTATTTATCTTGTATTATGGTATAAGCTGCTAGTGTTAAAGAGAACTAAATAAAGATAAAAAATGTTAAGATTTCTTCCTGAAAACTCACAAAATTTAGTTAAGTAAAAAAAGTTCAGTTTAAAACTTCATTCTTGTCTAAATCTCTTATCAGCTTTACAGAGAGTATGGTATTATAGGAAATGGCAAAATAAAAGTACTGAACATCTCTCGGTAATTTCACAAAATATTTGAAGTGATTTCCTGTTTGTGAAAAAAAATAGGAATTTATGTGAATTTATATATGCTCATGTGAAATGAACTAAATTACTTACTTTAACTTTTTTTTTTTTTTTTTTAACAGCAGAGGTAAATTCCTATTTTAGTGTTTGCATGCATTTTAGTTATGCCTGTTTTGATTGGTTTCCCTAATTTTTTGATTATGTTTTTATTTTCACATGTTAGCTTGACTTTTTTTGGGACAAGGAAAGAAAAAAAATGGGGAGGGGGAAAGCTGACTCTAAAACAATTGCCAAATAAACATGGAAAATAATATTAAAATGTTATTCATTACAGATAGAATAAAAATTTTTCATTATTATGGCAACCAGTCTGGGGACTGAAAATGTACATGCGAATTATATCTTCAATTACACTTCAAACATGTTACATGATGGAAAACATACAAATAGGATTTGAGGTCACAGTGGGGTACACCTGCTTTGGTTTTACATGATTTTCCTTTCAATGTTTCAAGCCCATTCTATCAGTTACAATAAGATTCTTGTATCATTTACAACTATATTTCATAACTCATTTATTTTCTGCTTTCACCAGCTTTCTCTCTGACCTCAACCTGGTCCTCCCTTTTGCTCAGTAAAAAAGAGGCTTTTGCTCTCCAGCTCATGGATACCATCTTCTGAATATTTTCCTCAGCTTTGCCTTGCATTTCCTATACCAGTGTGTCCAGTCATTCTCCTCAAAGAACAAGGGTCATGTTCTCCCAAAGGCTTTTTATTGATGAAGAGAAGTAGGAAAAATAGTTGAGAATAAGGGAATTGTTTCCAACACAATTTTTTACCATGGATTTCCATTAGGTTGTATCTTTTTAAACATAGCTGCCTTTTTTATTATATCCACATGGTACTGAGATGGCAGTCAAATCTGATGTGTTCCAAACTGACTCAGATAATGTTTTGTAATCCAAAATCTTTTTTTTCATGGAGCCACCAACTCTTCCTCAGTAAATTACAGTTGTTTTCACACATAAGAATATCACTTTTATTTAACAATAGAGATGCTATTCTGTTGCTACCTGAAACAGTATTATCTTATAAACCAGAACTTTATAACATTATTCAAGTCCTTGAGGTAACATTGAGTTTAATTTTGCTTCTTCACTTCTTATGTTTCTTCTGCTAAAGATCAAAACTAGAATATTGACCCTCTGGATTGAGGTGCAATGGCTGAGAACAAGTAACAGTACAGAATAAAGCATTGCAGATTAGCTGTACTCACTACACTCGATGAACATGAACTTTCTCATTATTTTTTCCTTCTATCACTTAAATATGTTTGGCAAAATAGACAAGAGCCGTCTGGGAGGTTTAAAATCTGAGTTTTCAGCTTCACAGCAGATGGGAAGCCCTAAATTTGCAGGTGTCAGAATAAGGGTTTCAAAGGCTTTTGCAGCCATCTCTGAATGTCTGATATCTCTGAATGTCTCTTTCTCTGAATGCTGCATGAATATATAACAATACTGGAAATTTTATACGGGGACTGGAATTTGACATAACTTTTCTCTTTGGCTGTCTGTGATCAGAAGTTTTCAAACTGGCAGACTTCTCTTACACTGTTGTGGGTTAGCCCCAGTAGACAGGTAAGAACTACATAGCTACTCACTCCCCCTTTCCTCTCCAAGTGACAGAGGAAGAGAAAAGGAGGAGTAAGAGCAAGGTAATATGAGGGTCAAGATAAAAGGTTTTTTATAAGTGAAGAACAGGAAAAGAAAGAAAGAAAGGAAAGAAAGAAAGGAAGAAAGAAAGAAAGAAAGAAAGAAAGAAAGAAAGAAAGAAAGAAAGAAAGAAAGAAAGAAAGAAAGAAAGAAAGAAAGAAAGAAAGAA
>NW_020799144.1:5381597-5398786 GCF_003259725.1 Athene cunicularia | reverse complement strand
AGAAAAGAAAAGAAAAGAAAAGAAAAGAAAAGAAAAGAAAAGAAAAGAAAAGAAAAGAAAAGAAAAGAAAAGAAAAGAAAAGAAAAGAAAAGAAAAGAAAAGAAAAGAAAAGAAAAGAAAAGAAAAGAAAAGAAAAGAAAAGAAAAGAAAAGAAAAGAAAAGAAAAGAAAAGAAAAGAAAAGAAAAGAAAAGAAAAGAAAAGAAAAGAAAAGAAAAGAAAAGAAAAGAAAAGAAAAGAAAAGAAAAGAAAAGAAAAGAAAAGAAAAGAAAAGAAAAGAAAAGAAAAGAAAAGAAAAGAAAAGAAAAGAAAAGAAAAGAAAAGAAAAGAAAAGAAAAGAAAAGAAAAGAAAAGAAAAGAAAAGAAAAGAAAAGAAAAGAAAAGAAAAGAAAAGAAAAGAAAAGAAAAGAAAAGAAAAGAAAAGAAAAGAAAAGAAAAGAAAAGAAAAGAAAAGAAAAGAAAAGAAAAGAAAAGAAAAGAAAAGAAAAGAAAAGAAAAGAAAAGAAAAGAAAAGAAAAGAAAAGAAAAGAAAAGAAAAGAAAAGAAAAGAAAAGAAAAGAAAAGAAAAGAAAAGAAAAGAAAAGAAAAGAAAAGAAAAGAAAAGAAAAGAAAAGAAAAGAAAAGAAAAGAAAAGAAAAGAAAAGAAAAGAAAAGAAAAGAAAAGAAAAGAAAAGAAAAGAAAAGAAAAGAAAAGAAAAGAAAAGAAAAGAAAAGAAAAGAAAAGAAAAGAAAAGAAAAGAAAAGAAAAGAAAAGAAAAGAAAAGAAAAGAAAAGAAAAGAAAAGAAAAGAAAAGAAAAGAAAAGAAAAGAAAAGAAAAGAAAAGAAAAGAAAAGAAAAGAAAAGAAAAGAAAAGAAAAGAAAAGAAAAGAAAAGAAAAGAAAAGAAAAGAAAAGAAAAGAAAAGAAAAGAAAAGAAAAGAAAAGAAAAGAAAAGAAAAGAAAAGAAAAGAAAAGAAAAGAAAAGAAAAGAAAAGAAAAGAAAAGAAAAGAAAAGAAAAGAAAAGAAAAGAAAAGAAAAGAAAAGAAAAGAAAAGAAAAGAAAAGAAAAGAAAAGAAAAGAAAAGAAAAGAAAAGAAAAGAAAAGAAAAGAAAAGACAAAGATAACCACTCACCACTTCCCATGGTAGACAAGTGTCCATCAACAGAGGTTCTACCATTATCCTGACTGTTGCCCATCTGCTGGGCTATAGTGCGGCATCTTCCAATCAATACTTTTAGGAATTTGCAGGAGAAAACGGAGTAGTCTGAAAAATGAGAGACTCCAGCTCTTTTGCTTGTACTAGTCTATATAAATGAACCATTCTCTCAACTTTCCCAGAGAAGGTGTCTCAGCATCCTTTTGGGGTTTACAGTAAAATAGATTGACAGAAACCTAAATCATGGGCAGATCTCCTGTATGACACAGGAGTTGAGCAGGTACATTGAACAGTTCTCTAGTAGACTTGGAACAAATTTAATTCTATAATTAATGGTATGTTTATTTTAAAGCTGCCATCCAAAACTATTTGATTTTCACTTGCAATGAAATAGGCATTTTCATACATATGTAAACTGTACAAATAGAAAAATTTGATATGAAAACTGCAAATATTAGAAGGTCACCACCATTCAGAAAACTTGACTTGTGGAGAGGGTTTGGTTCTTCACTAACCTGTATTTATGTGAAACAAGAATAACCACACGAATGACAATCGATTTACAATCATGGAAATTAGAAGAAAATAAGAGTCAAAACCGAATTTGCAGATGAGCACATTTATTTAATTTGACAAGATCATTACATGACAAAACTGCATTCCAGTTTTTCCTTGCCAGGAACTGACTATTTGATAAATATAATAATTACACACATGTCCTTTTAAATAAAATATAATTGCCTTAAGATTTTTGCAAGTGTAAGTAAATTTACACTTTGTTATCTTTTTTGAAAAACTCAAGCATGTTGAAACTATCTGATTTTAAATATATCTGTCCACCAATGTGGTTATCCTTGTCTAATTAGTTTTGCTACATTGCCACAGTAATTTTGCATGACAGGACATTCAGTAGAAGCTCAGAAGGCAATCAGCAACTAACAGTCATAATGGCCATTCATTACACTTGCTGACTGAGCAATTAGTAACTAACTATGTCAGTTTGTTTGTGTACAGGCTAATCTTTCATGTACTCTTTTTTTTTTTTTTTTTTTCTGGACACATGATGGATGCACATTTGAGGTCACATGCAAAGTTCATTGCAAATTCTTACTGCATTTAGGGTGGAAAGTGAAAAAAACATGAAGTGGGAGAAATAGGAAGTAAACAGTAACAACAAAATGACGTAATCCCCTACTAATTTGGACCCAGAATTCCTCTCTGCAAACAATACATATCTCACTCTATTTTAGATAGAAGCCACCTTACAGATAAAAGTGAAAAAAATATGGTAATAACTCTGGTGAAATGTAGATGTGGATCTAGATGCAAACATATATTTGGACATTGTTATTGATCCCTACATGGTTGAACTGCTGATACTGGAATGCTGAATCTATAAAATGGATGGAGTACATGTGTACATCTTTTCACAGAGAAACAATTCTCAGAAAATTACATATATCAGTAAAATACTAGACAGCTGTCTGTCTCCATCTAAAAACAAATAAACATATAAAACAGATCTACTGACAAATTCTTGATATGCACAGAATCAAGGAATCCATTGCATAGACAAACCAAACGTTTGGATTGAGGTAAAGGACTATTTGTCAAAAAACCCCAACAACATATCATGATAATGTAAAGGAGTGGTAGTAGCTGGTAAGTCCAGCATTAAATGCTTCCATTATGACTTGGAAAACATCAAGCAAAATTATGTCTAGAAAGGCTGCCTTTTCAAAGCTCTTCTTGGAATACAAGAAGAATCAATATTGTTGCAGCATAAGCCCAAGACAGCTTCCTCAAAGGATGGTCATGAAATAGCCATACGTTTGATTTTTGTTTGCATATGATTTAAGTATGCATACAGAATACCTACCACACCTTGGTTCACACCGGTACAAGTTCTACTAATAAACACACTTCTACTAGCAGCAACACAAAAAATAGTGATGCACCTCTCACAGAGACACGCTGTTTAAAGTATAGACCAGTCATTGTAAGTTTGAACAAATTGATTCTGGCAGAACATGGAAACAAGTTCAAGAGAAATCACTTGATGAGAACTTAATTTAACCATGTCCAGTTTAGCTTAGCTCTGACAGAACTAAAACAACAGCTGGTATGGAAGAATATTTATTCTATTGTTCAAAAGAATAATATGTCCTATTTGACTTTAAATTTCTATGGCAAAATATTATATATTTTATAGAATATTACTACAGAAAAGTTAAAAAAATATTAGATCTTTTTTATTGTTGCAGTATCACAACCTAGAAAATGCCTCGCAGACCAAAGTTACAGATCTAGTTTCATAGTGGAGATTTTTCTATCAAAGTTAAAAAACCTGTTTATGTGCAAATGTAAACAATAGCTAGCTATTGTTAGATAGGAAGAAGCTTGAAAAAAAAATGACTGTGATGTGTCAAGGGCGCAGACTGGAGGAATCACATTATTGAAAACAGAAAATGCATGGATTGGAAAGGAAGAATGAGAATTCACAATAATAGACTAATGATCATTCAAAGATCTGAGAATATATTATTCCTTTTTTTCACAGTGAAATTAAATGTTTGCACAACACTGAAACCAACAGATCCCACTACTATTAGGGAAAAAACTGTTGCTTAATATCATAATATAGTTCTCAGTTCTTGTGCAGGGTTGGAGAGTCTTTGAAAATGGGCATTCATGATCAAAGTACCACCCTTTTTAAAACTATCTTCAATAAATAATCAAAGAGCTTCCCTGCTGTTTTCTTTAGGATATAGGGCTCCTTTCATAATTACTGATTTCAAAGTTAACTTTTCAGAGAGAAAGGGGGAGGGTAGAAGAGAAATCGGATGTTTAAAAGATGTTCTAGTTCTCACCACCACATTTTATTAAAAGAGAAACCACGTTACAAACACTGTCAGATTAAATTCTCTGGCAATGAGGTGAGAAATATGTGGTACTTTAATATTTGGTCACGCCTTTTTTTCTGCTTGTGAGGAAGGAGGATGCTTTCAACAATTAAAGGGAAACTTTGTTTCCAGCTTTTAAAAAACAAAGGGAAAACTTTACATGATCTAGGACAGTGTTAGGAAATTTCAGACTGGTGTAAGGTTAAGGAGCTAAATATTTACTCTATGTTATGACGATCAGGTCTTGCTTTGGCAACCTGTGAAAGATTTCAATGCATTTAGATAAGGATTTTTTTCCTGTTTTGCTCAAAACCATAGGCTCCATATTAATAGAAGAAGCAAAAAAAGCTCTCAGTAAATTACTTAAAATTATGCATGTCACACCAATGAATAATAATTTTCTTGATAAATAGTAGAAAATATTATGTGGATTAAAATGGTAAATGCAATTTTGGTAATAAACTGGGAATAATGTATAACTTGAGACATTGGGAAGCTGTCCTTCAGCCTAATTTGTCTTCCAGCTATGGCTCAGGTTTTGAGATGAAGACATTTATTTTGAGTAATTGTCATAAAGGCTCAGGCAAGATGTAATGTAATGGCTTGGCATAGCAGTTGACCTTTGAACTGCTCCAGAATAAAATATCATGTCAGTTAGAATTATCTATCCTAGATATTTTTTTCTCTCACTTTTTTGTAATTGCTTTAAGTGAAATGTTTGGTTGTGGTTTTTTTTGGTTTTTTTTTTTTTTTTTTGTTTTTTTTTTTAATCTGAATTAGGATCCATTTTGCTAAAGAAGGAGCAACATGGTTTTAAAAATAAAGTAACCCTACGGACTGAAAAGTAATATGACTTGTCCACCTTTTGCATTTGCTTCAAACACTGTGTTTTGTTCAAGGACAGAGTGAAACACACCATACATATCTGTAAATATCTATGTATGTAACCAAGAATTTACTGATAGTATAATTGAAATCTTTACAGTCTAATTCAAGAATAGTCTACATCTAATAGTTACAAAAAAAAATAAGGCTTAAAAGAATAATAATATAGTTAAAATTATTATACACAGTCTTTGTTTCTACCTCTTTTCTTCATGTTATGCTAACCCTCCAGCTGCTCCTCTGGATCCTGAAATTGATGATCTCATCCTGATGTTGGCAGTGGGAGTGAGTTTCAGAATGGTAGTTCAGAATGTGAAGTACTTATATACGTCCAGATTAAAGACTACATTTGCAAAAGCTTCATCTACTGAATTAGGAAATTATATTGGCAGTGGCTGAATTTATATGTCATTTGATATTGAAGCTGATTTCCAAAGGAACAGAGGTGGCAAAATGCATATATTTGACACCTGGACAAGAAAATGTGCCTCAATTTATAGCTCCATGGAGGCATACCCATCTGATATAAACCAGTATTAGACATTTGTGCCAAAAAATTACTCTAACAACTACCAAGAAAATATCCACACTATTTCCTCTGTATAATTTCATGGCCCAGACATTCAGTCAGGATTGTCTAGGAGCTAACAGATTTTGTTCATAAGCAAATACAATCCTGGTTCCTCAGTAGCAGCCTGCAACTTCCCATGTGGAGTCTGATATCAGATTGGAGAAAGAAGCAAGCTTAAGAATCAAGGAAGAGACCACCGGAACAGCCTGGGCTTAGCATTCATGTAGAAGAATTATTTAAAAGTTGAGAATTTGTTTCTTTGAACTGCACTGCCTGATAAAAAATAAAGTCTGGAATGACGGTCAAACCCATGTTTGTGAGCTGCATATCCTGCAAACATTATTGGTAAACAGAGAAAACGTGTATCTATGCAACAAAAAGAAAGCAATTCCACCTTTGTATTAAGCAAATAACCCAAAAAAAGTCTTCCAGAAGTCTATTTATTCTTTCACTGGATGCAAAGAACTTAACTAGACAAACACCTGGAATCGTTCTCTCAGTCAGAGTTGCATGGCTGTGGCACTGGCAGCAAGACCTTCTTCACCTTCACTCTAGGGAGGATGTAAGATTATACTACTTCTAAATCAGGAAGAATAATATGGCTTTCCAACAAGACAGTATTTGCCTCTGTGGTGGTGCAATTCTGTCTCTCTTAGGCCACTCAGTGCTTAGTGCAACTTTCCTCCCCCGGGTCACATGCCAAACCAAAATGTATAGGGAAAAGGTGGGAATCAGAGTGTAAAGGCACTCCCGTAATGATCCTGATTCCTACCTCCCCTGTTGCTTGGGAACAGACCGCATGCCAACTCAAATGGTTTGGGAAAAGCAGTAGACCAGAGCATTAAGGTGCCCCTTAGTGACCTGGTTGCTGACCCCCTCCTCTCCTACGGTTTGAGAATAATGACAAAGGCAGGGGACCAAAACATTAAGGCACTCCCTTAGCCCACCTGGTTTCTGCCCCCTCTCTTACCATTTAAGGAACAATAAGAACCATCAATTCTTCCTGACAGCCTAATTACATCTGTACTTAGTTATGGCCCAAAGCAGAGTGATACCACAACTCCAAAATCTAGCAAGCTCTGGGCCCCTGCAGCTGGTAGAAAGTACCAGAATATTTTGTCATTTGACTTGGGCTGAAATGAAAAAGTACCTGACAAAGGTCAATTATCTCAGACATTATAAATAGTGATTCTAAGTGAGACACTTTGAGCTGTCCTGGATCGTATTGGACTGTAACCAGCATCTCCCCTGAGCTGGGACACCTCTCAGACTTCTCTAAGATTGAAGATTGTCTGCCCACAAAGCTGACAGAAGGACAGGGTGAAGTCAGACACCTCAAATCTCAATTATCACCCATTGAGAAATACCAATGCATTCCAAGTATTTGCTCCAAAATCAACAAAAGAGAAATTTTAACTATAGGCTAGTGCCTTCCATCCACCTCTTTACCTATCTATGTGCCTAATTATGAATATTTGCCTTCACAAGTGTGGTTGTCTATGTATTTCACTGGATATCCAAATATTTCTGTGGTTTATGTATGTATGTTTTGTGTTTATACATATATACATATATATATATATATACACACACACTTAGATTTAGAATACCTTGCAGTAACTTAGTGTGAATCATGTCATTCTCAAATCTGTAATTACGTGGCTCCTTTAATCATATTTTACTAAATCACTTTGTTGACCTTTAAATCCATCAACCATTAAGTGTTGCTAAAATTCAAACATTGGTCTACCTCACACCATGAATACATCTTAAAATGCTATTAAATCATAACCGTCTGAGATACTTTCATCTGCAACAGCCCCCCATGGCAACATTCTGTCATTCCTGGATCACAGGATCTAATTAAGGAGGCACAAGGCTTTGGAGATAGGAATGTCTTGACAGTGGGAGAGGTCTGAGTAGATCTGACCAAAGAAATGTGGATGTCCCCTAGTGTGCCTTCAAGGGAAACATGTACTTACATGACACATACAAGAGAATTTGCCATGGGAGCCACATGCTGACATGTTAGTTTTGTTGATTGCTTAAAGCACCTCCATTCCATACTTACCCTTTTCTTCTATGGTCCTTTACTGGCAGGAAATTTGGCCGAAATTCTCTCCAATTTTTTCTGATAATCCAGAGGCAGATGTGAGAGACGAAAAACAGGTCTGCAAGAAATGTGGACTCAGAAAAACAGCCTGAGAAAGAGATAAAAGCAGGGGGAGTAGAGGTCCTCTGAACTAAGGAATGCCTTAAACACTCACAAGATAAAACTGTAGTCACAGGGTGGATAGTGTGGAGGTTGAAGCTGGTAAGGCTGCCCCAATAACACAGGATGCAGCTGAAAGGGGGAGACAGGACAGTTCTGCTCTGGTGCATCTGGTCAAAATTCAGGGCCCATCTGTCCGGTGAATGACCTTTGTGTCATTATCCATGAAATGCATATTAAAGTTCACACCCCTCAATATGCTAATGAAGACTAACAAGATCATGCTAATTACATCATCCCACGAATCAGCTTACCCCTCCCCATACATGGGATATGTAGGTATGTGGGTCAGCCTAGGGGATGGACCCAAGGAAGGTGGGTATAAATAGAGGGAAAAGAAAGAGTGGAGAGGGTGCCTGGAGAGTGCAGTGAAGCGAAGAACACGGCTGCCTCCTGGAACCCTCGCTGGCAGGATCGGTGTGGGAACCCAGACTGGTGATCTCTATTCTCTCTATTTCCTCCTTTTTCCCCTTTTCCTTCACTACCATTAAGAAATGTGTCATACTGTATTGCTTGCCCTAACTCGTTATATGCTTAGACAATTATCATATGTCTCATTAGTACATTGTGGGAAGTTAATAATTGTTTGGACTTTGAGACTTGTCTCACCATTGTCCACTGGGTTGGGGATTTACAAATCTGTCACTTGTCTCCCTCGTCTGAGAGGGATGTGACAGCACTGCTGTCAATCAGTCCCATCTGTGTAGACCTCATTTTCTTATTGAAACGCACTGGAACTTTTCAAGGAAGATTATGGCTGAACTACAATACTGTTCTCAGCATCTGACTCAGTAAGAAGAATGTTCAAGATGCAACTTGTAGTAATGTAACACTATTAACAATTCTTATGGTACTCTGAAGCCAATTACTAGAAATCAAGTAGTTTGAGAAGCTTAGAGAGATACTTTTACTGATCTTTAGTTAGCATTATAAATAATGATAATTACTCTTAGAGTACATCTGAAAGTAAAGAACAATTAAGAACGTGAACATAGGGCTGAATACAATAAAGGATGAAATACAATTTCAACTTGCCTTTACCTGAAATTTTTTGTTTAAATGTCAAACTTTTTCATGAAGAAGGTGAAAAATGAGAACATGATTGCAGTGCTGCTCCATTTACCTTGCTGGAATTCTGATGCTTAGGGCACTTACATTCTATTTATAGATAGAGTCCCATAGCAGCTTAGTTGTCAGGTAACTAATGACATGCTTGACATAGACCTTAGCCATTAATAAAAATATTGAACACCTGTTTATGCTAGTTTTTCTCTTGTACAGTCAAATATTCATGTTCTAAAATAAAAACAATGCAAAATTCTTCTTCTTGAATCACTGAAATCCCCAGGGGGCTCACACAGTCTTTGCTTTGAAAACAAACACACATTTCTGATTAGACATTTAAGATGAAATATGTTAGACAGTGTGATTATTTTAGTTGCCTGCTTTTCTAATGACTTTTCACAACCATTTCAGGTGATGGGTGGCAGCTAGATCCACTCGTTTCTAGGGGTTTCAGGGGTTTCACTATATTATTCTTTAATTACTCCAAAAATTTCTTGCTTACTGTAGCAAGGTAAAAATGACTTCATCTATTCTAGAAAACACAGAACAGGAGTTGGCTGTGTTAAGATCTTCGCAGCAGCATATTTGAGAAGTAATACACTAAGACATTTTGTTAGAACAAGGCAAGAGTTCATACTACAGATACAAACAAAGCAGGAGTGTAGAAGAGAGGTAATTTTTCCAGTGAGTACAGTACAGTACATTATTAACTGTCCTAAAAAACAACGTGGAAGCTAGCAAGACCATGCAACTGTTCGGCTCAGTAATCCTCAGTGTGGCAGAAGGATATTTGAAAACACATGGCCAGAGTTTTGCAGTCAGTATTACTACTTGAGACATTTGTGACACTTTGTCATGCAGAATTCTGTATCTATGGTGCTATCATATCTCTCTATAGTAGAAGTTGGGCCACTCCTCAAACATGGACTGTTGCTCATTTCATGTATTTGTGGCAAATAGACACCTCAATTGTTTAATGAATTAACCGCATTCACCCTAATCAACAAGCTTTATCTGTCTTAAAAGAATCAGTCTGAGACTACTGCCTGTACTACTTTTAGCCTGTTACCCTCTGAACCTTAGATTACTCCAGGAAAAAAATATTTAGAGATGATGATTGAGTAACTTCAATATATCCTTTGCTAGGATATCCACAGTACAAGGTCTTCTTGATGTGTCTGTGCATATTTATCCTCTGTAATCACAGTAAACCTGTTGCAATAACTGTTGCAATCTCTACTGGAGTTGACTATCACTTCTGCTCTGTGCAGCCCAAAGCATACACATGGGTTGTCAACTTCCTTGCTGCAGTTTTTGAACTTCTCTCAAATATACAGTTTTGAATTAATTTAACTTCAGTTTTGATGGGTTTTCTGTTAAATAATTTCTTTAAACAAGGCTGCTTGCCTTTCTACATGTGTCTATATTAGACCATACTTATGTGCTTAATGCATGAATTAATTACCAAAAAAAATTAGAATTGTATAATTTGGACTTGATTAAATTCTTATAATAGTGCCTTCTGCACTTACACATTATACAATACTTTCCAGACATTTGGTGTGGGCATAGTGTGTTTCAAATTGCACACCAAAACATGCAATTTATGGCACTGACAGTTCAAGCCAACAAAATAAATCACAAAGGAAAGGTCCATGTTCAGTGTAATTCTCAGGCCTTAATTTAACACAAAAGAAAAATCTGTGATAGAGTTACAAGTGCATCTTGCTGGGCTGCCTACAGTGGTGTAATGTTGTCTGTAAATACGACATACTACACTCCTGAAGTCCTCTTGCCAGACACATCCCCTTAATCATGTTTGGTTTTTGTTTGTTTTTTTTTTTCTGAATAGTTAAAAGGTTTTCAGAAAACAACATAAAAGTTGTGAGAAAAAGGGTAAGAAAGGATTTCCTAATATAGAAGGAAATGAAATTTCATCAAGCCATGTTATTATACAGCTTGCAAAGAAATAGTCATGGAGTGGCCTAGAGTACTGAGTAGGAAGGTTTGAATCATGGATGTCTTGAGCAGTCTCAACATTTACAGGTCCATGACACCAGATGAGATGCATCCAGGGTGCTGAAAGAGCTTGTAAGAAATCTCTTTGAGAGGTCAGAGAGGCTGGAGGAAGTCTGTAATCACTGGAGAATGACAAATACTGCATAATCTTCAAGAATGTCAACACTAACAATTGAAGAACTCTACAGGAGTCACCATTACTACAGCTCCTGGGAAAATCATAGTGCAAAGCCTCTTTCAGAGTAATTTCTGGGCACATGAAAAAAAAAGTGTTTGTGAATGGCAATTTGACCAACCTGATTTAATTCCATTACTAAACTACTAGATTCATGGATGTGGAGAGATCAGTGGATATCATCTACCTTGACTTTGTCAAGACCTTCAGTATGATCTTCCACAGCAACCTTATACTCACTATTAGATGGCTGAAAAAACCTGTTTGGATCATCAGGATCAAGGATAGTGGTTAATCATTCATATTCTGCTTCAAGGTGGTTAAAAGTAGAGGTTCTCAGCATCCACCATAGGACATTTAATGTTTAATATCGTTATCAGTGATCGAGCAGAAGAGGTGGTGTATGCATTCACCAAGTTAATAGATGATACCAATATACGTGAACCAGCCAATGCGTGCAAGAGAAGGTCTCCATCTGGAGGGACTGGGTCTGTCAAGATTATGTGACTAGCAGGAGCCCCATTCAATTTGGGCAGGAGAGAAGGGCAGTCCTGCCCATGGCAGGCAGACACCAGCAGAAATGCTGGAAGCTCTGAGAGCAGCTCTGGGGAGAAGACCTTGGGCTCAGGTGGGCAGTGAGATGGGCAAGGGTCAGATTTACATTCAGGCAGTGGTGAAGTACAGCAGCACCAAGGTGGTGTGAACAGAACACAGTTCAGGAGCCATTGGAGAGTATTATTATCTATTTCTTAATCATCTGGCATCTGGAATACTACAATCTGTCTAAGTGTTGATAAACCAGATCAAACCCAGTGGCAGTCACCAAGACCACTGGGGGCTGGAGCACAGGTCCTGTGAGGAAAAAATGAGGGTCTGGGGATGAATCAGTTAGGAGCAGTGAGCATTTTGGTGTAGGGGGTATGGAGTGAAGAACTTGCAGTCTACTCCTACCTGCAAAGATGTTGTCAAGAGGACAGGGGGAGACTCTTTACTGAGGTGCACTGTGGGACCACAATAGGCATTGGTTAGAGTCTGAAGTGAGAGAGGTTCCTACTGAACAGAAGGGGAAGTGGCAGGGTGGGGAGGAATTGATGATAATTGAGCAATGAAAAAAGTTGCCTAGAGAGTTTGTAAAGTTTCCATCTTTGGATGTCTTCAAGACCTGGCTGGAAGAAGACCTGAGCACCCTAGTCTGCATGCAATGTTCATCCTTCATTGTAATTGCGTTTTCCCTTGAAAGCACTGATGGTTTCCTATGGATTCATCTGGGTATTCATAGCAAACTTTAGTGGATATGTCCTTCATTCAGAGTGGAAGAAATTTTCTTTATCATATATAAAACCTGTTACATATGTACACTAACTGTCTTAAAGAACTCCTTGCGTTTCTTTTTTTTTTTTTTTTTTTTTTTTTTTTTTTTTTTTTTTTTTTTTTTTTTTCGAACTGGGGATTTCTGAGATATATTGGTGATTAGATAGCTCTTTTGACTATCATATAAATATTTAATATGTTGCATTTCTTCCATTTTTTAAAAAAATACATATAATATTATTCAACTTTGCCAACTTATTCTGAAGTGTCATAAACTGTCAAATCAATGTCAATGCCATTGACATGATGAACTATAATAGTCCTTCTAATGCACATTATGGCCTATCATAGGCTGAGCTATCGAGTATTTCAGCTGGTGAATCATTGCCTCCATAGATTACAGCTTCTCCAATGCAACAAAACAAAATTATCGAACATGCTTGAAAGCTTGTTATTAAATTAAATAACTCAATTGTTCAGAAAACAACATAATGACCAAAGCTATTAAACTGTAATATGAACTTTACAAATTAATTTTTTCTAAATTGTTTTTTAGGGTGATACTTTTTAATATTGAAGAAAGTCTTAAGCACTTGATCCTTTCATTAAAAATAATAATTATCATTATTATTACTACTGCATACTTGGATCAAAATTGTTTCCCATGCTTCAGACAATGAAAATTGAATTTAACCTTTAAGTATTTTTTTCTTTGGTCTCTTCTAGTCTACTATCAAAGCCCTCAGAAAGCCTCTACCTTAGCACACTAAAGACATCTCCTAGGAGATTTCCCCCAGCTATTTATCTTGGTGCAGGGAACCTGAGAGAACTCTTTCAGAATTGAACAACACTGTTCCTGAGTTGATCATGGGAATCACACATTCTGAAGGCCCTTGTTTCCCTTCATCTCATTATTCTGAATAGTCCACAAAAACACAGAAAGAAAAAAAAGAGTTTCACTATCTCATGAAAATTATATTTATGAACATTACTGCAAAACTACATTTCTGTGAATATCATAAGTGACTTATGATCACAAATTATGCAGTCCCTGTTGATACTGAGAAAGAATATCTCTACAAACATTTATTTGCCTGAGTTACACATATCATAAAGGAGGCTTTCATTTAAGAAAAATGCTCTTACTCTGTTAGCCATTATTGCTTAGTGAAGACAGAATAATATGGAAGGTCAAAACATTGCTCTAATGAAAATGGAATAAAAAGGCACAAGGTCTGATACTGCCCCAGATTACACCAGGGTGACTTGTTTGACTCGTAGTACAAAAAAATCAGAGTAGAATTTAGGTGAGAGTATCCAAAATCTGATTATAGATCACTTTAATAATATTAAGAAATTAAATTATTGCACTGCTAGAACAGTCCCAACTCTAATTTTTCTCCATGGTGCCCATTCTATCATTGTGTAACTGATGGCTCCTACTGTGTTCCATTTTCATTGTTCTACTCTACTCAATTTAAATATACCGATACAAAATGGAGGAAAAGCTGCCTTAATTTCTGTAATTTGTAGTATTTTTTTCAATACATTTAATAGTAATTAATACTAATTTTCAGTATTTTTTCATAATGCATTTACAGGACCAGAATATTTCCTGTATCTCTCTGTAATTCTTGCAAGCCACCTCATGGTCCAGTGAAGCCAGTAAAGGTTCACTTTTCTCTGAATGTCACTAAGACTCGAAGCAGGACTTGCAAACGCAACCTATGGGGTCCATAGTGCCTTTTTTCTGTTCTTCAGTCCTAGAATGGAGTCTGGGCCCAAAGAACACATACGTCCTCTATCAGGCAGGCAGCTAAATGATGCCTTTTCATTTCACTGCCTAGTGGAAGGACTTGCTTTGTTAGATAAATTTTGCACTGCTGAGTGGCAACTTGTCAGGAGTGTTGGCAACTACCACGTGACACCAATGCTCCTGACTTCAGGAGTATCATGCTTTGTTCTTCACTTTGTTACTGATTTGCTTTGATATACTAGGCACATAATTATGCAAAACTTTCTAAATTAATTTAATTCTTAATGCTTTAATTTTCAGTTTTAAGTGTTGAAATTGAAATTAGTTAGGGCCTGATTTTCAAAGAAATCAAGAATCCATCACTTTCGTGATTAAGGTGAATTAACTCAGCTGGCAAAACAAATCATGGGTGAAGACAGAGTACTGCCTGTATTCCTAGGCAGTTCACTTCTGTTGAGCTGTTCTAATTTAAAGTGGTTTGTTACAAGTAGGAAGAGATGGATGCTGGAAATTGAAAGGAATTAATTAAAGAGAAATTTTGCAGAATTAAAATATGTTTAAGATCCTCAAATCAAGAATCAAAGAAGAATAAACAACAAAGTGTGCTGAGCTGTTTGCCGAGGTAAGCATATGGGTTAGCTGTGAAGAGTTGCAGAAGAAGGTTGTTACTGAATCACTAGGCAACAAAACAGGTGATGACATTCAATGCAGAGAATTGTGATCTTTCTCACATCCAAGCAAAACACAGCTCTACCTTTTTTTGATGGTGATGGTGGTTTGAGCCCAGAGGGCAGCTGACCACCACACAGCCTCTCACTCACCCCTTCTGCCCAGGGCTGGGAAGGAAAAAAAGAAGCAAAAGGCTTCAATAAGGACAGGGAGGGGTGGCTGACCCATTTACAGTCATATTGCTTAGGGGAAAAAAAGAAAGAACATCAATTTAATTCAAACACTAACAAATATCTCTGCCTCCTCCTCCCACTGGCACAGGGGCAGGTTTTCAGTCAGTCTGTTGTTCTTTCCTTCTCGTGGGGGGAATCACTCTGTATTTCTTCCTCTGCTCCACACAGCTCCCCCTCTCACAGGAGACAGTCCTTTCTCTGAACGTTCTCTGGTGTGAGCTCTTCCCACAGGCCACAGCTGTTCCTATACCAGTCTGGCATGTTGCAGTTCTTCCAGTGCTGAACTACAACAGTGGAGGAAGCTTCTTCTCCCCTCAGCACAGCCATCTACTCCAGTGTGGGGTCTGTCACAGGCCACAGGTTGGCATCTGCTCCACTGGTGACATCCATGGTGTCAGGGGTGTGGCCCTGCTGCCTCACCATGGAATAGAGGGGGGAGCCTCTGCATGGGCACACTGTCCTGCTTCCTCATCCTTCCTTCCAATGTCTTCAGTGTTCACATAGTTGTCCTCATAACTCATCTTTACAAGTCTCAGCTCCTCCAGGTTCCCTTTTTTAAAGACGTTATCACAGAGGCACGGTCACCATCACTAATGGGCTGGGCCTTGGCCAGAGCTGGTCTGACTTGGAGCCAGGGGAGCTTTGAGAAGCTTCTCACAGGGGCCACTGCTGTAACCCCCTCCCCCACCACTCAAACCCAGCACAGATGGGTTCAAAACTGACTATTATATGTAGGGCAGAAATCTCTGGGTAATGATATATATTTTAATGAAAAGATTTAGTAGCAGTTAAAGAAAATAGAATGCTAGATATTTTTAGCAAAAGAACCCAACTGTACCACCATATACAGTACCTTCATCTCTAAGATCAAGTCAGTTCCAGTTTCTATTTCAAAAGCATATAGAGAAAGTGAAAGGCAAAGAACAGTATACTGTGTGGAACACATTCCAGAGGTGGAATGATGAAACCCTGTTATTTCAACTGTGCTTTTGTGTGCAGGAAAAAGGGTAATGTAGAGGTCTTTAAAATCATGAATAGCATGAAGAATAAACAGAGATGTATTATCTACCTCCTTTAATACAAGAAATATTGGATATAATGTAACAATCAGACAAAATATTTAATCCACAAAAGATTATATTTCTTCACATTCTGAGCAGATAAACTGTAAATTGCTTTGCTGTGAGATCTGATGGTTGCTAAAAGTTTACAGTTGTTCTAAAAGCCATTGAATATGCTCAAGGAAGAAAAATATGTCAGAGGCTATTAAATACAAGCATACACCTCTGACTCAGGATTCCAGTCACAGAGGTTCAGTGTATAAAACATTAAGGTTTTTTTCCTCCTATGTTTATGTGCAGGTAGGTATTCAGAGACAGAATACTGGACTGAGTGTAACTCAGTATTGGCATTTTTATTTTCAGGTAAGAGGACAATATTTATTTCATTTTAGGTATATTTTATGTTCTTTCATATCTGGATCCTTTCATTTATGTAAAAGCGAGAGCATAGATTTGATTCAAAGGCCATAAAGGACAGTATGCACTAACTGAATTTTCAGTCCACCTTAATTTCCTAAGAGAAGAGGAAGAGACAGAGGTTGAAAAAGGTCAAAAAAAACCCCACATGAAGAATGGGGAATGTCCTTACTTTATTTCACAAAGCTTGAAATACAGAAATAGGAATGTACATTTAAAGTGATAAGCAACCATAATAACAACTTTAAAGTTAAGGATAACTTTAGGAACACACAATTTTTGTCATGAACTAGTAGCTGGCACAAGCATGGCCAAGACCAGACTGACAGCATTATGTTAAACTTCTGGTTTTTATTGGGGTGTTATTTCACAGTTTTGCTGAGAAGTACAATGAGCTGACACTGAAATCATAACTGAACTGCACAACATAAGGGAATAGAAGCTGTAGCACATAAAGCAGACTTTTCACAGCAAATGTCATGGAGAAAACTGCCTGCTGGCCTGTCAGCTTCACTTGAAAAATCTTGGAGAGCACGTATGCAGCAATTTCAGCATTTCCTGATGAATTATTCAAATTTGGTAACTTTGATGTAAATATTTTATGGGCATTTCTTTGTGTCTAAAAATTTTCTTGAAGCAGAGCTAAACTTCTGAGTACCATTCTGTGATGGTTTGACTGGCTAAATGCCAGGTATCCACCAAGTCGCTCTATCACTTC
>NW_020799144.1:5321683-5381547 GCF_003259725.1 Athene cunicularia | reverse complement strand
AGGAGGGCGAGGAGGTGCTCCAGGAGGCAGAGCAGGATTCCCCCGCAGCCCGCGGCGCAGGCCGTGGTGAGGCAGCTGTGCCCTGCGCCCAGGGAGGTCCATGGGGGAGCAGATCTCCACCTGCAGCCCGGGGAGGAGCCCACCCCGGAGCAGGGGGATGTGCCCGAAGGAGGCTGTGACCCCGCGGGAAGCCCGTGCTGGAGCAGGCTCCTGGCAGGCCCTGCGGCCCCATGGAGAGAGGAGCCCAGGCTGGAGCGGGTTTGCTGGCAGGAGCTGTGACCCCGTGGGGGACCCACGCTGGAGCAGCCTGTTCCTGAGGGACTGCACCCCGGGGAAGGGACCCACGCTGGGGCAGGGCGTGAAGAGCTGCAGCCTGTGGGAAGGACCCACCGTGGAGAAGTTGATGGAGGACTCTCTGCTGTGGGGGGGACCCCGCGCTGGGGCAGGGGAGGAGTGTGAGGGGTCCTCCCTGTGAGGAGGAAGGAGCGGCAGAGACAGTGGGTGATGGGCTGACTGCATGCCCCATTCCTCATTCCCCTGCACCACTGAGGGGAAGAGGCAGAGAAAAGTGGGAGTGAAGTTAAGCCAGGTAAGAAGGGAGGGGTGGGGGGAAGCGTTTCCCATCTGCAGAGTAATCTTAGTAATTAGGAGTTTGGGTAGTTCAAATGGGACAAAACATGACTTCATTGCTTGCTAAGACCACTTCTTTTAGCTAGCACTGTCAATCACATTTTTTGAAAATTTGGAAATGCAGAAAAGAACCTCTATGTGTAACTGCTCTATTTTGGCCCTTGATTAAAGAGAGTATAACAAGTTCTAGAAATCATAACTAATAGTAAACAATTTGAGTTTAATACTTACTCTGAGATGGAGAATTCTGTTTTCACTTGGATCAAGAAATGTATTATCTTACAGTCATGAATGAATTTGACAGTGAAGGATCCCTGTCTGGATGAGACCTGTTATCTTTGTTACTCAGGTAAGGAACTGAGGTGGAGATTAAGGTCAGAGTTTCAAGCTGTATTATTTGGGAGTTTGTTTCCTACTGAGTCTTCCTTTACATGTCAAAGTCTCTTTTAAGCAGAAGCCTTAGAACAACCTTTTACCACTTTGCTCCAAGTCTTTTCAGACTTTAAAAACATTTTTTCCCTTCAGAGCCAGAAAACTAGTGACAGAGTTAGATGCTTGACCCTGATTAATTTGCCCTCACACTAAAATGTTCAGTTACCTTTTTTTTCCTCCATGTATTTTATTTTAAACAAACCAAAGCAAATGAACATTTTAAAAGTGATATTTTATTTACATGTATTTATGTAAATAAACATAAATAAACCTGTACTTAGGTAAATAAACAAAATAAATATAACATCATACCTCTTGTGTTCTGTGACTTAAATAATTTTAATACCTCCTTCAGCTGCAGCAGGATTTGATTAACACTGGTAAATTCGTATAATATCACTTTCAAAGAACATTCATAGCACAGAGTAAGAGGTGCAAGAGATACACAGGTGTAAATGCCAATTTCTTATTTCTGTAGCAGGGTTATCTGAAAGTATCACATAATCCAAGCACAATATATTCCAGTGTTCTCTTCAAAGTATTTCCTAAATATTTAGAAATAAACACTTCACATGACAAAAGTCTTTCATAAGGGTAACAGAACCACACAATCACAGGATCAATTAAAATAATCCCATTTTCCTTGCTAATCAACCAATAGAGTTTGGCATGTGCGAACCTCTAAATCTTGTTTCATATCATGCTTTCAGTATCATTTCAAGAAGTTATACAATGTTTTACTACAAGATAGATTGCTGTTTTAGGGTGTCTATATATGCAAAGGTTTCCCAGATATTTTAATGACTGTTCATGAAAAAACTGTTCAAGCATTTCTTGAAAACTCCAAAGAAAGTTCAGCTCCATTCACAATTAATCCTTTTACCTACCCTTCCACTGCCCACACATCCATCCTTGTCGTATCTTTGTAAAAGTATTCATTTGAAGTAGAGAAGGAAGAATAATATTGGTAACATGGATTTTGAGAATAATTATCCTTTCCGTTTTTCCTAATGAAAAACAGAAATGGCCGGTTTCAAAGCCATCTTCTCAGCTGCTGATAAGATTAATGTACTGATTAACACTTTTCCAAGTTGGATTGGAGGTGAAAGCAATTCCATTTGGCAAAACCTCATCCCATTTGCTGACATCTTCATTAACCTCACTGATAAGAAAACCATTTCACAATAAAAATTTCTCAGGGCTAGAGATTTTATCTTCACAGCTTCACCTAACGATGTTAATTCTCTGTGTGACACAGGCAGGTTCAATTGCCTTGGTAATTTCACAGTGCCCTATACCTTTTCTTTTTTCTTTTTTTTTTTTTTTTTTTTTTTTTAAAATTACTTAGCACCCACTACAGAAGACTGATTTTCAAAAGGACATTTCACCTTTTAACAAAAAGAGAGAACAAGGATGTAGATAAAAGTGAATGAAAGGGTCATCAGACACAGAAAGTTAGTTGAAGGTATTGAAAGACATAGTGTCATGTGATTGTATTTGGAGACATACCAAGATTTTCTGTTGTATTCTATATTTTCACTGGCTGGCAAGAAAACAGGCACCCCAATTTCCTTGTTGCATACTGTTGCATTGTTAAGAAGATATGCTCAGGTATGCTAAGTTGCTGTTTTGGAGTCAACATTAGGCAACAGACTCTCTCCAGTTATTTTAAAAGGCATATCTGCTACTGGAAATAGTTGCTGACTTTCTAAGTAACAGTAATATAAGAAGCCAATTGTGAATCTTACTGAATGGTGAAACTGTTGTTTTAGCTGGTTATACTGGTGTGAAAACCTTTTAACATGTAGATTCTTATTCAGAACATGTGTTTACACAGGTAAGAGTGGAATATTATGTCAGAAAAGTTAGTGACATTTTCCATTGAGGCTCAGGTACACAGCTCAGTGAAGGTCAGTAAATATCTGCTTACCAGGATGTAGGCTTTTGTGATAGCAGGACTGTTTCCCATCTCTTTTACTTTGTGCATTTGGAGTTACCGTGCTGAATCTGTGGCATGACTGGTCTCTGTTTATGTAAATGGAAGCATGCCTATGTTCTTAAGTTGTCTGAAAAATGAAATTTGATATGATAATCTCAATGAAATGTAAACTCATTTGGTGTAATTTTATGCCTTTTCAAAACTTGAATTACCATGTCAGGCTAAGGGAGTGTTCTCCTGCACTTATGCTTTATATGTTCTCGTAGAGCATTGTGGTGTTAGAACATTTAACCCTGTGCATAAACTACACATGACAGAACAGCTGAAGATAAATTTTCTATCTACTCTAGAAAATGTGGCTACTCTAATTCTGTAAAGTCACAATGAAACAATGCCACGCCTGCTATAATTCCATGGAAGTAACTTATCTCGCATTAGATCTGATCTGACATTCAGATTTCTGAAATTTGGGATCAAGTAACTCAATGCATTAATGCCACCAGTAAATACTGCTCATTCACAGTGATCTATCAAGTCACCTGCGGTGCAGCATGGGTATACCTAACAGACTGCAATTTCACAGGGCCATACAGAATCACAGAATCATTGAGGTTGGAAAAGACCCTTGGGATCATTAAGTCCAACCATCAGCCCTACTCTACAGGTTCCCCTAAACCACATCCCCCAACAGCTCATCCAAACACATCCAGGGATGGTGACTCCACCACCTCCCTGGGCAGCCTATTCCTCTGTCTGACCACTCTTTCTGTGAAACATTTTTTCCTAATGTCCAGTCTGAACCCCCCCTGTTGCAGTTTGAGCTATCCCATAAACAAGAATTCACTGTACAAAGTAGGTACTCTCTGTCAAATGTGATTCTGTCAAATGTGACTCAATCCAGAAAGTAGTCACTGCCTTCTCCTGTCTCACATTCTCGTAAAGCAATTTCCCCTAATTCTGAGATCTTGCTCTTCACATTTTAATCTTCTTAGGAGTTAACACCCAGACTTTTCCTTTTGTGATACTTTTGCACATTCAAATTACTATCCCAGTTTTCAAAAACAGAAGAGTTACTTCTGCCACAGACATCACCACTTAAACTCCTGTACTGGCATCATTTCAGCTCTAAATAAAAACAGTCTGTTGAACAGTTACTACCAACTACAGCTCTTTCTACTTCCTCAGTATCCTTAGACACACTGACCTAAGATAGTGTAAGTCATGATCTAGCCTAAAAAAGCTTTGGAATACCACAATTATAGCTATATCCACAAAAACATGGCTGGCAAAACCTTAGGTTCCACTTAATGGATGCTATTTGTTCTAAGACTTAGGAAACAAACTGAATCATGATTCTGTCTGCTAATACTGATGCTCATGGTTTTTTCAAATGTTGGGTAGCAGGAAAAACTGGAGAGCTACTCGGGCATAGGGACCTTTTCAGCTCCACTTTGTAGGTATTGACTCGTTATTAAAATGAGATACTGCTGCAACATCACATGCAAAGTGCTCTATTTATATATTAATCCTGGCAACAGCGTGTGTGAGCTGTTTGTGGAGTGTCTAGCACACCAAGCCTCTAACTCCACATTCTTTTTGTTTTATAGGTATGTTCTTTTTTGTTGTTCATGTGTCTGACAGGTATTACCAGCTGCCTTTGCAGTTGCACAAACTTGCATCTGCAGTGACTGCTTCTGCTTAGCCCCCATTAAGTCAAAAGAAACCTAGAAAAAATGTCAGATCTATCCACAACCTTAATTCTCTCTCTTGCTCTTTTAGCAAGTGTCTTGTTAATTAGACATTAAACACTTTCCCTCGTTCATTTCAAAGGGAATTTCACACTTTCACTCAGGAAGGGATTGGAGGGTCGTGGGGGGTGGGCAGGGTGTGGTCTGTTTCCTGACTGAAACGAGAAGGCTTTGGACTTCACTTAGGAGCAGCAGGAATCTTTCAACTTCCCTGTTTTTATGGGATCATGTATGTCATGATCTCACATAGTTTGACTGAGCAGTATTTTGGCTACAGGAAGGTGTTGTGTCTGTTTAAAGGCGGGTCTTAATACTTTGGCAGAAGACATGCAAAAAAATTAAAGCCTTGGGAGCAGAGAGAACACAATAATTTACAATACAGGGGGAAGAAGGAAAGGGAAGGGAGGGGAGGGGTAGTATATATTATCTGTAACATATATGATATGATATTTTCTATATATGATATGTCATATTTATAATGTTTTATGTATATGGTGTTATATACACCAGGATCTCCATTACAGTGCTGACAGCCAGGGTTTGAGAGAGGCTTGTCTCTGAGCAGGTGTGATGGTTCAAGCCCTGCCGGGACCGGACAGCACGTTGCCATTGTCCCCCCCCCACCGTCAGCCGGTCAGGCTGGCAGTGAGGCACAAACCCGGGGTAAAATAAGAAGAAATTAAAGACAACAGTGTGATAAACAATCTGAACAACAACAGTAGCAATGGTAACAACAATAAACAGCAATAACAGTGAACAAGACAAAAGATACATAGAGAAATACCGCAATGGTTAAGGAACAAACCCGCCATGTGCTCCCCACCACCAAAGCCACTAAGGAAAACAAAGTTCCCGCACTCCCGTGCCCAGACCTGACATCAGCATGGTATGAATAACCCGGCTGGAGATCCCTTTCCCCTCTCTGCTGGGGAAACTTAACCCTATCCCAGCTGAACCAGGACAGCAGGATTCCACAAGCTGTGTGTACCACTGAGGAGGTGTTTGAATTGAAGGTAGCTGAATATCCCTGATTCTAACACTAGTTTGATTTTAGAAGCCTGACTAAAAGATGGCTTGATGATAATTAGCTTTATTTATGAATATAGTCCAAAGAGCAGAAATGTGTCATAAATAAAATCCTTCTAAAGAAAAACAGGACAGAATCATAGTCACGGCTTGACTATAGCAAAGGTAGCAAGTTTCATATAAGAACAAATCCTGAAACTTAGAGTAAAAAGCTTTATTGAGCAATGCAAGACTCAATGGAACAAAGCAATATTTAGCAATGTGAGTTTCAACACTTCACCAAATATGTACAAAAGAGACTTCGCAGGATGTCCATAAAAGAGTAGAGAACGAGAAAAAAATATGTTTCAGAACAGATGACAGTGTGATTATTTTCCAGTGAATAATTCAATTTCTAAGCACTAGAAAGATGAATGATGTATTTTCCATCAAAAATTCCAGGTATTTTTCCACTATACAGTGGTACATAACAGAGCTATTGCAGTTAGTAATGTAGAATAAAGTCTTTCTGCAAACCTGAACTAATACCCTGGAACCAGAAGTGCAGTGAAACAGAAAGTAATGTTCCTTATCCATTCCAGTGTGTCTTGAGGAAAACAAGTATTTTAGCTTTTAATACTTTTGGCCTGGTATATTTTGGATTTGACACAGAATACAAGTCTTATGAATAACAGCATTCACAGTAATTTCACAGTATAAGCAAAGACTATCCTCAGTTTAAAACTCAGATTTGAACATTACTTAGCCTTAAAGACATCACTGCTTGACAACAAACTCATTACTGACAAAAGATGAAGCCAGAATGCCAGATACATATATACTGGACAGAGCAGATTTTAGAAGGCAGATGGGGAGCCATATTTGTGCATTATATATACCTTTTCTATACTTGAATAATACTGATTCACAAAGTCATGATAGACAAATTTACAGAAATGAATGTAGCTGAATTTGGTGAACTGAGAAAATTTTCTAGTTTGCATAATACACATCAACTGAAATAAGTATAATTTTCAAGTAGCACCCATAGAATTGCTTGTTTGTGATAAGTAAAGTAAGAAAGTATGTTCACATCTGTTTTAAATAACTTGACATTTTCTTCTATGTAGATTTCACCTTCTGTGAAAGTGGCTTTTGAGTGTGGAACCAGGAGTTCTGATGCTAGAACTGAGGATCTCCAAGTGGACTTAGAAACAGTGCTGAAAAATAACATCCTGTACAACTCAGATCTATCCAGAATGCTATTAACTGATACATTCACTTTAAAATAGTATTAAAATGTATGAAATTAATAAGGGAAGGGATTGACAGCACAATGCAACATATTGTTTTAAATAGTGTGAATGTGGTCTTAAAGATGCAGAAAATATCAATTTCCAGTTGTTATGCCAGTACTTTGTAGAGTTTTAACCAAAGATTGGTGCAGTATGGAGGATAACTATTGTAGTTAGGAAGAAGTTGAAAGCTGTTGCTAACAATAGTAAATGCTGTTAACTAACCAGTTTAGGAGATTACTCCTGTCCGTTGTATTTTCTGTCAACTTGGAATGTTCTTGCAGAATTTGTGACAAAAATCTGACTTTATACATCATCTGAGGCTGTATTTTGCCTTGGAATTTTTTTTTTTTTTTTGTGAGGAAGGACTAAGTAACAAAGATGTGATGTCATCAGATATTTGTATAGAGCCACGATAACAGCATTATTCTTGAACAAGTCTGTTACCAGTGACTTTGGATTACTAAATCTCCATAAATGTACAGAAGTAGACAGATAGCCAGAGCATAGAAAGAAGACTTTATAAACCATACAAATCAAGGTAGTTATCCCTCAATGCTGCTAATTTCCCAAGACTGATTTCCCAGACTGAAGCAGATAAACTTCTTTATTTGATAAAATTATTGGATAAACTTCCTTATTTGAGAGATGACTTCAGATTGAGAGATCATGCATGATTTGTTAGCATATTTTATGGCATAGAAATCAGTCAAAATTATTAAATTATATGATAGATACAGGGGTTTGTTTAATTTTTTTAAAGAATTACTGTTAAAACTGTATGACCAATGCAGTCACAGACATTATTGCTGTTATATCTAGTACAATGACAATAAATCAGAAGAGTTAATGAAGAAAACACTAGCAGGGTTTTTGAACATGTCAATGCAACTTTTGTCCCAAGAAGTTCCTGAAATTAGAGGAAACATTGCTTGATATTTATATATACTATTTCATAATATACAGTAAGAGACAGATTCAAAGACACATTGAATTACAGCTACTACAGCTATAGTTTCATCCAGTATATCTGTTTCAGTTGTAGAAGATGGATTAACTTTGATGTATCCTAGTTATTAGGATTATTCACTGTATATGTTCTCATGAATAGAAAAAAAACCCCTCTTCCAGCAATGTACTCAGTTTATGTTTTGAGACTGGGTCTGTGATCCAGGACCTTTTTTCCTGCTGGTCAGAATTGCCTTCTGTCTTTTCAGACTGACTGGCTGTTATGTTATTATTGTTTCACTTCTGTGCAACAAGACTAATAAATAGCAAATTAATTTTTTTTTTTTAAATTGCTAATTTTGCTTTCCATTATTTTAATATTTATTAATCTATTGTCTTTTGGGTCTGTAACTTCAGCTTGCATGAATTGTTGCAGCTTCAGTGACTTCTGGAGATATGCTGATTTACACTAGCTAATGTTCTATCTCCCACTGAGTAGGAGCTCCACTGACAGTGCAGGGTACTTCTATGCTATCTCAGTTAATTTCTCTAATTCCCATTTAGCAACTTTAAATGTTTCTAGTTACTGTCTCTGTGTTACAGACATAATATATTTTCATGTGTAAGAAAGCTACGTCAAAACTGGAAGGTAAGCCAATTCCATTTCAGTATTCCAAAAAAGCATTCTAACACCCTATGTTATGCAAATTGCTATACTGTAAAATAAATATCCTGGGTTTAAGAAAGAGTTTTATTCATTATTCCAGTTTTCACAAAGCAAATTTTTTCTATTGTAAGTATGTTACAGTTTTTCTGCAAAATTAAATCAATGGCACCATTGAAACAATAGAGTGACAATGTTAGTACTTGCTAAATTTAAGATCAAAACCAATAGCTAAAGGAAAGAAGTACTAAGCTGCATGAGTACAGGAGCAATGTGCCTTGGACAGAGATAACAAATGACAGCTGATGAGATTGACAGTTAAAAAAATTATTTTCAGATTGAAGTACCTCTAAAGGAAAACTTCTCTGGGATTTGGAAAATGAGAAAAAGAAGAGAGTAATCTGATAAAAGGAGGGGAAGAAAGATTAGCTTTTGAAGACAGGCTAGAACTGATGATTGAGAATAGTAAAAAAGTTTTGCCTCTTCAGACATTTCTGCAAGCAGGTGAGCCTACAGCAGCATGCACTCATTTTAGGAAGGAAATCTGGAAACACAGAAGGCCTAAAAAAGTGTTAAGATATTAAACAGGCTCAGACATTAAATCTGAGGTGAAAAAATTATCCACAGAGGACAACAGATTATGTCATCAATGATTGTCAACTATTTTACAGTCTTCAATTAGTTTTTAGAATCTTACTGAGATTCTGCAGTCCTCCCCTGAAGGGTCCTGGAAAGCAGACAGAAGTTCTGCATTTTACTACACTCTTATGGGGCAAAACCTAGGAAAGGCACGGCAGGTTTACAGGAGTCCCAACCTTCCCCAACTCTCCAGAAAACCTCTCTGGAACTTTCAATCCCTATGTTTTTTAAACTTCAAACCCAAGCCTTGTGACTTACAGAAGGTATTCAAGCTTCTAAGAGCAGATATTTACATTTATAGCTGAGTATAACTGGGTGTTTAACACTTGCTTTAGAGTACAAAGCTAATGGTTAACATTTAAAAGTTCAAATTACAGAAGACTGAGGAGCCAGTAGGTCTTCCTTCATAAATGCACTTAAAGACATCCAACAAAAAAAGTCTACATGCATTAAATAAGGGCTAAGCTATAGGGTAAAAAGGCATTCCTACCCCTGTGACTAAAAGTAACACAAGAAGTGTTTAGAGGAGTTTCTTACTTTTTTTTTTCTTTTTTTTTTTTTTTTTTTTTTTTTTTAGGTTCATACAATTTCTTTTTCCTTTCATCCCTGTATTTGGTGCTGTTTGGCAGGTATAAAGTCCGACATAATAAAATTACCACTCTTTCACATATGATTATAAACACTATGAAATAGCAGTTTAAGCAAGTTACATAGGTCACAAAATAAAATAGACAAACCAAAATAAAATAATTACATTTACAAGTAATTAACTTGGTGCAGTAGATAGAAAAAGTAACATCTTCCCACTGGTATTACTAACCTGTTGGAATGTGCCTAGATAAATTTTTCCTTTGTCCTTAGAAAAAAAACAGAACAAACACGGCCTGGTTTATGATTCCTGCTATGACAAAGTATCAAAGAAGTGGATTTGTTGTTCTAGAAACATTTCAGTAGGAACTTTTGTTCCCATGATAGGTATGAGGCATAACCCAGGTTGTATTTAGAATAAATCTGATGACACTGATAACTATATGCAGAATAATCCAGGTGCTTCTATGGGCAATAAAAACAGAGAATAGAGTGGAAGTCTGTTACTTGTTTTAAAGAAAAAAGTTTTACAGAAAAAAAAAAACCCGACACATTTTTTTCCTGATCTGGGAGGCGGAGCTATCAAAGAAGACTGCACTTTACAGGAAAAAGCAAACAGAAAAAGAGATCCATTGATTCCAACAGTGCCAGCTAGCTGTTCACACACACTTAAACTAGCTATGAAGCTCTTATTCTTTGAACAGAAATTTCCTCTCTTGATCAAAGGACCTATTTTTTAGTATCTGCAGTATTTACTTTTTGGCAGATCTAAGCTGTCTACTACAGTATTTCGACCCCTGTCTTCAATCTATGCTATTGGTAGGGAGTAAAAAATTTATTGTGATACCCATTCGGGAGCTTTCTTCTAGGCGTTAGCTGTATAAACATGTCATGGCATCAAAGCAAGACAGAAAGTCAAAGGCTGCAGTTATTTAAGTTAGGAATGAGCTGCCCAACAGGATCAAAGAGAGGAAAAAAAAAAAAAAAAAAAGGGCTGTGTGAATTTAGAAGCAGGGATAAACATAATGCTTGCTTAATTTTAGACACTTCTGCACCCCTCTAGATTCTAGATTCTAGCCGTCAAGGCTCCAGTAGAGAAGCAACTATCAAAAGAAATGAAAATTCAGTATCACCTTCTAAGAACAAACAAGCTCTTTAAGTATTTTAGACTACAAAAGCTGCTGCTCCTGAGGGGCACTGGAGGGTTTCAAACATAGGATAAGACAGGCTGAGGGAAAGTGCCTACCTGTTCAGCCAGGTAGAGGTGAGGGCTTATTAAGGGGAATGGTTATTAGTAATTTTCTTTTCCTAGGTTCTGATTTATTCTTTCACACTGATTTGGGTGTATTAGAAGAAAAAAATGCATTAGTCTGAGTGAAAATAACCCAGAGTCTAACTATATGAAAAGAGGACATAAGAAAAGTGTGTCTCATTTTGGGGAAAAATTATTTAGAGCAGCTATGCAGGTGGGGCTACCCTACATTCAGAACACTTTTAAAGTGTAACTGTAGCTCCTTTTACTGTGTAATTAAATTTGCTTCTGGTTCATGGGAAGATTGCAGAGGTGCTCATAGCCAAAGCAAACACAGTGCTGCAATTAATGAACGTGGATAAAAGAGTTTTGGGATTTCTTTTAATTTTTAAATTATGCATTAAACCAAACTAGTGAGAGACACATAATGCTTCTCTGAAAGGTGGGGTTTGGTGTTTTTTTGTTGTTGTTGGTTTTGTTTGTTTGTTTGTTTGTTTGTTTTTAATACTATGAACTATCATTCCATACTTTCTGTACTATTCCATACTATATTATCATTCCAATAGCATGGACTATCATTCCAGTGTATATCTATCCATTGAATGCTTCTTCCACAAATTTTTAGATTCTTTTAAATTTCACTATTCATGTTAAAAGTGTTAGAGCATTAGAAAACCATTGGAAAGATCTGTGTTTGACAATACTGTTTAAATCCATTATGAGGCCTTTGGCAGTGCCTTAATATTAGTTTAATATAAAAGAACTATTTCCAGTATATAAAGTATGACAAGGTGCATATTACAAAAATGTTTGCATTGATCATATCCTAAAACAACTGAAAAAATGAAGATTCAAACTTGGTATGTAAGCAGCTATGTTCTTTTACCTTCTTCATTTGTTCCACCTCCCATACACTTTTTGCTTTGTTTCTATTTCTGTGTAACTTCTGATTATCTAGGGAAATACTTAGTATTCAGATTATTTAAAGGAATAACTAAAATTTTCTTTCCAGTACTTCATAGAAGGAAGGATAGGAGGGGAGAAACTGAAATACCCAACAGTGGTATTAAAATACTATGTAGACCAGATCTCAAAAATTCTCTTAAAACAGTTACAAGTATCCACACAAATACTCCATAATCTCAGTACTTGTGAAGGAAAAAAATGTGTTTTCTTACCTGTAACTGACAATAGGCATTCTAGTACAAAATTTTATGTATGATTTATGCCCATGATAGCTTGATGGGTTCGTGATAGGAATCCAGGATATGAAGTTAGTCTTAGTCTCTAATGAAACTGATTTAGTGGACAGTTTAGAAAATTCAGCATCTCTTTGAATTGCTTAAATATAAATATTGCCAGGCATATTCTGTCCTGTCCCTAAGAAAGCTGCAGATCCTTTTAACTGCTTGGAATTTGGTATGCAAGTGATGTTATTATATTACATTACATATATTACATTATATATGTACTCTCAAAGCTCTAAATAAGAGAATATTGTTGTGGTTTATGTGTTGCTATGCATAAACCTTCAAACTAAGGCTGTATTAAAATAATCCGTGAAAGATAGTGTTCTAAGTATTTCATTACCCATTCAGACCTTGGGCAACTACTGTGGCAGGAAATATTTGCCCCGTGTGAGTCAGATAGAAAAGTCTGTAGCTACTTCTTACTGCATTTCCCCATCAGCAATTAAGAACAGAGAGAATTACCAAGATACTGCTTGCTTTGTTAGGTGCTGCTGCTTGGATTATTCACAGCTGTGGAAGAAAAAGCAAGCAAGCTCTAACAAAAAAACTGTAGAGTACTGAATGGTGCACTGAAAAATAAAATTTTTTATGACTTGTGTTTCTTAACTCGGGAAAGTACTGAGTATGTATCTAATTCTAAGGATATGAATAAGGGTATCCTAAAACTTACCTAAAATCATTGTCAGTTGTATATAAATGCATACCTCTCCCTTTGGTCAATAGCAACTGCATTAAAGTTGTCATCTTTATCACTTAATATTAGTAATATTATCACCTAATTAGTGCCTTTATCAGTCAGATCTTGTCTACTAAACAATCCTCTGAGAAACAAAAGACAGGAAAATCCCCTGAAAAATTTCCCTTTTTTATAACATTTTTTAAAAAAGAATTAATGAGAAATAATTAACCCAGAATTAGCATAATGTGCTTTTTTTTATGAAAGATAAAATGACTATGTTGTTGTACAATCATTCTGTGATACAGAATGCAAATAGGATGAAGGTCATAATTTATTTTGGCCCCTTTCTCTAACCTATTTTTTTCTGTTGCAGGAATATTATTGCTGTTAAGAAGAACTGCTCTTTCAGAACTCTTTAAAGGTATTTTTGTATTTGTAGTACAATTTAATGGAAGTTTGCATTGAATTACAATGCAGTGGGAGAAGAAAGGAGGAAAGAAATGTACCTGGTTGAAAACAGGACATGAAAGCATGACACAAAATTCAAAGCCAAATCATGGATGCTTCACTATGCAAAAATTTACCTAGTGTGACAATCATGTGATCAGCTCTTATCACGTATTGGCAGCTTTGTTATCCTTTAATTCAACTAGCGAAAAATCCAAACTTTATTTATTACATAGTTTCTGCATTCTGTATATCATTCAGGTGCTGACAGGTTTCATAAGAAGAGTCCTCCCACTATAACTGTTTTAAATGATGTCCAAGAACCTGCTGTTATCCAAAAGGATTTGCTGTCTACTGAAGACCAAATGAGAACAGGAAAAGAATGAGGGAACCTTTCCTAAAACATACCCATTGGTGCTAACACAAGACTGAGAATTTCACAACTAGATGACCAAAGATCAATCCAGGCATTTAACTCACTATCTTTTATAGTGGGTGTTCTGTCCATTGGATCCTTTTTTCTCTGATTTCCTAAAAATTAAAACAGAGATCCAGTCTAGAAAAGTCATCATTAATACTTTTGATTTTTGAAGGAATCCCACAGAAATTAAACAAGTCTGTAAGCTCTTAATCAAATAGAAAACTTCTTTATTCTTCTGTCTTTCCCAATGAAATAATTAGAGACAAATCTCTGCTCCTTATGTGAAAAAATAAATGAAAATTCCTCTATGTTTTCAGAGATCATAAAATCAAATACATCGATGATTTATTTCTCACAAAAAAATCCCAACAGTTGTCTTGCCATGTTACTGAGCTGAACAGGGCAAGGTGTACCTATCTACTCATCTTAATAGTGAAATCAAAAGAACCATATATGAGATAAAATGGGGGAGTGGGGGCGGTGTGTGTGTGTGTGTGTGTGTGTGTGTGTGTTCTGGCATTATGAGCTTTGTGAGAAAGAAAAGGGAAAAGCTTCTGTTATTGACAAGAGGGGAAAGTCAGCTGTTTGAGCTTCATTGTGCAAGGGTAGTTCATTGTTCTTATCTCAGTCAACAGCAAATGGTTTTCCTCAAAAAATTTTCTCCCGTTTTACAGGTGGAACAACACAGACACTGGAAGCTCCAGATCCTCAGTGGCAATTAGCCACCTAACTGCATTTGATAACTGCTGATCCCAAGCACCTAATGGTGCTCAACATGTAGAACAAAATCAACTGCTGAAGATACCCTGACTATTCAGCAGCAGAGGTGGGGGCAGAATTGCAGACGATCCCTCCCAGACCACGATGACGTGCGGTGTGCCTGTGAATACCCAAGTTGCTCAAGCGATGTGCATGCGGAATGCCTCTGCTCTTAGTGGTCTGCATGGACCAAAGGCATGTGGCAACTCTCAGGGCTGGCCTGATGGACACTCTTCGTTATGCAGTGGTAGATGCTAGCACCATGCCATTATAAACCTGCTTGGTTGTTCACAGTCCAAAATGTCTGTTGTGATATTGCCATGAAGGTCTGTATTTTGTTGTGGGCATCAGGTAGCAAATGTCTATAATGTTCTGTGGTGACTTTTCCACCCATAGCAGTAGCTAAAACAAGTACATAAATTTTTAATTGTTGTAAGTTTAAAGCAGAAATCTGCAGAAGGCACAGGCTGCGTGAAGGCTGGGCTGAGCTCATCAGAAGGAGAGGTTTCTGTGTTTTATTTCATTCTGATCCATTTCATTAAAGTCAATGACAATAGGGACTTGAAAAAGCAAGAACAAAGGCACAAAATGAAGTAGAAGAAACTAAGTATTAGAACTCCTCATCCTTAAAAAACATAGAGAATTGTATTTTTAAAAATTTATTTATTTATTTCTTAGATTTTGCATTCTGGAGTGTTTTTCTGATTTTTTTTTTCATTCCCCAAATTTATTGAACTTTAGTACAGGCTGGAACTCAAAGTAAGAATTGTCACTTTGAGAATAGAGCTGATTTATCAGAAGGAGGGTTTTGCATTCTGCACAGAATATCTGATGAGGTGAATTTTTTTCCCTAACAATGTCTTACCGATTATTATCAGAAGCCATTAAAAAAAAAATTAAAAAAAAAATCAAGGGCATTCCAAAAGAAAAGCACTCTAGTTTTTATGGAATAGATTTTCTTGCAAATCAAAAGAAGAAGCCTCTTCCCCACATTATTAATCTTCCTTGAAACAATTTTAATGTTCACATACACTGTGTTTTAAACAAAACAAACAGAAAAACACCCCAAACCCAATACCAAAAGCTTCTCATAAATTTATGTTGAAATTATGTGAAAGATGGTTACATAGCATATGCACTAAATGAACTGTTTTGTCTTTAATCTGGTTTGTGGTCTGTAGTGTGTGAAAATCATTAAATATATCCTTTTAAATGCTCAATTACAATCAAAACAGCTCAGTTTAATTGTCTTGAAAAGGGTTATTTTGCGTTATTTCAGGGAAAAAATAAAATACATTTACATTGCCAGAGACAAAATGGGCAGAGTTTATATTGGACAAAATCGTAATGTGTCAATGTTTTGTTATACATATTTTTGTGACAAATATAGTGTATTTTAACTCAAAAATACGTGAAACAGAATTCTGCTTTCGTGTAGTCATCTCAGCTTTACTTCACTGAATTTTACAAGGAATTTTGAAATTAAAATTATTTCAGTGTTAAAAATACTTTTACTGACAGTAAACCAGTTTTATTTTAATGCTTAATGCAGCTGTAGTATCTGCAAATCTGGTTTTACATTCTCATTGCAATTCATGTATATTATTTAAATTTTAATATTTACAGGGAAAAGGGTGCTGTAAAAGCAAATTAAAAAATTCAGTTCCTTACTTCTCCTTTGATGTTGTATAACTTTTGCAGAGTTTAGCACTCATGCAACATAGATGTGATATTAAATAATGTTTAGCCCATTTTCTTTTCCATTAAATCACAGTTAAATTTCAAGACTATATCTTTTTTTTCTATTTTATAATTAATTAATACTGTTACTGTGAATAAGCAGAGAAAAAAACCTGCACCCGTTAACATTCTCCCCATATTCTCCTTCCAGATGCACTAGTGCGATTATTTTACTAGAAGGCCAGCTGACACTATAGCAATTTCTTTTTACTAAGAAATCTAGTAACTGTAGTGTGTTATGTTTTGCCACTTCACAGGAGATTGTGCTCATGTCAAGATGTGTTTATGTAATACAGTGAAATAAAAAGATTAAGAAAATTTATAAATTAAGATATTTTATCCCACCCAAAATGGAAATGTGAAAAATACAGGGAAAATGGGATCTGAGTCAATGTTTCCATCCCTCCTGTAAGAGGTACCAGTGAAATCAGCAGGCTCACTGACATGAGTACCGCAGATTCCCTGCACCCCACTCATGTTGACAAATCCTGTTCTGTGCTCAGCAGAAGCCTGCTGCTTTCTGCGGGAAGGGTGAGTCCAGTTTGGAACTGCTGAGCCAAAGAAATTATTACATTTTGCTGTGAGGTGGCTCATAATTTTTTGCATTTTGGAAGAAATCTGGTGAATTTTGATCTTTTCTTTGCTGGAGAAGAAGCCTGGGGCCAAGTTAGTAACAATGATTACAGTGATCCATTTTCAGCCCCAAGGGCATCGGAATGACTTTCTTACATTCCCCTCTATTCATCCTCTGGGTATAAGTACTTCTCTAGATACTAGACTGGAAGACTAAAGAGAAGGGTTTGGCTAACTATAAGCATGGACAGTTCGAAAAGTTCTTTCTTCAGAAGCTGTAATTTTTCAGAGTAATAGAAAAAAGTAGTTCCTTGAGGCTAGCAATCACCCTTCACAACATGCAAATTTCAGGCAGAAAGCCAACCATAATTGAGAGTCCTTTAATGAGATGCTCAGCATGATTTCAGAAGATCCACAGGCAGGGGCAAACTGTCATTTTAGGAGACATTTTAGATTTGTTTTTTTCACTCCTAAAGACTGATATGATGAGATGAAAAGCTGGACCATAAAATAAAACCCCTTTTGGAAACCTTGCACACAAAGAATCCAGACATTTACTGATACTGTGTTAGAATCAGTCTCTTGGTACACTCACACCTTTGAAACGTCTCATTTATTTGCAGAATTATCCTGAGATTTAACTGCTATGACATATAATTGCTGTTAGGGATTTCCTTGTGGGCCAGCTTGAGACTTCAGGTACAGACTAGGACAAAGGGCTGAGCAAAATCTGAACAAACCCTTGAGTAACCCAGGGAGGCATTTTTTCCTTAAGATAAATAGCAGTTCTCCTGCTGCAGCTTCCTTTCTCATTGGGTTTGTGAGATACAGCTTTTACATACAGCATATATTGCTGCTGCCTCTGTCTCAGTTCACTCTGAGCAGTTAGGGGTCAGCAGAGGCATGGCTTTACTTGTACCCTTGTAGCACTCTAGGGAAAGATAAAAGGGCTGTGGCAGAGCCAGTCCTCTTCCTACATTTCCAGACCACTCAGGTAGCATGAGCAAAGGGGTCAGCAAGACACTGATTTCCTTTCCACCCTCAGAGCAACATATAGGTCAGCCTGCACTGTGGCTCATGGGGAGCAGTTTCAAGAAAGAAAAGTCAGGGAATAGCACCAATGCTTTTCTAGTCCTAGATTACAGCATTGCATCTACAATTGATGACACTACTGGGAAAAACTATGAAATTAATTACATATTTACAGTCTTCTATGAATAGGATACACTTACTAAATGCAGTCTGGGTAGTGAAGTCTTGTTCAGGCATTTGTCATTACAACTGTTAGCCCCTGCCAAACCTTCTATCTTAAATAGCAGAAGGAAATTTTGCAATGTAATGACTTGCTACAGAAGTTTAAAATCCATGTTAATTGTCGTTTCTGTCACAACATTGCTTTGTAACTTTTAGTTTAGGGAACCATGGAGGCTTAGCACTGAGAATCATGTTGACATATTTTACAAAAGGAAAGCGCAATATAAGGATTTCTTAAAAGGATATCTGATTTTGTATATTCACATTTGTGATGGGCTGGTTACTGAAAAGTGACTAGTTCACAGTATTATGAACTGCTCTCTCTGTTGCTAGTTACTCTTTGGAATCTGACAGTAGGTTTGTGGTTATAAATATTACATCTGCAAGAAAACCCCTTCTTAAGCAAAAGGTTGTGATCAACATTAGGGCCATGAAATACCTGAAATGAGCATGTACAGACACTGCTGTCCTGGAGTACCAAGCAGCAGATTAATTTTTGGAAATAATATCATCAATACACAATTCACAAAGCAGGGTAAAGGTCTACAGCTCAGATTCTGTAAACATTTCAGTTTGGTTCAACCTATCTACACAGGAGTCTCCTTTGTTATAGATGAGCAAATTTAGATAGCACCCAGAAAGATGATGGCAATTTTCCGAAGTCTGAGTTTCATTTACATGCCTTCACTGAATAGTATCAGTTATCCTTCCCCATCATGTCAATTACACAAAAAGATCTCTTTTTGTGTTTGACATCCACTATGAGAAAAAATGTTGAGAATTGTATAGATGTTTTTCAATACCTTTAATTCAAAAAGACTATCCATATATTTAGTACTCTCAATTGGTCAGGTTTCAGATCACCACCACAAAAACCTGTAAGTCCATATGAAGCTCAGTCTTTTTTGTTTTTCCTTATCAAACTCTACTGCCCCAAAGATTTTAGAAAACCAGATACAGATATAGATGACGAAAGGAATGAGATATTTATTTTTCAGGTGTTTTCACAGAAGAAAAGTGATTTCAAAATTGCTACCTGCCAAGGGAAAATAAAGGCAGTATCCTCAATTGCTGAAACACTGGACTGTGAAGTTATCATGCTTTCATGACAAGTCCTTTACATTATAACAAAATGTATTTGTCTATACTTGAATTATGTAAAGAGAAAGAAAAGCTGGAAAATTCTTGATATAAAAGTATATCTATATTGAAATGTATAGATCCCTTAGAGATGGCAATTAATTTTAATGCTTTTGAATTTTTAATCAATCTGCCATTAAAGTAAAACTTATAGACGATCTATGACACTTATACTGTTTTGTTAATATTTTGAACTGCATTGGTTCTGTATTTTCATTGATATTTGGGCCCTTTAATTATTACTTTTATTTTTTAATTAGTTCTGTCCCAGAGGTAGTAAGACATTTGTACCTAAGGGGCCTGTATAATCTTACAGTGATATTGCTGTATAGCATAGAGCTAAAATGAGTTGAGTTTTACTTCATAGTAACATTTTAAACTTAATTTAAATTGATTCAGTTGCATTTAAAAGTCACAACATGAATACACACTGTAATTTTCTATAAATAATCTTAGTAGTATTTATTTGTGTTAGTACTTCAGAAACAAACAAACAAAAAAGTTAAAATGCTACAAACTGACAAGTATAAAGCAAAATATGAATAATAGAACAATGTAAATAATTCTGTTAAGATTGTGTTGGGCACTGCATGAAGGCATGACAATAGAAAGTATGCCGTGTGCAGTGTGTGTTTCCAAGCATGCGCACTTTGCCAGCTCCCCGACCATCAACAGGAGCCAGCGCATGCTCCATCCCTCTGCACATTGGGGTGTGTGGGCAGAAATGGTCCGGAAAGGGCTGGCAGGTTTGTGGGAAGCATTCAGGCATGCCTGGGTGCCAGCACTGAGACCGCAGTGCCTACCTGCCTGGAAGTGCACCGTAATTTTTCAGAAAGCTACATACATTTTTAATTAATTTCTTCGTCAAAGTCTGAGAGTAATCATATGGGACAACTCAGCTTTTAAATTTGAATATGCACTTTTTTCTTTCTTTCATCCTTGGGCCACTGGAGAGAGGCAGCACAAGTGAGAGCTTGGGCACAGAAGAGACATCTGTGGTGAGGAAGCAAAATGGTAAAGTCAGTAAAACACTTGCCACTGCATGAACCCCAGTCATGTGTCTTAAAGGCAAGACTGCTTTCCCCCTCTTCAGTCCATCTAGCTGAGACTAGATGCAGTATATCTCTTCCTTAGATAAGAGGAGCTTCTGAAATCCAGAAAACCCAGAAATGTGTTGTATTTACCCAGTCCTAACCAATGTTAGTCCTGATTTCTTTCTCACTGACCCAGAGATTATTTTCTGCATGAGGAAAGCTAATAAGTGAGCATATTTGCTGTAAAAAATCTTACAGGCACTTCCCTGGAACAAAGGGAACTAGCATCAACAGAAAAAATCCCACTCATCTATGTGTGCAGTAAATACAATCATAGAACCACAGAACAATTTAGATTGGAAAAGACCTTTAAGATCATTTAGTCCAACTGTTAACCTAACACTGCCAAGTCCACCACTAAACCATGTCCCTAAGCACCACATCTGCAGGTCTTTTAAATACCTCCAGGGATGGTGTCTCAACCACTTTCCTGGAAAGACTGTTCTAGAGCTTGACAACCCTTTCTGTGAAGTTTTTCCTAATATCAAATCCAAACCTCCCCTGGCACAGGCTGAGGTCATTGCATTTTGTCCTGTCATTTGTTACTTGGGACAAGAGACCGACACCCACCTCACTACAACCTCTACGAGGTAGTTGTAGAGAACCATAGGGTCTCCCCATAGCCTCTTGTTCTCCAGACCAAACAACTCCAGTTCCCTCAGCTACTCCTAATAACAAAATGTGGCTTTAGTTCTGGGATCCACCAGTTTTACAAGATTAGTCTTGCACTATCATTGTACTTAGGGCTTTTACACTACCCCTACAGAGTGGTATGTCACCGTAGTTCCTGCATAGGTCTGTCTTGGTTTAGACAGCAGTTTGGAAACATCGACTAGACAAAATGCAACTATCTAAGGATAATTTTTTATTATTCTAAGCAAAGACTTAAAGTTTATTTTACTACATGAATTATTTAATACAGTTTCAAAGAAACAAAGATCCTAGATTTTTGGCAGTGTTAATTTTAACTGAAGAAAATATCAAGAGTACTCACTCAAACTGACACACACATACACACACACACACACACACACAAATCAGCTACCATGACTTCCTGAAAGCAAAGAAGAAATATTCTCATTTTCAAAGCTGCATTCATATCAAGTGGTTGCACTTATAATATGAACCACAAACAAATTGATTTAGGAGAGAAACTACATTACGACTTACAATTTCCTATCCCTTTGGAGTCAATCTCTAGAATCTATGCCCAAAACATCATTCTTGTCAATGCTCTTTGATTTGTGCATGACCTTTAATAATGCTGTGCTGGTCTCTCAGGATCAAGTTTTTAAAAAAACAGGTGTCTGAAATTTGATTTCTAAATCTATATTTATGTCCCTGAATTGACAGCTGGATTTTACAAAAGCCTTGAGTATCAAGCAGTTCCCATTGATTTAATAATGGAGTTGGATGGTGTAAGATCAATACTCTTAGGTGCCTAAATACCTTCCAGCATCAGGACTTCGGTGGCTCTGGTCATATTGTATCATGGTGACCAGTTACTTTGACTTGTCCTACACAGAGTATATGACATTTTGTTGATATTGTACATCAGTCTGTGGCCTAATCCTGTGATTACAACTACGGCCAAGAATATTGCAGGACTGATCCTTATTCCCACAGTAATGAATCTGAAGCAAATTAGTTAGACATTGCAGAAATCAGATCACATTGGTGATGTTTTTGTAAAAGTTACAAAAACTCTCCAGCAGAAAGTCACTGAAAACTGAACTGCACATCTGTTGAAAGGCAGAAATAATAATCTCAGAAACAAAACCAGCAGTTCATCCAAATACACTTCTCTGTGTTGATACAGGCTATAATCCAGGCTATAAATGAAAAACCAACCCAGGAATGAGGCTTGGTAGAGAGAATAGTGGAAGAGATTTTCTAAGCTTTTATAAATTACGTGAGCTGTTTTAAGACATAGTAAGGCTTTGGGAAGAATTGAATAAAAGAGAATGAAATTACTATATGGAGGAAAATATTAAAGGTTTTAAATATATACACATATATGCCCTATACATATTTATATGCAACCGTACACATATACATACATGCATTATGATAAATATATACTATCTATGCCAGTACCTATCTTTTAAGAGATAAATATATAGAGAGAGTGGATGCCCAAGTCAAGCACACTGAAAAAAAAGCTGCTGTTTAAAGCACATGGTCCTCTCTTGAGAAAACAAACAAACAATCAATCAATCAATCAATCAAACAAACAAACAAACAAAAAACCAAACTCAATCTAAAGTTTGGGTCCAAAGTGGTTTAGATGATGCTTTACAGGAGAAGAAGAAGTTAGGAGTAGAGGAAGTAAATAACCAAGACTGTGAGAGAGAGGGCCTTCCATTCCCTGCAGGGATCATCCATTGCAGTGAGGGCAAAACTTGACCATTAACACACTCACAAAAATGTTATATTGCTTCTTGCAGAGGTAAGCAGGACATCCTTCTGTTAAGGAAACTATTTATTACACTTCTTTCATGTCCTTTTTCCTGTCTACTTAGATTCATCATATTCTTCACAAATCTGAAAAAAATATGGCAATCTATATCTGTCATTGTTGTATGGGTTCAGCAACATGGCAAAATCAGAGCAACTTTTTCTGCTCTGTGTTAAAATTTTTCCATTTAAGAGCCATATCAAACACCTTTTACTGATTATTTAGATATTGAAAGTATTTTTGTACTTGAAATGCTTATATGACTGTGACAAGAAAGTGTTAGTGGAACTTTTTGTTCAAGTGTCATAATAACTTGAAAAATCATGAAATCATAGTCAGAGAATAGTTTTGGTTGGAACAAATATTTAAAGATCATCTGTCCAACTCCTGCCATGGGCAAGGATATCTTTCTCTAGATCAAAGCCCTGTTCAACCTGACTTTGAACGCATCCAGGGAGAAGTCATCCACAATTTCTCTGTGCCGCCTGTTCAGATTTCTCGTCACCATCATCATAAAAAATTTCTTCTTTATATCCATTCTAACTCTATCCTCTTTCAGTTTAAAAAAATGTCCCTTGTTGTGTCTCTACAGGACCTGTTAAAAAGTCTCCCTCCATCCTGAAACTCTGTTACAAAACTTCATCTTGTGAAGTAATTTTGTTGAAAACAAGGTAGGGGTCTTCTGAATATAGTGCATTAATTCTGAACAACAGGTTTAGAAATTAGTTTTGTATCAGGCAGAAGATACTGCCACAAAGGTTTTGCATTCATTTATATGGTTACTTTATGTACACAGTTTCCTCCAAATATCTGTTATGCACCATAGTAGAGGCTTCAGATGATCTTCTGAGAAATGAAAAAGCATGCAGTATCCCAATTTGGAAGACGGTGATAAAAATGTGAAGTGATGAAATGGTTTGGATTTTAGGGGATTTTATGAGCCTACGAAAAGTACAATACCCCTGGATGCCTGGTGTTTAAAAACACTTCTGAAAATCCCATCCTAGAAATGTTTTATTAATTCTTGGTCCTAGTCCAGATTGGTTCTTATTTCTAATTTTTTTTTTTTTAATTGGTGTTTTTCTGGGTTTGCACTTAAATTAATATCTATAAAATACATTATTCAGCTGAAATTGGGTGGTTTGCAAAACTAGATCAATGTGGGGTTTATGTGCAGAAGAAAAACATTCATTAGGAACCTACACAAACAGGTATTTACAAAACTTTCACAGCCTCAGATCTGTATTTCCCATCATATAGTCCCCAATTTTTTCTTCAGAGGACACAACAATCTTTGAGACTTTGATCTTGGTCCATCCTTTGAGGACACAAAGACAAGGAGACTTCTTAAATTATGCAAGTTGTGCAATCTCCCAGGCAAATGGCAAATTAATCAGTCTCTGAATCCCTGTTTTTTTGAAGGCTTGTGCATTTTTAAAGAAGATGGAGTAATTGTTTAGTGACTTGGTGCCATTGATTTTCATTATGGATGGTGTTGACTGGGTCCGTGTCAGGTCACCTGGGAGAGATAGCCTTTGCATAGCTAAATAAAATGGGGAAAGTACCACTTATTCCATATTCACAAGGAAAGCTCTAGTCCTTGAAGTAAGTTTTGTGTGACCTCCTTGCTAAAGCAACCTTTCCCTCTTAGCAATTTGAATAAATGAGAGAAATACAATGCTACATAAGCAAGAAACAGAGGTCTGGATTTACAGCCAAGAGTTTCCTAGTTAAGGAAATTTGATCAGAAGTAAAAGTTTAAAATGGCAGAGAAATGTTCTCATTTGCTAAATATATGTAGTACTACTTGATTTCTCCATTAAAACCAACTGGAATAGAAATGAAAGGATAAAAAGAAAGGCAATGCACTTATTTTAATATGGTAGCTTGCAACTTCTAATAAATTTTTACTAGTTATATTAGGCAGAAAATAGAAATTCCATAATATACTATTCATATTTAACCAAGATACAGATTTAACCTGCCAACTTCTAGGTTTTTTTCCTCTTAAGATAGTGCTTGTTATTTTAAAGTTGTTATAATTTTTATATTTTCAGGAGTAACATAGAATTATTTCTAAATGATGTTAAAATACTTCTTCCTTCCACTCCAGAGTATCGAAAATATATCAGTTCAGTCTCGTGCTAGATTTTGCTTTCGAGTTGAGTGGTTTTATTACAATTTGTGTGCTTAGATTTTTTTATTTTTTTTTTTTACTTTCTTCTCTTCTTGTTTCTGGATTTCCTCCCCACTTTCTCCTGTCTAATTCTTGTCCATCCTTACCATCTAAATTTCTTCTTTTCTCAGAGATCTCAATCTCCCCTAATCCCATTAAATAAAGTCTATAATATTAGTGTTTTATGATAGCTACAAGATTTTAAGAAGAAATCACATGCTTGTCATATTATGATGACTCAGTGAATTTCTCTAGAGGAAAATGTGACTTTTAAATGTTTGTTGACTGGCAGTGTTTTTAGATATCTGCCACAACAAATTCTTTCTCATAATGATAGCTACATAATGAGAATCTGTGAACTGTTACACAATTCAACAGACAGAGAGAAATGGAGTTTTTCTAGAATGAGATGTCTTGGAAAATAGGACACTTCAATCTGTGTGATAATTTACTTGGAAATATAGTCGTCAGAAGTCAGCTCAACCTGTTTCCATAAATATGTCAATTAAAATCAAAAGCATTCCTGGATAAAGTCAAAGGAACATTGTTAAAATACTGTTAGAGCATTTCGGGATAGCTGAAAGGTAATTTGAGACTAGAAAGGTTTTGATTCATTGATCAAGCATTCCTCTCATAGACGCTACTATGAAACTCTTTAGAAAGCTATTAGACATCTCTTATACTTCCTGTGTTTGCTCTAATAATAGCTTTGGGATGCATAATAACCACTTTTCATTCCTATCAGACAGGTCAGAAGGGAGTAAAAGGGAGGAAGCTAATGAGCATGGGGTCCATGAAGAAAACACTGGTGCATTTGCCAGCAATAAGTTAAATGGGTTGTCTTTAACAAGAAAGTAACAGTTGTTTTTAAATATCATCCTGGTTTGGTGGTGCACTCATCTACCATGAAAGGAGAGGAAGGATCTGTGTCTCAGCTCTTACTCACCTTTACAATATTTCCTCATCTCTAAAGTCCAGCGGGCATGCATGGTTTTATACTGGGGTGTAAATAAGTCTCAAAGTTCCTTGAACTACAACTTCAGGTGATATACAACAGTGGAAACCACACAGTTTACCCCAATGTCTTTCTTAGAGCAAAAAGGCTGAGCTTAAGAGGTATCAAAATTTTTTTACTGTGTCTTCCTCTGGTACACAGCAAAGAAGCTTTGAGGTTTTCCACTTGTAATAATCGATGAGTACTCTGGTGACGTTTGTTAGCTGTCAGTGATGTTATAACAACTCCTGTTAAGTATGTCTTTATCCAACAAACTGGATGCTGATGAATTTGGGGGCAAGAAGAGGAAAGGGGTAAAGCTATACATAAATTGCATAGTCAGAGAACATCTCCATGGAAATCTGGGGGGTTGGGTTGATGGCAGGTTGAATATGAGTCAAGAGTGTGCCCTGGTAGCCAAGAGGTACTGGGGTGCATCAAGGAAAGCACAGTTAGCTGGTCAAGGGAGGTGATTGTCCCACTCTACACTGCACTGGAGCAGTCCCACCTCAAGTCCTGTGTGCAGTTTTGGGGGTCTCACTCTAAGAAGGATGTCAGACTATCAGAGTGTGTCCAGAGAAGGGCACCAAGATGGTGAAAAGCCTTGAGGACAAGATTTATGAGGAAGAGCTAGGGAAACTTGGTTTGTTCAGCTTGGAGAAGAGAAGGCTGAGGGGTGACCTCATCACAGTGTACAACTTCCTCAAGGGGGGCAGTGGAGGGGGACCTGATGGTGTCCTCTCTCTGGTGACCAGTGATAGGACATGAGGAAAGGGAATGAAGGTGCATCAGGGGAAGTTCAGATTGGACATTAGGAAAAAGTTTTGCACTGAGAGGGTCAGTCACTGGAACAGGCTCCCCAGGGAAGTGGTCACGACACCAAACACGTCAAGGAGCATCTGGACAATGTTCTTATTATATAATTTATTTTAGGTAGTCCTGAAAGGAACAGGGAATTGGATGTGATGATCCTTATGGGTCCATTCCAACTTGAGATATTCTATGATTCTGAATTGTTTTACAAAACCATAGGAAGCCTGTAGAAAATGTTATCTTTTTTAGCAGATTCTCTACACAATGTAGATAGAAGAAAGGATATAAATCTTTTACATTTCCAGTTGTCCAACAAAACAGAGCAGTGTTATTTCAGCAGAGATGAAAATCTGAATTGTAGTCTACAGTAACTAGATGCAGTTGCCACTGCTGCCACTTCTCTGTGCACATGAACATGACCTTCCCTTCCTCATTGCTCGCACTAAATTTGGTGATCACCATGTATGTCTGCAGCTGATCTAGGACAAATGCTTAAAGTGTCTGCCACAGAAAAAATTAACCTCATTTAAACTCGGCCTTTAAAGGAGAGAAGTATTTTGGGGGTGTAACCTCCAATAGCGTTTTAAGGGAAAAATTATGTGGGTGGAGAGAGGTAAGGATAGTCTCATAAGTACAACTGCATGCAGAAAGAAAAAAAAACCACCTGAAAATCCCTTAATCAAAATTGTACTGCTTCCATAACAGAATAATAGTATGCAAACCAATAATTATGTTATCTTTTTCGATGCTTACAATTCCCTGAAATCAGTAAACCAGTTTAACTTTTCTTGTATATCTGACATTTTGGTTGAATAAAGATAGAATAAAGCATTCTTACCTGATTTTACTTCCCAACAATGTCTAAAGCCTGTTCACTTTAAAATTCCTGAATAGAAATACAAAATCCTCTGGTTCTTTTTTATGAGAGGAAAAACGTTTTGTTTCTTTATATAAAAAGGCAAACAAAATCAATAATTCCTCCAAGACAAAAAAAAGCTAATAGAGGGCCCAATAACAGTTAAATATGATCCCAAAGTCCATAAAAAGGTCTTCTTGCTGGAAAATCTTTTTCTATCTTGCTTTTTCTTTTTTAATGAGAGTTGCTTGCTCATACCTGAAAAATTGTCAGAATTATGATATTTACATTTCTAAATTAGGAATATTTGATGTAACCATTGAAGTGTTATTATAAATATACATGGAATATTTGATGTAACGATTGAAGTGTTATTATAAATATACATTGTGCTTCCTGTGGACCAAAATGTGACATCCTTCCAATTTCACCACACTTTAATCTACAGGTAGTCCCTTGGCTGAGGAGGGAATATTCCTTATGTAAATTTTTTCTTTAGAATGTCACAAAGAGGGAACAGTGGGGGAATTCAGATAGGAAACAGATAAGCAGAAGTAGAGTGTATTAGAAAATTTTCAGTATTTGTCTTTCAAGCCTGCACAGACCCTTCCTTAGGCTGGATTATTAGGATACATAGATATACATATCCTAATAGATAATTAATCTCTCTTTTTGTTTTTACAATAATTTCACACAAACACAACCTTGTTAAGCTACAAATATATGCAGTCATATTCCAGGTGATTTTTTTTGTGACAAATACAGAAATCCAACCTATCAACAGATATGTTGAGGGCATCAGATATACTGAAATACATTACTTTTTAACATGTGTTCTTTAATAAACCTTTAACGACCAGTTGTGCTAAAGAAAACTGATCTCTCAATGCCTGCAAAATGCAGAAACAAGTGCAGGTAAGTCTGTGAGAAATTGAATCCTTACTTTGCAAATATTGGGAAATATATTTTAATATACTTGTTTGTGTATATATGACTTTTACTCATATATATATTTTTTGAAGTACAGAATTGCCCTGGAACCTGGGAGTCTTTCTACAGGCTACACAACCATATATCAACTATAGATTAAGAGGTTTAATAATGTCCATGGACTGGAATTGCAGTGATCCAATAGTGAAACATTTCTATTAGTTTCAAAGAAATGTAGACTCTTCAGTTCCTCTGGGGGAATGAAATTGCATAGTATCAGTTGATGCCATTCTCTTTCTGGAGAAAAAAAAAAAAAAAAAAAAAAAAAAAAAATTCTCAAAGATATGGTATTTTTAGTTTATTCTAGGGAGGCATAATTGTCCTTGGGTAAACACTGTTCTTACTAAGGGCAGAAAACTGAAAGATTTCACCATATTGCAATCTACAGATCAAGATATCTATACATTTATAACTATATTCTGATCTATGATCTATGAGAGCTTTAAATTAGATTTGAAGAGGAAAGGGGACAAAATTGGAACTCCCAGAAATAAGCCCCAGGGTAGATTACCAGGGTTTGTGGGCTGTTGTGCCAGCAATGGCCCTCAATATACCATCTCAGTGGAGGCAACGGATACAGACACACAGCACAACAAAGAAGCAAGGGATATTGATGGATCAGTAACTGTGGCAATACCTCTGAAAGTCCAGAATGGACTTAGGACTTCTAAATGTAAAAAGTTGCTGGGGACATCAGCCCAACAGAAGTGCATGTATACCATTGCACATAGCATGGGTAACAAAGAGGAGGAGCTTGAAGCCATGGTGAAACAGGAAAATTATCACAGAATCACAGAATCATCTAGGTTGGAAAAGACCTTGAAGATTATCTCGTCCAACCATTAACCTAACACTGACAGTTCCCAACTACACCAGAGCCCTCAGCCCGACTCAAACACCTCCAGGGATGGGGACTCCACCACTGCCCTGGGCAGCCCATTCCAACGCCTAACAACCCCTTCTGGAAAGAAATGCTTCCTAATATCCAGTCTAAAACTTCCCTGGTGCAACTTGAGGCCATTCCCTCTTGTCCTATCACTTATAACTTGGTTAAAGAGGCTCATCCCCAGCTCTCTGCACTCTCCTTTCAGGGAGCTGTAGAGGGCAATGAGGTCTCCCCTCAGCCTCCTCTTCTCCAGACTAAACACCCCCAGTTCCCTCAGCCGCTCCCCGTACGACCTGTGCTCCAGACCCTGCACCAGCTCCGTTGCCCTTCTCTGGACACGCTCGAGTCATTCAATGTCCTTTTTGGAGTGAGGGGCCCAAAACTGAACCCAGTCATCGAGGTGCGGCCTCACCAGTGCCGACTACAGGGGTCAGATCCCTTCCCTGTCCCTGCTGGCCACGCTAGTGCTGACACAAGCCAGGATGCCATTGGCCTTCTTGGCCCCCTGGGCACACTGCTGGCTCCTGTCCAGCCGGCTGTCAATCAACACCCCCAGGTCGCTCTCTGACTGGCAGCTCTCCAGCCACTCCTCCCCAAGCCTGTAGCGCTGCTGGGGGTTGTTGTGGCCCAAGGGCAGCCCCGGCATTTGCCCTTAGTGAAACTCCCCCAGTTGGGCTCAGCCCATGGCTCCAGCCTGTCCAGGTCTCTCTGCAGAGCCTCCCTACCCTCGAGCAGATCAACACTCCCACCCAACTGGGTGTCACCTGCAAACTGACTGAGGGTGCACTCGATCCCCTCGTCTGGATCATCAGTAAAGATGTTAAACAGGAGTGGCCCCAAAACCCAGCCCTGGAGAACACCACTCGTGACTGGCCGCCAACTGGATTTAACTGCGCTTACCATAACTCTATCCAGCCAGCTTTTTATCCATCACAGCGTGTGCCCATCCACTGCTTTTAATACCTGGTCTAGAGCAACCCAGCCTTGGTGGACCTTGGTCCTCTTCTTTGTTTATTTTTTTGGTCCTTCTCTACTTCATTCAAAATTTCCAGGGCCCCATATCTTTTGTGAAGGGACATCATGGACAGTAAGGTAGATTGAGAGAGGATTCTCCTGCCTCCCTGAGCAGGGACCTGTTTCCAGCCTCCCCCATCTCTTAGGTCCCTTCCTTCTGCCTGGCAACAAGAGGGTGAGGGATCACCTGACTCTTTTGGACCCCCTATTGTGATTTTTTTTCTGCACATTCTCTGAAAGAGGACCAAAGAAACAATTTTAATGGAGTCATGAGCTCTCTGATCATTTTTTGAATGACGAGAGTATGCTATTTTTCAGACTTTTGTATCAAGAATGATGTAAGATTTGTGCAAGAGAGTGACTGTATGTATATTCTACTTCCCTGGTCCTTTTTACAACCCTTTTTAAATAGGCTATGGTGCCTTTACCTGACTGCTGATGCATGCTTGAAGATCTGATGGAGGACACTGACAGACAGTGAGAAGTATAAACTGTAAAAACGTATCATTACCTCAGACAGGCTTAAATTACCTCAGACAGAAAATATAGCCAAATATTTCTAAAACTTGCTTTCCTACTTTAAAAATAATATGTAGTCTCTGTCGGTTTTCTTTATATATTTCACAGAAATTAGAGCTGACTAAATTTCACAATATCAAACTATCTTATCATTAAATAAGTTTTACTTCCATGCTGCCTCTTGAGAGATAATTGCACACCAGAAATAAAAAAAAAAGATCAGACTTCTCAGTACACAAAAAATTCATGTTGTGATCATGAGACAGTATGTCTCATCGATATTTTGATATGAGCAGTGGGTTGTCTGTAGGAACAGATTTCAGCGTACAGAATTCTGGGCACACTGGGTTTTGGGTTGGTTTTGGTTTTTAAACTATGAATATTATGTGATTAGAGGAGCTTCCTTAATATTTCTACACCTTCCTTGTTCCTGTTCACTTACAGCCTTCCCTGTGATTAGAGGCAAAGTTAGAACCTCTGTCTATGTAGAGCATTTTTTTTTCCTTGCCAACATTGTGAAGCCTGAATTGACCTGAGTCTTCTGCATTAATACTGTATGTCAGCTTCTAACAAGAAGATATAAATACCCAGAACTAGGCTAATTCCATGTATCTTTTATGCACATGGGAAATTGGAAGCATAATCTCATTACCTTATAGTGTTCCTCTCACTTTAATTTCAACACAGTGCTTTTATTTTCAATAGCAGTAGAAACAACATCTGCTGCTCTAGTTGTTCAATTTAGCCTCAAATGTGAGGTAAAGCAAGGATACTAAATGACAAGAGTTAATTTTCTTTCATTGTCATACCCACCTGGGGGACATTATGTGACTAACATGCTCTGGAATGGAGCATGAGGATGGGTGACTGAATTTGATGTTACTTTTACTTTTTGCCTTCCTTTTTAAAAAATTAATTTAAAACACATACTGTCACGCAAGCTACCCAAGAACCTCAAGTATCCTTTTCTCATCATGCCACTTAGTTCAAGAAGGCCCGATTGTAGCTTGTGGGTAGATTTCTGCTGATTGGAGCACATCTGTTTTGAACATTTGAATGGTATTCTTTATGCTTATACTTTCCTGGAGAATGTGACAATTGGGACGTTTTAAGAGTGATGGATTTCTAAATCTGGAACTAAGAAACAATGATGTGGAAAACTGGAGATCAGCAAACAGGCACTGCAAGGACCGTAATATTTGGTTTAACATATGATTTTGGATTGAGAAGACACTATAACTGGGAGTGAACAGCACATATAGACACAAGTATACTTTATTTTCATCTAGTTGGGAAAAGTATCAATAGTATTATAACTATGAGTAGTTTTATGACACAGTGACTTTGGGAAGAAAACAACTGCTGTGAGGAAGTAAAAAAATCAGTAAACTAAAAAAACCAGCACTGAGTCTCAGAACTCAACAGAGTAAATCCCTGAGAGTATTAAGATAGGAGATGTCAAGGTGGATCATGTACATTTAGCCAAATGTTCACCTTCTGACAGTGATCAACATTCATCATTTTAGCCAAAGATGTGGGAAGACTGACATGGTCAGGTCTCAGAGGTCAGGCACCTATTTCAGCCTTAATCTTAATTCCTGAAGTTTGGCTCCAGTCCTGAAGTCTCAGGGCTGTTATCCTGTGCTCATTATTACCACCTTGGTTGGCTCTCATGATTGGTCTCTTTACACATATGACTTTCTCTTCTATGATAAAACCTCTCTCTCTTTTGACTCCTAGTAGCTCTACTATTGCAAAGTACCCCAGTGTCAGACATGCTCAGCTACCAGCAGTTCTGACAGTTGTGGGTCCTGACCATAGTCTTTGCCCTAGAAATGCTCCAGGATGTGAATAATTAGCATACTGAGTCAGGTACAAAATTCTATTCTTGATGTATGCTGACCAGGGATCTCCAGAAACACTAGGATTTTACTAAGGGGGTAAAAAAAAAAAAATCAAGCAATAGTCTTAGTAGGCTGTAGCTCAAGCTATAGTTTCTTACAACATCTTTTTATACAGGTTATATGCATTGAGGCTGAAACCCATTCTCCATATCTTAATAAAGATTCTAAGCTGAGACCTTAAAGCCACCAGTCTTGGTACAACTTGAATAAGAACTAAGAGCAACCTGAGAAAAGCTTTCATGTTTCACACATATTTCTGAAAGGCTAAAACTTTTCCAAATTAAGTCTTCTCTGTCTTCCTGGGAAACCAAAATTGTGTCATCCTTCAAACTGCTATTTCCCAAAACCTGAATGAATAAAGTAAAATATTTTAACCATTTGGTAAATAAAAATAAGCTATTCCTGAAATTATATTTTCAAATAATAGAAGTTGCAGTCAAATATAGACAAGTATAGACATTAAGGATTATACAAATATACTGTGACAATTGACCACTGAAAACAAAGTTTAGGTTTAAAATGTATTAAAAAAATGCTAACAAGTGAATCAAAGTGGTGAGAGTTCATTTTCATTTTTTTTTTCAAGACTCAGTGGTGTGTTAATTTAAGCAAGAAAATTATGCACACTTTATGAAACCACAGCACTTGCTCACAGAGATCAATATTTTTTTTTTTATGATCTAAGAATAGCAGTTAAAGTCCTAAGTAGGCAGTGTATTTCTGTGATGAGTATACATTTATATTTTTTAAAACTCAAAGCCCAAATTCAAAGGTGTCATGAAGCTAATAGCATTTCTAAAGTTCAATATGCATTTTTTATAAACATACAAACACTGTTGAAAATAATCCCCTACAATATTTTAATTGACAGAAAAGTCTTTGTTTTTATGTATTACCCCAGTGTTTTTATCACCTCTTTGTTTATATACATATACGAAAGATTCTAATTACCTTATATTCTCTTTGATTTCAAAATAAGTAAGAACCATGTAAGCAGGGATATAACAGAACATAACCAAGACTTTATGCTTGATCTGTTTAAAAAGACCAAACATTTTCTCAGAATCTAAAGTTTACATTGTCCTGGAAATGAAGGTATCTTTGGGCTACAAGATGGAACTCACTACTGATTTTCACATATCTATTATCAGTCTAAACATGACTCCTGTATACTTTAAAAAATTTATACCATTTGTCCGTTTTAAGTACAATCTTTAATTTTATCTCCAGCAACTGACTTTTTCAGAAGAAAACCAGGAAGTCTAAACTGATAGAACGGTGTATTGGATATTCTATCAGCTTCCCATCTTAATCCTTTTTTATGTTTTCTTCCCCTCTTTTTGTGTTGCTGAATGAAACCAAGAATTTAATCTGCTTTCCCACTTTCTGACACCTTTCAGGCCTGGCTCAGCTGCTTTGGCTCATCTGCTCTTCTGAATCAGAGCAAGCTATAGTCTACCCTGTGATAGTCTTTTTGCAAGTCCCTCACTAGAAGGAGATGTTTTTTACACTAGTTGATTCTTTACCCGGAGCTGGTGATAAGAGTAGCCCCTTCACTGCATAACTTATTTATATTCATCCACATGTTTCATGTCATACCATAGAAATAAATAACTGCTTACTATAATAGCTATTACATATGAAGTCTGTCACTTTGATAATCACTGTTAATACTTCATGGGTTTACTGTAGGTTATTTTCAAACTAAGCAAGGTCTGCAATTAAATTTTTTGCTTGCTGTGGTATAAGAAAACCTAACTATCCTGTCAGAGAAGCATTTAATCCTGAGTCTTTGTCCTGAGTATGACATTCTTCCAGTACTACTGTGTGTTTGTTAAGGTAGCCTCACTATGAATCAGAGGATCCCTCTGTGCAGAGCAAAATCTTTTGTAGTCTGAGACACTGGGGTGTTACTGTTTCTTAGATGCCAAAGAAGGCAGGTAAGAACTTCATCATATTCTGGTGCTTGTGTATTTCAGCATGACCTTTTGATGGCTTGGCTTCAGTCACAGCCTGGGATCATTAGTCATCATGGTGAGAAAAAGTGGAGATTTACAGAAATACAAAAGTGAACCATACTTCATGCTGATGATGGAGAAGAATATTCTTTTGCACATGAGATCCCAAAATGTGCTTCCAGGGTTACTCCCATGACAAATTATAAATCACTTTTGACCCACCTTCTACAGGGAGATTTTTCTTTCTATGTAGGGCTTTCTTCACAATGTTAAAAAAGGATCATCTGATGAAGTGCAGCTGGAAAAATCCACAAGTGAACATGGCCAAGCAGCTTATACCCAAGGACTAGACTATGACTTTTAATCACAGACATGAATCAGATGTACTAAAATGCTCAGGGAGAGACTTGAAAAATGTTGATACTCCTTAGCAATAAACTGTTATCCAGTATTCTGAAAGAGGAAAGAATACGCAATTATTTATTTATTTGGATCAACAATGACTACAGTTTGCAGTCACCTTTATATCTGAACATTTTGCTGTTATGGCCATAGATTTTATGTTCTGTCCTTTGTTTTTCTTTGTACTACTGTGCTGGCTCTAAGGATCCTTGTGTCTTCAGGGATGTGTAGAATCAGGCACAACTAGGCACAAGTCTAAAAGCAGCAAAGTATGAACAATGTAAAGAAACAGGTATCTTAACAATTCAGAAAATGAATCAAGTAGGTACGAGCAGGCTGTATCTTGAATTTTTATATATTGATAAAGTCTCTGACCATTCATATAGTAAACTGTAACAATAAAAAATAATAATGTGTCAGAACACCCTTAGAGTTATTTTTTTCTGTGACATTACAAAATGTTATCTATTGATGCCTAAACTAGAGATCAAACCAGTAAGAGAAGAAAACATTATTATAATCACAAGATTGACTGTACAAGCATGACTTTTTAATATTGTCTCTGTTTACTGGAGAAAAATAAATATTTCAGACAATGAAACAATGAAGGGTCATTGTTATATATTACTAATTTCAGACCATCAATCAGATATGCAGTACTGACTAGAAATCTCCTGAGGCAAGTGTAATCACTACTCCCAGGTGAGTCAAAAATTAAATTAAATGCAAAAAATAAAGGACATTCTCTGAGCTAATATAAGTGAAAGTTAGTCAGTCTATGTTGATATACAATAGTTGGTGTTCTGTCCCATTGATATTTTGGGCCAAATATAAGCTTTAATTTTGAGTTGACATATATGTAATCACATCTGAGTTGAAGTTACAAGGGATGTCAGACAAAGGAGAACTGACTCCTAGAAAAAGACTACCTAAAAATTAATATAAAGCAGTGTACATTTTTTATTATATTTTTTATATAAATTAATATAAAGCAGTGGACATAATTTACTGTATTATACAACTATTGTACACCAGATTAATTTTCAAAGATCTAATATTTGATCCTTAAGAGTTATTTCTAACCATTTGATTTTGTATATTCCGTAAGTTTCTAGACTCTACAACAAATTATGTTGTAATAAATAGGAAGCATATTAACCTGCTCTTATACTTTCTAAGTAAGGAAGTATGGAAAGTAACAGAGCAGATGCTTATCCATGACTGTTCAACAGTAATATATATACTAGCTCTTTGTTGTGCCCGAATTTCTGCATGCTTTTTGCTCCATCAAGAGCTTGCATGTGGACACTTATGGGGATGCATTTTGTTTAATCTACTGCTCTCTAAACCAAAAGTTACAATAGATTTGGATATTATTTCTGCAAGGTTAAATACATAAGATGCATCTAAATCTTTTTTAAGTCTGAAACATTTGTTTCAAATCTGTCTTGTGGCAGTGAGTTCATTATGTCTTATTTGTTTTAACCCATTGTCTTTTGAATTTATTTGTCTTCCAGCAGATAAGTTCTGCATTTATTAATATTTGCATGTGATAGATTTTAACATTTTTCAGACTATCCTCATCTACCTCCTCATCTACTATCTGGTACAAACGATAGAACAGAGATATTCTGATGAACTGTGTGATTCAGTATTTGTGTGAATGTGTGTGTTATTTTTTACACAAATTAAATGGATTTAGAGATCAAAGCCCTAAAGAGAAAATAATATATGGATAAACCTCTTCATTTTTATTACTGGGAATTTGTATTTTCTTTTTAAAAACCAAACAGCAAACTAATATATCAATTGATAATACTTTAGATTATAAACCAGCATGTAATCTTGGGTACAGATCAACAAAAGCTTTTAGCACCGAAACATATATCTGTTCAGCAAAGGACTTTGTAATATTACAAAGGTAATACACATACCGAGATGTTTTGCTGGGAAGAATTGTTTAATGCCAGAACAAGTAATAAAAGACTTTGAGGTTTTATTGGTTTATTTTGGGTTTCTGTGAGGAAGAAGTTCACAAGTGAAGATACAACCTAAAACATATGTCTAGACCCTTACATGGTTTTGTATGTTTGTTATTGCTTTGTTTCATTCATGCATTTGAAATGAAAAAGGACAAACAGAAGCAGCAGTCAATGTAGCAAGATGTTGCTGTGTGTCCTTTCAAAGTAATAATATACATAAATTTATAGAGAGTGAAAATCTCATCAATTTTTCAGCTTTGCAATGTCAGGATGAATCAAATGTATCAATAGAGTTTTGTCAGAGGCAGAAGCCATGCTTTATGGGAAGATTGATGTGGTTAGCATTATGCATTGTAATCAAGCCATGAGTCAATACAGATTAAATATTGACAAAGGTACTTTGACTAGTCTGAGGATAAAATAAATTCATGAAATCTTCAGGAAACACTGTTATTATACCAATGAATATATGATAATTCTGACACTGCTTATGTTATTCATTATATAGTGCTGGACAATAAAGATGCATTTTCATGTGGAAAAGAAGAAAGAAAAAAGAAAATAAAAAGAAAAAAGCCCTGAGGCTGAAGAAGAAAACTGATATTGGATTTAGCAGCAGCATTAGAGGGAGTTTTTTAATGAGCTGGTTCATACGCCATTAACCCATCATAAGGCAAGAGAGAAAGTAGCATCTTGGAAATGTCTTGAGAAGTGACTATACCTTAGTTATTTTTATGGAACCACGTAAGTGACCAGTAGAACAGTGAGAAGCCTGGTAGAAGGGGAAATTTTTACAGGGAGTAAAAAATGCTACATGTGTAGCTCATACATGTATCAGTACTTATATCAAAAGATGTGAAGGTCAAAGTTTTAACTTCAAGCTCTGTCTTGAAACTTTCCAAAACATGTGACTGTCATCTTAATGTTATACTTCAGTGATGATTTCCAGTAAAATGTCTCTGAATTCTGCATAAAATAAAGATTCACACAAATGTGCACCTTTTTTTTTTTTTTTTTTTTTCAACTTGAAAAATATATCACAAATAACACAGTGTTACCCCTGATTTTGGGAAATATGTAGCAGAATTTTTTTTCTTTGATCTATTAAGGAAACCACAACAAAAAATTCAGAATAGAGTAGCACTTGGATTATCTTCAAATTATTACAGGATAGTAAATGGAATTGAATTTGGACTAGAGTGTGACGAAGTGTAACAATATACAATACACTTTCTTTGAAGTTTATATAGTACAGCCCTGCAATGTAACTCAGACTACATGACTACGACTGAATGTTGAAGTGAGCAGTGATCATGATTACTTCAGGACTAGTTTGGCAAATCTTCCACCACAGTAGCCACATTTTCAAAAGAGGAATTTCCTTTTTTTGCAAAGTAGAGTTTCTCTTCGTGTCTGCACCTGCATTAAATCTAGCCAATGTGTTTCAGGTTTGCCTTTATTTTATGTCACAGCTACAGACCTGTAAGATGGTTTTCACCCTGAAATGAATGAAAGTTTAAGAGCTCGGCATAACTTTCAAGACTACAATTCAGTAACAATACAGTTGCAATTTGGGGTGAGTTTATTATGCAGGCTAAAACTTTGACTGCAGGAAGCTAACACTGACACTTTTAGAAAGAGAACTACCAGATAAGTGCAACTATTAAATCTACATGGTTGCATTTAATTTTTCAAGAGCAATATAGAAGATAATGCTTGAATAACAATACAGATGAAGGCAGGGATATAATAAAATTTCACACTCCATGGCTGAAACTGTCAGGATGTCCTTAAAGTCAGATAGATTGTATTGACTCCCCAGTACAAAGGGTGAGCTATTGTCAGCCTGGCTTGGAGTTTGTTGAAGTAACACAGTTTCTTGTTTTCATTCCATCATCACTGTTACTTAAGGGTAGCTGTTGGGATACATTTATTAAACAGGTTAAGTGTTACATGACCGCTGTTCTCAAGGACTATATTACTTAGAAAAAAGTCCCCAATACATTTGTGCATAGAATTTTTTTCTTGAAAGCCATACATATAAATTTACAATATTTGCAAATAATGAAGTTTAGGGAACTATCTGTATTCATGGTAAGGCACGTATGGCCCATATTTAGCTCTGCCTAATCATCCAGGATTTGTTCTCATTGGTGCGGCAGCAGTCACTCTGGAATCTGTCAGTTGTAAATTATAAATTATAAATCTGTCAATTTATAATTCATAAATGGTATAACCACAAGGTTTCTTGTTCCGCTCAGCTGGAGTCAGACAGCACGTTTTCCAGATGGCATAGTATTTTTGTTGTTCTTCATATGTAGCTTCTTGCAAAGCAGAGTAAATTCAAATTTTTCATCAGTCAGTTTTTTTTCTGCTTTCTATGTTGTGTTTCACCCTCGTGCTTTCAATAAGCAAGACTTCATATCAAAGTTATTTGCAGCAAACAGGACTTTCAGAGCTTTAGATATGCCTTATTTTTCTCTTTCCTTCTTGTCTAATATGTAACTTCTGTCAGTTTATATAGTTTATGTAAATATATCTTTTAAAGCTTGAAGGCACTGGGGTGGCTAACTGAAGGCTCAGGAACTCAGGTTGTGTTTTCATCAATCCCTCAGTAGAAGGGAAAACCACTGTTACAGGTTGAAAAACATATCTGATTAACACGGGGCTCAGAGACTGGTGCCACCGTCGGAATTTTGGGGTTTTTGACCATGGCGAGGTTTATAAGGCACCTGGTCTGCTGGTGACAAATGAGACAGGTGGGATGAAGCTGTCCCAGAGGGGGAAAAGGATTCTGGGGCAGGAGATAGCAGGGCTTATTGACAGGGCTTTAAACTAGATATGAGGGGGGGCAGGGAGATAACTGGGCATGTTAGGAACAAGCTCAAGGAAGCATGCAAAGCTGGTGAGGGCTCTCCCTCTGCCACTTCATTTGAGAGAAGGGAAAGATGTTTAGGAACTATGGAAGCACCTGAGAAGGGCCTGGTAGGGAATGGGGCCCATGCTCACAAAAAGGTGCTGGATTCTCCAGTGAGGTGGATGAAGCTTTCTATAAACACTTGGGAGAAATCTCACGGTCACTTGCCGCTGTTCTTGTGGGGGATTTTAAGCTCCCTGGTATCTGCTGGGATCACAACACAACAGAGAGGGAACAATCCAGGAGATGCCTGGAATGTGTGGAGGAGAACTTCCCCACCCAGCTGGTGAGTGAGCCGACCAGGGAAGGTGCCTCCTGGACCTGCTGCTTGTGAGCAGGGAGAGCTTGTGGGGGAAGTAAAGGTTGGAGGCCGTCTAGGGTGCAGTGATCATGAGGTGATTGGGTTTTCGATCCTTGGAGAAACAAAGAGAGGGGTTAGTAAAACTGCCACCTTAGACTTCTGCAGGGCAAACTTTGACCTGTTCAAAAGACGGATTAACGAAATCCCTTGGGAGGCTGCCCTGAAGGATATGGGAGTCCAGGAAGGCTGGACATACTTCAAGAGACAAGTCTTAAAGGCACAGGAGCGGGCTGTGCCCGTGTGCTGAAAAACAAGCAGGGGGGGAAGGAGACTGGCCTGGCTAAACAGGGACCTTTGGCTGGATCCCAAGAACAAAAGGAGAATCTATTGCCTTTGGAAGAGGGGGCAGGTCTCTCATGAAGACTGTAAAGATGTACAGAAGTTATGCAGGGAGAACATTAGGAGATCCAAAGCACAACTAGAGCTCAGTCAGGCTACAGCTGTCAAGGATAATAAAAAATGTTTCTGTAAGTTCATTAACAGCAAAAGGAGGATTAGGGAAAATCTCCGTCCTTTACTGGATGCAGAGGGAAACATGGTAACTAAGGATGAGGAAAAGGCTGAGGTGCTCAACGCCCACTTTGTCTTTAGCAGTGGAAGTGGCTGTTCCCTGGACACCAGCCTCATGAGCTGGGAGATGGGGAGGGGAAGCAGACTGAGGTCAGCACAGTTGAAGAGGAGCTGGTCAGAGATCTGCTGCACCACCTGGATGCACACAAGTCTGTGGGACCAGACAGGTTACACCCAGGGGTGCTGAATGAGTTGGCAGATGTGCTTGCCAAGCTGCTGCCCATGATTTATGGCTAACTGAGGAGGTCCCATTGGACTGGAGTGTAGCAAATGTGACACCCATCTGCAAGAGAGGCAGAAAGGAAGATCCAGGAAACTACAGAACTGTCAGTCTGACCTTGGTACCAGGGAAGGTCATGGAGCAGGTCATCTTGGGTGCCATTAGAAGTCATATAATGGACAACCAGGTGATCAGGCCCAGTCAGCATGGGTTTGTGAAAGGCAGGTCCTGCCTGACAAACCTGATCTCCTTCTACGACAGGGTGACCTGCTGAGTGGATGAGGGAAAGGCTGTGGATGTTGTCTACCTTGAAATTAGTAAGGTCTTTGACACCATTTCCCACGGCATTCTCCTGGTGAAACCGGCTGCTCATGGCTTGGATGGGCACAGGCTTTGCTGTGTAAAAAACTGTCTGGATGGCCAGGCCCAGCGAGTTATGGTGAATGGAGATAAATCCAATTGGCAGCCAATCACGAGTGGTGTCCCCCAGGGCTCGGTGTTGGGGCCACTCCTGTTTAACATCTTTACTGATGATCCAGACGAGGGGATCGAGTGCACCCTCAGTCAGTTTGCAGGTGACACCCAGTTGGGTGGGAGTGTTGATCTGCTCGAGGGTAGGGAGGCTCTGCAGAGAGACCTGGACAGGCTGGAGCCATGGGCTGAGCCCAACTGGGGGAGTTTCAATAAGGGCAAATGCCAGGGTCTGCCCTTGGGCCACAACAACCCCCAGCAGCGCTACAGGCTTGGGGAGGAGTGGCTGGAGAGCTGCCAGTCAGAGAGGGACCGGGGGAGGGGTTGATTGACAGCCGGCTGGACAGGAGCCAGCAGTGTGCTCAGGGGGCCAAGAAGGCCAATGGCATCCTGGCTTGTGTCAGCACTAGCGTGGCCAGCAGGGACAGGGAAGGGATCTGACCCCTGTACTCGGCACTGGTGAGGCCACACCTCGATGACTGGGTTCAGTTTTGGGCCCCTCACTCCAAAAAGGACATTGAATGACTCGAGCGTGTCCAGAGAAGGGCAACGGAGCTGGTGCAGGGTCTGGAGCACAGGTCGTACGGGGAGCGGCTGAGGGAACTGGGGGTGTTTATTCTGGAGAAGAGGAGGCTGAGGGGAGACCTCATCGCCCTCTACAGCTCCCTGAAAGGAGGGTGCAGAGAGCTGGGGGTGAGTCTCTTTAACGAAGTTATAAGTGATAGGACAAGAGGGAATGGCCTCAAGTTGCACCAGGGAAGGTTTAGACTGGATATTAGGAAGCATTTCTTTGCAGAAGGGGTTGTTAGGCGTTGGAATGGGCTGCCCAGGGAGGTGGTGGGGTCCCCATCTCTGGAGGTGTTTAAGAGTCATGTTGACATAGCGCTGAGGGATCTGGTGTCGGTCAGTGTTAGCTTAATGATCGGACCGGATGATCTTCAAGGTCTTTTCCAATCTAGATGGTTCGGTGATTCTGTGAATCTGTGTGAATCAGACTTTAAACTACAGCTCCTATATTGTTGCAGAAAAAGTATCCAATTGTTAAGAATGCATGGCCTTTCACTCTCTCTACTGCTTCGCTTGAAACTGAATTGCTCACTCTGGAAAACTAGAACAACTTTCACAGGTAGACTAATTTGCATTAGCTAGTAATGATCACAAAATAATCATGTTAGGTAAACATAAAGAAAATGTTCTGCTTTAGATTAGCACTGGCTATGTTAATGACATGTTCCTATAAAGCAAATCAGCTGAACACCACCAGCCCTCCCACCTAAGAAAGTCTCCAAAACCAGGAGTGAACCAGAGAAAAGTTTAAGAGAAAACTTCCTCTTCTGAGGATGTTTGCTACAGAGATACCATTCCTTAAGGAATGGGTGGTTGCAAAAAGTCTTAAAGAACACTGTAAGCATAATGCTTCATCAGATAGAGGTTTAGGAGTAAAATTTGGTGGCTTTGTTACGCAGTGTGTTCCTTTCAAGTCTCATCATGATCAGGGAAAATGACTAAGAAGTGCTGTTATTCAGTAACTTTTTTTTTTTTTTAATGCTCTGCTGACTCATTATGTCCAAATTTAAGTCCAAATGCCACTTTCAATAGAGAAATCTGAAGGACAGCAAGAGCAGAGGAGGCATGGTGTTATATATCATATAACCATGAAGGTAAATATCGCTGTTTACCTCAGAATCACAGAGTCACAAAATCAACTATGTTGGAAAGGATCTTGAAGATGATCCACTCCAACCATTAACCTAACATTGACAGTTCTCTGCTACACCAGATCCCTCAGCACTACGTCAACCCGACTTAAACCCCTCCAGGGATGGGGACTCCACCACCTCCCTGGGCAGCCCATTTCAACACCTAACAACCCCTTCTGGAAAGAAATGCTTCCTAATATCCAGACTATACCTTCTCTGGTGCAACTTGAGGCCATTACCTCTTGTCCTGTCGCTTATTACTTGGTTAAAGAGACTCATCTCCAGTTCTCTGCACCCTCCTTTCAGGTAGTTGTAGAGAGCAATGAGGTCAAATGATCCTCACCTCGATGAACCTCATCTTGTTTTCCTGATTGCTCTTCTAGTCAATGTTAGAAGGCAGAACCCCTTTTAATAAAGCATTCAGACATTCATTTAAAAAATCCCACTTTTCATCCCAGAGACAAGAATTTTTTACAATATAAAAATGAGAGTTACAAGTCATATGCAAACAAGGTGTGCCAGAAAGAACAAGAGAACCTGTGATTATGGAGTGTAAAGTGACTCTCACCTTAATAGTCCAGAAGAAACTAGAAAGGTATTTATTATGTCTCACTTCACATCCTTAATTTTCCCTAAAGTCCACAGCAAGTGCTTCCCATCCCTGAAAACACACACTAGGACACATGAGAAATCCCTTCTGCTATTTCCATTGAAGGAAAATATCTATACTGCTCTTCCATGAATGCAGTTTTCTAACTGATGCACCTGTGTCCTGGTTCAGCTAGGATAGGGTTAAGCTTCCCCAGCAGAGAGGGGGAAGGGATCTCCAACCGGGTTATTCATACCATGCTGATGTCAGGTCCAGCACGGCAGCATGGGAAGCTTTTCTTTGTGGCTTTGGTTGTGGGGAGCACGGGGCTGTCTGTAACCATTGCGGTATTTCTCTGTATATCTTTTGCCTTGTTTACTGTTATTACTGCTTATTGTTGTTATTATCACTATTGTTGGTGTTCAGATTGTTATTTGTCACACTGTTGTATTAAATTTCTTCTTATTTTAACCCAGGGTTTGTGCCCTATTTGTGTCTGAGGGTGGGGGATGGACAACGGCAACGTGGTCTCCAGTCCCAGCAGGGGTTAAAACCATCACAACCTGCAACAGAATAAGACATGTAATCAACAGTTCGGTGTGGTAATAATGAAACAGCCTATATTTACACCATCCACAGCACCCTTAAAACTAGCTCCACCACGGTGCTCAGCAGTTCCTGGGTACCATGCATCCATGTGGCAGTAACACTGAGAACTGCTGCTCAGCTGCTCATAACACCACTAGCACTTCAGCCTTCATTATGCTGACACTTATAAGGACACCTTTCACTTTATTTAGTGATGGGAATCCAGGAGATGTTGTTAGAAGTCTTATATGCCCAAGCACCCACAATACAGCTAAGAACTCTTTGGCCTCAAAGAAGCTTGAATATTGTTATTACTAGACTCTGTATACAACTCTGCAAACCTGCACAGTTTTAACGTAAGTACTTTAAAGAAAGTTTTAAACATGTCTCTCTAAACTTTTATTCCTTTTAAGTGTCCAGAGATTGAAAGTGTTTACACTTTTGCTGGGCAAGAAGTTAAAGATGTCTAGTGCACATGCATTCTGTCAATACCTTGCACAGAAATCAAGAAAGGAGATGACTTACACAGGCACTTAGGGATTCCCACAAAGGGGGTCATTACAGAGTGATTCCTCTTCACACTGTAGCATTGAACAGATTGAATATATCTAAGTTTTTTTAAAAGTGCTTCCAGTGTAAAATTTTAACTTCCAGTCTCATTGCTGCTGCCAAGATAACAAAAAGGAACCATTGGGTTTGCTGTTGGTTTGTTGGTTTTGGGGTTTTGGGTTTGTGGTTTTTTTCATTCTCACAAAATACTCTGAGGAAAGTCTGCATGTTAACGAAATGTAAATGCTCACACTTATTAAAGGAGAAATATTCTGAGCTATCAGGAGGATCACTCTTCTAAATGAAACATGGATAATTGCATTAGAGTGGGTTATGCTCAGCTGAGCTCCGCAGATTTTATTGAGTTAGCTGCGTATTTTTTCAGCTCAGGAGAAAGGATACAATTCACTGGAGAAAAATATCATGATGGGGTTATTTTAGACATAAGCATTTGTTTTGAATAAATAACTGCATCTTTGTGTCCTAAAGATGTGTTACTGATGCATTAATAGTACTGGGCTTATCTTGTTATCACCAAAGTTTATGGATTTTTCTGGGATTTGTGGGTTTATGTCTACATGTTCCCACAATGTTACTATATATATCAAGAGATGAAAGAGTGAAATATGCAACAAAATTAAAACACATACACCCCCAGTAACGATTTCAAACATGTAATAGATTTGTTTATTAGGTAAGGCTGTTTTGGGAAGGCTCTTGTGCAGGACATAAAAGTCTATTTTTAACCAGTTTTACAAGATCACTTCACTGTCATGCAAAATGTAAATTAGATTCCTGACACTGACAACTGGTAGGTGGTGAAGATGTATTTAGAAAGTAACTAGTCACCAGTCCAATCAGGTAAAACCAAGCTATCATTATTATTACCAGTAGTACATAATTGATTTTTGGATAGGAAGAGAAAGGAATCTTTTGCAAGGATAAAATTGTGAGCCTGTTAAGTGCTGAAAGCCAGCCAAAGAGGGGACTTGGGCATCAGGCGATCATCTCCTTCCTGTCTTGCCCTCTCATGCCACAGTCTGAGACTGTGTCTGGTGAAAACTGAGCTTACTTCATTTTTGCTAATGTGCAATAGAATGTAATTGTCTTTGAGATATATATTAATCTGCTTATCTCTGTGAACTGCTACCCATATCAGTACAATAAGTCAATGTCCAACTTATACTGCACTGAATAATAGTATGTCCAGTAATTAATAATTGATCTTAGTTCATTACATTCTAAAATAATTTCAAGCAGCTTTGTTAACCTGTAGCAGGATTTAGAAGACTGTTAACTGTATGGTTTGCTTATCAGACAAACCAAGTTGTGATGCCTACAATAACGTAATAGTTTACTACTTAAAAGCTTGCTGCATATACAAATTTTAGCACATAAGTAGTAGTCTGCAAATAAAATATTATCTGTATCATTATCTGGTTGTGCAACTCTACTGATGACTCCTTAAGACACCAGATAAAGTCTCTTGAATTTGTCATAGAAGGACTTTTCCTGGGCTACTTAGGTGCTAAAAGAGGGTTTGAATGAGTGTAACTTATTCTGAATATATCTAATGTACAGCAGTGATAATTTTTTTATGCCCTCTGTGTTTGAACACATGCAGAAATAAGTGGGAACAGGAAAGCATTATGCCCTTACAATGTCTCTCAGCCTAGCTGTGAAGGGCCCAGGGTCCCAACCCTGCTATCGCAGGGTGGCTTAAGCGTTTTATTTTCTCCTGCTGTGATTCTAACATTAGAGAAGAGTTTGACTTAACTTAGCAAAGCAAGCAATGCCTCATAAACAGTATCACTAAGGCCAGGATGAGAGAAGGAACACTGACCTTTGCATCTGTTCTCTGGTTTTTATTGATCTGCATCTACATGTATCCTCAAAAATCCCTTCTTAACTTATTCTAAACACAATTTTCATGTTAAACTTCTGAAGGAATTAGGGACAGATATGGAAAGGAAGTGTACAACTTGGGTGCACAGGGATTGTTCAAAATGGGAAAAATCTAAACTAAAAACTTCTGTCATTAAGTCATAGTTTCTGGAGGTAAGACTATCATAATTATGATCTTCCTGCTTTCTGGAAAGTATTCTGGTTGGAAACAGATGAAAAACTAATTACTAACTTACATAAGCTCAGAAATCTATAAAATTTAAGTATTACAAATGTCAGAATTCTAACATGACTTTAGAAAGTCAGCTATGGTTTTGTAATCCTGCTTGAGAAGAAACTTTATACAAGAAAGTATTTTCCTATCTCTTGCGTTTTCCTATCTCACACCTGTGCCCCAGTCACACCATCCAAGACACAGGAGGTAAAGGCAGGCAATGCGAGAATGAAGAACTGCATGCTGTAGATCAGGTTTGAGTCCATCTAAGGAACCTGAAGACGTGCAAGTCCGTGAGACCTGATGAGATGCATCACAGATCCTGAGGAAACTGACAGACGAAGTGGCTAAACCACTATACATCGTATTTGAGAAGTCAGGGCAATCCAGCAAAGTTCCTGATGACTGGAAGGGGAGAAACATGACCCTGTTTTTTTAAAAAGGAAAAAAAAAGGAAGAACCAGGGAACTACAGGCCAATCAGTGTCACCTCTGTACCCAGTAAGATCATGGAGCAGATCCTTCTGGAAACTATGCTAGGACACCTGGAAAATAAGAGGTGAATAGTGACAGCCAACAGCTTCACTAAGGTCAAATTGTGCCTGACAAATTTTGTGTCCTTCTATGACGGGGTTACAACATTGATAAGGGAAGAGCAGCTGACGTCATCTGCCTGGATTTGTGCAAAGCATTAGACACTGTCCTGCACAACATCCTTGTCTCTAAATTGAAGAGACATGGACTTGATGTATGGACAACTTGATGGATAAGGAATTTTCTGGATGGTCACACTCAGAGAGTTGTGGTCAAGGGCTCAATGCCAAAGAGGAAAGCAGTGTTCCTCAGTGGTCAGTAGTGGGACTGACGTTGTTTAACATTTTTGATGGAGACATGGACAGTGGGATTGAGTGCACCCTCAGCAGGTTTGCTGACAACACCAAGCTGTGTGGTGTGGTCGACACACTGGAGGGAAGGGATGTGCCATCCAGAGGGACCTGGACAGGCTTCAGAGGTGGGCATGTTCAAACCTCATGAAGTTCAACAAGGCCAAGTGCAAAGTCCTGCACATGGGTTGAGGCAATCCCAAGCACAAACACAGCCTGGACAATGAATGAATTTAGGAGCAGCCCTGCAGAGAAGGACCTGGGGGTATTAGTGGATGGAAAACTGACTATGAGAGAGCAACGTGTGCTTGCAACCCAGTAGGACAACAGTATCCTGGGCTGAATCAAGAGCAGTGTGGCCAGCAGGTGGAGGGAAGTGATTCTTCCCCTCTGCTCTGCTCTTATGAGCCTCCACCTGCAGTGCTGTGTCCATCTCTGGGACCCTCAGCATAAGAAGGACATGGACCTGTTGGAGTGGATCTAGAGGAGGGACACAAAGATGCTCAGGGGGATGGAGTGCCTCCCTTATGTGGGCAGGCTGAGAGTTGAGGTTGTTCAGCCCGGAGAAGAGAAGGCTCCAGGGAGACCTTATAGCGGCCTTCCAGTGCTTAAAGGGGGCTACAGGAAAGATGGGGAGGGACTCTGCATCAGCGAGTGGAGTGAAGGCAAGGGGTAACAGTTTTAAACTGAAAGGAGGTAGATTCAGATTAGATATAAATAAGAAATTCTCCCCTGTGAGGGTGGTGAGACACTGGCACAGGTTGCCCAGAGAGGTTGTGGCTGCCCCTTCCCTGACAGGGTTCAAGGCCAGGCTGGACGGGGCTTTGAGCAACCTGGGCTGGTGGAAGGTGTCCCTGCCCGTGGCAGGGGGCTTGGAACTAGATGATCTTTAAAGGTCCCTTCCCACCCTGAATCATTCTATGATTCTATGATTTCATAAGTCACAATTTGATGTTTACCCACATTCACTACGTAAGGAAATATTGTGACACAGGATGTAGTTATATTAGAAAAACAAGTACTCGTTTTTTTCTTGCCACATCAGTGCTTAACAATGAAGTTTACAAGCTCTGTGCTATTGTCACATTTTCTCACATTACATTTCTCAGATTCTTAACTACCTGGCAGGAAATTAATCACACATGGTAAGAGTTTAACTTAGTATAAATTTGTGCAGTTCACCAATTTCAAATGCTATTTGTCCGACTTCTCAGAAGCCAGTTCTCAGTATCTATTTCTTAAGTAGTCAAGATTTTTCATCAACTTTTTTTTTTTTTTCTAAATAATAAAAATAAATTACAACTGAAATAATAATGAAACCTTATTTTTGTCCAGGGGCATGTAAAGAAAGAAACAAAACATGAAAAAAAAAAAACCAAAAACAACAAACCAGAACCAAAAGCTAGAACTGGATTTTTATTTCTGCTAGGATGGACAAATGAAAAAGTGATATTGTTAAAATTCTAAAGAAAGAGGGTTTTATTTTATTTCTTCATCCTGCACTACGTTAAGTCTGTCATGGTATAGAAAACATGCTGTCGGCTCTGAAGTCAGTATCTTTTTCAATCAATCATTTTCTTCAGAACTGTGTGCTTTCTATGGTCCAAAAGAGTTAAATGTCTATTGATGAAATGATGAATTTACTTATGAAATGAAAATGTACATGAAAGTGGATACTTGATGCTTACGAGGTGCTCTGTCCACAGCTGACACTTGTCCCACTGCTGCCATTCCTGGAATAGGGATCATAAAAATATAGAATCATTCAGGATGGAAAAGACCCTTGGGATCATTGAATCCATACCATCAGCCCTACTCTAGAAAGTTCTCCCCTACACCATATACCCCAGCATCTCATCTAAATGACACTCAAACACATCTAGTGATGCTCCTCTCCCTCTACTTATGAAATATCAACTAAAGAATTGCTATTCTTCTGTAGCAATCAGCCCACTGTGGGTGTAAAAGGACAAGCGAAGGCCCAGTAGCCCACTCCCAACCCTGAGCTCCTTAAGGAGTCGTTGGATGGCAAGTTAGGGTGAAGTGCCCAGCAACCTCTTCACCGAGGAGAATAATTTTCTCAGGAGCAAATTACTTATGCCCACTAGCACTTCAAAGTTTGAATCAACAAGGAACCTGAAAGCAGATTAATTAAACTGTCACTTTCGCTATGTATACAATAAACTTCTGGAGTGTAATATACTAGGTAGATCTAGACACCATATCACCAGAAACATCTCATTTTAGGATGAAGGCTGTGTTGTCAATAACAATTTGTAATAAAGACGTGCAAGTACTATTTCAACCTCTGGGCATATAAATTCTTAGTGGACCAACTTGAACTGATGCATAATAATTCTAATTTAAAAAGTATCAGGACAGTGATCTACTCTATACAATCACATTTTCAAGTCCTTCTGTGAATAAATTCTGGTATTTCCTTCGGTGAGTAAATTCAAGTATTTTAAGAGCCAAACCCAGCTCAAATTCTGAGAGGAACAACACATATGGTATCTGACAGAAAGTTTTAAATGGCATATATTAACTGTGGATCTTACCATGTCCACCTTCCCCAGAAGAACTTTGCCTGCAAAACACATTCCCACTAACTGAAAGTCTGAGAAAAAGACATGTGAAATATCTCTGCCCCCCGTGAGAAGGGTAGGATTTTTGCAAGGGAGATTTGCAAAACTCTGTGTGGGAGAGAGATGCACAAATCCAATTAATTACATTTCTATTCAGGTTTACCTAACTTTCAACAATTTGAAAATACACCTTCTCAATGACTAATGAACAGCATGTTCAGGCTTCACCTAGTGTATCAACTGTCTAAAGAAAACTAGCCACAGTTATTTATAAAGCTAAGGTGATTTACAAGAATTCCTAAAACGCAATAATCTGGCACAAGAAATAGATTAAAATCCAATGTAAAAGGAGTCCCAGATTAACCTTAAGAGTGAAGGGTCTGCACTGAAACCTGCATGGAGAACAACAGAGAATGAACTGGGTGGTTTTTCTGGCTTTTTAAAAGGGCAGTAGTTGGGATATATTTTCCTTTGGTTTTGAAACTTAGGTATTATCTCTGTTGGACAATCCTTTTTGAGATCAGATTTGCCCTTGATATCTCAAGGAAGACCACAGTCACTTGCAAGCTGCTAAAATGCAATGAACAGAGTTGAAGTGTAAAGAAATGAGTGGATCTGAGACGGGGAGAGGATCAGTTAAATATACAAAACACATCAGTGAGACCTTGCTTATCCAGTGCTTCAGCTTCAGATCTTTTCATCAGATGTATGATTGTGATTGTGACTTCTTTCCCTAGTCAAGACCTGAACCAGTCCCAGAACTACTTTTTCACTCTCAGTAGCTCATCCTGACAGACGATGTATGACAAGGAATGAGCAATCATTGCATGAGTCATCAGCACTGTTGTTAAGGCATCCTAGTGGGTTGGTAAAGTCATCTAGATATAATTTTTTTTCCCCAAACTTCTTATTTTTTTCCCATATTTTCTCTGTAATAGCTTTGTCTGGTTTAAGCTCTTAGTTTCCTTGGGGGTAGGGAAAACATTATTCATGATGAAGCATCATAATTTATTTTCTTTTGTTTCTGAGTGAAGCTCAGGTCAATGTCTATTTCTTCCACTGTTTTTAGTTCAGCCCTTCTTGTCTAATACTACCTTGAAGAGACAACTTAATGAGAATTTCTGCTTGCAGACCATTGAATCCAACACAACTGCAATGTATATGTATATATTTTTAATTCCATATGTTTGTAAAACAATGGTTTAGTTTGAAAATGCTTCCAAGAATTCTCTAGAAGTGTTACCTATTAGGTTGTATTTCTGTGTTTTTTAATGCATGCAATAGCCCACAGGGACAAAAGCATTGTACATAGTAGGCAACTGTCATTGTCTCAGTCTTATTACTGGAGAAATTGCAGCACATATTTGCCCAAGTCATACAAAAACTAACAAAAAGCCTAATTAGAGCCTTTGTTTGTTATATAGCAAGTGTATCTTTCTTCTCAGAGTCCTTTAAAATTATATTTGAGGGTTTGCTTTTCCTTCTTTTTCTTTCTTTTTTTTTAAATTTTATTTTATTTTAATTTGACTCAGTGGTTTTTGCAATATTTTGTTTGAGGACTTTTTATTATTAAGATGTGTAGTGGATCTGTTTATTTGTTTGTTTAAAGTCTTTTCACTAGCTTACTGATTTTATACACCATAATTATTAATACTGTCCATCTTAATAAAAAGTACCAGTTTTGTAATTTTGACCTTCAGGGAAGGAAAGATATTTTTAGCTCAGTACCTGGATCCATAATGTCTTTGATTTTGTGGAATTTTTAACTGAATAACTTTGCACCCAGGTTTTTGGCATTAGGAGACCCAAATGATCACGTGAAGTGCTAGGTTCAAGGTAAACTCTTTCAAGACCATGACTAATCAGCTTTTGTGGATTTGTACAATCTATTGCATTTCCATATGTTGCTACAAAGATTGCTTCTGGCAGCAAGGCAGGCTACTTTCCTTCTAAGGTCACTCTTTTAGTAAATGCTGGCAATAATGATGCAATGACAGCATACTTGGAGCACAATTCATACACTGTTTTTCTACCATTCAGCTTCAAATCTTCTAGTTCTTCCCAGACGACACCAAAGAACCTCTCTGAAGTTAATGCAATGCTCAAGTTATATTGTTTCTCTCTGAATAGACCAAAGCTTTTCCAAAGAAATGTAGCAGCTGTCCCTTTATTCTTGTTGCATTACTTTCTGCAAAGGCCTTACTATAATTTTTGAGGTTTTGCTTTGAATATATCCACTGCTGCTACAATTAAAAGAGTTAATCTAAATATTGTAACTTCTTTCATGGAATATATGTAAAAACGTATGCCTGGGTCAGGTATTCAGTGATTCTGTTTTTCTCAGCTCATTTTCTGATATATATTTATTTTAATGTTTTTTCACTTTTTATATACCAGTATGACATTCAACCAGAATATTAGACAAACTGGGACAGTTGTTTCCATCTTCAAAAGAGAATTCAGATACATTAGTTTTACTTTGATTACCTCAGAAATGAAAATGATTGCATTTATTCACAAGACCTAAATTTAATTTAGTATGGCTTCTGTCCAGAAATGGAACAGCAAAGCAGTAATGAGATTATTGACTCTCTTTGCCATCATATACTCACCTTCACTCCTTTCCTACTGCTTATGTTAACCTACATAACCTTCAGCCTTAATCTAAGTTTTCTCCCCAGAATTTTTACATTTGCAATGGAGTGCTGCAGTTATGGCAGCTTCAGGAAATGTTCAAACAAAAACTGAATGAGGTAAAACTTTACCAAAGTTTTATTGCCAAAAAAAAAAAAAAAAAAAAAAAAAAAAAAGCCCTGAATCTGAAATGTGTTGAATTCCTGGCTTACATGGTTTAAAAATAGAATGAAAGAGAAGAATTTGTCATTTGAATTGTGAATTTATTTAAGTCTTAGACTCAGAATTAAGATAATGATAAAGCCCTGGTAAGTAGATGTCAAATTATTTAAAGCTTTGTTAAATATTTTTATTTTAAATCTGTATTTTTGGTTACAGTTTTACCTTAGTTGATAGCCTTATCTTCCTTCTCTCATTGTCTCTTATAGAAGTCAGAGTAGGGCCAAGGCACCTGTTTATGCTGATGTACATATTCTTTGTGGAGTAGTTGCTGTCATGATATACTCCAGATAGAAGGAATGGACTCTTACCACATTTCAACTTATTCAGTCCTCAGTTTTTGGTAATGTTTCCATGTAAAGAAAGATAATGTAAGGTATAGGTACGGTTAACTTAGATTAATGATACCTCTCTATGGTAGACACTTTTTGAAATCTTAGTAACTATTATATACTATTTTTCTTGAAACTCAAACCCTTCAAAAATATCTTACTTTTATCCTCACTGATCCTCAGATCCTCCAAGGAAAATGGGAGCATTTCCTTGTTCAAGACTCAAACACTTCATAAAAATCTTACTCTTATCCTCACTGATCCTCAGATCCTCCTCTTCATACATATCTTACTTTTATCTTCACTGATCCTCAGAACCTTCAAGGAAAATGGGAACACTCCTTCAACATGTATCAGAGTAATTTGAGAATAAAGTAATTGTCATAAAATAAGATAGACAATTACAGTTTTCTACATCTGTCTCACACAAAAAACCCCACATTGATTTATTATGACCTCTGAATATGCAGAAAAATAGCTTCAAATATATTTTAAGTGAAGAAATTCTCTGCCAACATTTTCCCCCACATTTTTATTAAGTTGTTTCTCTGGTTTTGGTTGGTGTGTTTTGTGTTTTTTTTTTTGTTTTTTTTTTTTCTTTCATGTTTCTCTGTTTTGTTTCATAGCTTGTTTGTAAGGATATTACAGCAAACATCTATTTTTCAGAAAATGAATGCACTTACTAAGAATGTTCTGGTATGCAAATACCAAGAGAAACTTGTTATTGGAAGTGTTTTAAGGTCATCTGAGCCACTGCATTTAAAATTAATTTATTTGTTCATAGGATTCAAGTAGACTCTACTAGTATAAACTGTTAGGAACAATGTGCAAAAGCTAATAGAAGTCACATTTCTATTATTCTGTTTTGTTTCAGAAGGAACGCAGTTAAAAAAGATAAAGCTTATGCATTCTTCAGTCACTTGACAAGATCACAGTGTTATGCATGCTGAAACATTCATGGTAATCACCTCCTCTTTTATATGCTTATGAATTATTTCTTCGTCACTGTTTCCACATCACTTGAAAATAGTACATTTGCTCTGGATGACTTTCCACATAGCAATACCTGGTAACATTGTTGTCTAAATCCACTTTGACATCAGTGTGAGGCAGTTAAAACCATCTACACCCGTGCTGAGGAGAGAGCACCCAGGCAAAATAATAAGGTGGTTTGGGGTGAGGGAGAAGGAGTTTCTGCACATTTCAAGGAGTTAGAAGAGCTAAACGAAACCCAGCCATGTGTGTGGATCAGTCAACTGATAATCGGTTGCACTGAGGACTGATTTGTAGAAGGAATCTATGAATTTTTTGCACATTATAAACAGTTTGTCAAGCATGTTGCTGAGACCTGTGTGACCATTTATGGGAAACTAAAACCATCAAGCACTAGTGCCAGTCTTACAGAGGAAAAATATTCTTCAGTAACCAGCGGACAGTGATTTTGTGTCAGTTTTAAGGTCATGTTTGAGCTCTTTATTCTCACTAAGAATCGTGAGGATCATATGACAGCTAGTATATTCTGTACTGGATAATAAAAAAGGTCAGAAAAGCCCCACCTCCCTTTAAGGTGGCATTACTTATAATTTTCTGGCTATATTGGTTTATCCTGAATAGGTTAGGTGCTCTTAATTCGGGTGCTGTATACTTTTTGGTTGCCTCTAAGTCAAGGGAGTGTGTCATCTAAACCTGAATCTAAACCAAATGCATCCCTCATTGCAAATGGCAACATGAATTAAAATTTAACTTGCAATGCACAGATGACCTTCTGTACTCAGTAGCACATTGACTCACCCTAAACAAGGGCATGGAAATCAGAAAAAGTAACTGCTTAAGGTGGCTTCCACTTACATACCGCTTTTCTAGTTTCGTTCAGTAAAAGCCAACTTAGATGGTTGCATTTTCAGCTGAAATCTTGGAATTCCTGAAAAATGAATTTATTCTGTACTACAAAGAATGAAGCCATCTTTGAGGGAAACATTATTTCAAGAAAAAAAGCCCTCCACTTTGATCTACATACATCTGAAATTTGAAGATGTTTGGAAACAGAGGAATCTACGCACATCAGGACACCTGATATCCATCATAGATGCTGCAAACTGCATTAAGAGAAAAACATATATCTTATGATCAAGCCTTATCATGAAAATTGTAATGCAACTGAAAAAAAAGAACTGTGTAACAATCCCTCCTCAAGTCTTATGATCTCTGAGGCATTTTGGTCCCTATGTAGGTGTCTAATTTCCCTTGAAATCCCAAACCCAACTTAGGCTCTTGAGTACCTTGGAAGACCTGGGCACTAACCAATAATAAATATGATAAATTTGTAAATTCTCCATAGAGAATCCTCAAGCAGTGAAAAGCATGTAAAGAAAATTAAAGACCTGTTTTTCCTTGCTTTTGGGATCTTTTTTGGTGATTGGTTTTCCATTTCTCAGGCATGATTTTTGTCTTCAGTTGTAGTTCTTCTGCTCTATGACTTCCTTTGTTCAGCTTTGCCCTTTCTTGTTTTCTTACTGTGTTGATAACCAGTAGACTGGATTATAATTTTCCTGAGGCATTTTAGCAGTATGTTCTCCACTGCATATGCCAGCCACAAAACATGTTAAACCAAGTCAATATTTAACTGTTCCAAATATGTATACCTTAGTAAAATAATCTTTAGGAGCTGTAGACTAATCAGTACAACTGAGCTATACTGAAGGCAGATTTTCAACAGGCAATAATTTGCCTGCTTTATATGGTTCTGCTTTGATATATTCCCTGTAGTATTAATCTGACATTTATTCTATGTTTATTTTCCATTTTCTTTTCTTTGGAATTTAGTATTCTGTGTCTGATCCTTCATTTTATTTTTACATTTGCCAATTTGTGATCATGCCCCAATATAATCTTTCAGTTATGTGAGGAAATAAAGATACAGCCTTTTGTTTTTATTTATTTTTTTCTCTCATGTGACCTTGGTTTCTTTCAATTTTACAGTCGGAATTGCTTTCTTCATTGCACATTATCATTCCTCATAGAGTGGATGGTAATTAATTGTTTTCAATCAATGAAAAAAATAGTTTCTAAAATGTGGTCACTCCCTATTTGAAATAATTCCTTTTCCTCTATTCTCCCGTGTAGTTAAATTCTGTCTGTGCTCTGTATATTTTTTAGGCTAGATACAAAAGAAGTAACTATTTATGTCTTCATATCTGTGTGTCAATGGACTCTCCTTAAACTAGAGATTCCTACTGTCTTAACTCTTAGCATGATGTGAAACATTTGTTGATAAAAGCTGTGATAGCATTATTTGTGGTGTGTTCCTTTCTACATGTCTGTTATGTATCATTATGACATCTCTTCTTGTACAACAGGAAGACCTAACAAGACTTTTAAAAAATCAGACTTCATGTAAGGACATGCACTAAGAGAACTTGTCCAAAGCACTGAGTCAATGCATGCTGCCTGGGTCAGTGCTGCCAGCAGTCTGGTAGGGTCTGCTCCTGCTGTCATCCACAATTCAGCAGTTTGACTTCAATCCTGTACAAATACCGAGCGCCAATATACTCCACAAACCTTCTCATTGTGATTATGTGTCTCATACAGGTCCTTTTCATTTGTGTTTATATCAGCAGGGCAGCAAAATTGTGAGTACAGTTAGAATAAGATGTTTCCTATTTGGCTTTTCCTGCTATTTTGATGGGAAGGTTTAAATAGTTTTCCAAATCAAGCCAAATCGGAGCAGATCAAGTGATGGAGCTCTTCCTTATAAGGAAAAAAAAGATTTTCATAGTCTGAAAAGACCTAATTTTAGGTCCTTTAGTATGCACACAAATGAAAAAGCATTGCTCTTTTAAAGATTACAAAGAACTGGTCATGAAAAACTTCACAGCTTGATCTGTATTCTGAGCACATATAAAGCTGTACATACGCACTGAATGTAAAGGCATTAAATGGCTGGAATGCAAAACAGAATTTGCTCTTTTTTAGGAACAAGTTAATAAGAAACAGACACGTCTGAGGTGCAGTGCTGTGCAATTGTTTCCCATCACAGAGCAGCAGTACTAGACAACAGTAAAAGACATAGATTACCAGTTGCTATCATTATCAGATAAGAGACAAGTTTGGCACACATCAAGCTCTTATTAACAGAGAAGACACAGAAACCACCTCCATGGTATTACAGTCCTCCTGAAATTAATCTATTTTTACCTTATGCTGTGCCTTAATCATAAAATACTTTCATTACAATTGCACAGATGTATTTTGTGGATGTAAATTCATATGAATTCAAACTTGTATATTTTTTTCAAACAAGTAGGTAGATGGGCTTGAGTATAGTTGTTTATGGGTCCCACACATAATAGATAGCAGCAGAATCACAAACATAACAAATTACATGGAAAAGAAAGTAGCATAAATTATGCATAATGCCTTATTTAATGTACAAATGAGAACTGGGACAGAGAAGGGAAAAGTCTTTCAGGCAAATAAAAATTATTAAAAAGAACCCTTCTGAAAAATCGTTGTTGTGGACAGTTTATCTGAAACCAGTACACTTATACTAGAACCTTGGTGTCTTCTATAACAGCAAGTGACAACTTTATGAAAGATGATGTTTTAGAAAATTGGTCTTTATAACAGTGCCTAACAAAACAGCCAGCAAGGGCTGCTGTGTCAACAACAACATTACAGAAATGTGTCACAGTCAGTTGATGTGGGTGCTTGCCAGAAAAGCTCTATATGCTTCCTTTCAATAGGATGTGAATGGAGACACAAACTTTGACATCCCACAGCCCTGGAGAGATTCTTGCTATCAGCCTGTTCGTCTGTATGCTGACTATCTTTCTGAATGTTCAGTGGGCTTGAGTATATCCATTAAAACCATTTAGATAATTCAGCAGAGAAAATCTCCAATATGTGTGAAGAACCAGTGCTTCAACTCTGAGATATTTTTCATTTTTTTCTGCTGCGTTTTCACCGCAGCCCATTGCCTTGTCATTTTTTGTATTCCTCATGCTTAAACATATTTGCTTATATTACATTAACTAGGGAAGTACATGAGGATGCCTGCACTCCTCACCAGATCATAATTGTACATACACGTGTCACCAGATAAACTGAAGTACCTAATTTCAAGAATCAGAGGAAAAGGGAATTGAACTCTGCCATAGCAGTTTATTGCAGGGTGCCACTGCAGGTGTAGTTCCAGACGTGGCAAAACTCTTGGAAGGAAATTGAGCTACTCCAATTTACATCAATTGAGATTTGGATTAAGAGATTTGAAAGGTAGAGAGCTGTGAATGGTGAATGTGAAGCAGAAGTAAAATAAAACTGATTTCTTTTTTTGCTACAAATAGTTAACATTATCAACTTCTTGTCACATCCCACTCAGACAAGGAGGACAAGTGACTCAGGTTCACAAATCCCAGATGGAGCAGACAACAAGTCTCCAAGCCCAAGCATTTATTAACTCCCCACAATGTACTAACTGAGCACTCGATAATTGGTTAAGTATATAGCAAGTTGTGGTGAGCAATACAATATGCCTTGCATTTCTTAATGGGAAAGGGAAAGAGGGAGATAGAGGGAATGAGGGAATACTGATCACTGGTCTGAGTTCCTACGCTGATCCCACCAGCGAGCATCCCAGGAGGCAGCTGTCTTTTTCACTTCACTGCTCCTGTCTCTTATAC
>NW_020799144.1:5268940-5321633 GCF_003259725.1 Athene cunicularia | reverse complement strand
CCCTTGATTTATACCCACTTTCCTTGGGTCCATCCCCTAGGCTGACCCACATACCTACGTATCCTGTGTATGGGGAGGGGTGAGGTGTTTCATGGGATGATGTAATAAGCAGGATCTTGTTAGATTTCATTAGCATATTGAGGGGTGTGAACTTTAATATACATTTTGTGGATAATGAAGCAAAGTTCATTCACCGGACAGATGGCCCCTGAAATTTGCCCAGGTGCGCAGAGGAGAGCCGTCCTCTCTCCACAGGGCTCCCCCGTCCAGCTGCATCCTGTGTTATTGGGGCAGCCTTACCAGCTTCGACCTCCACACTATCCACCCTGTGACTCATAGTTTTGTCTTGAGAGTGTTTTTCAATCATCCTCAACTTTTGCTTACCCAGGCTGTTTTTCTTAGTTTCTTGCAGGCCTGTTTTTTTGTCTCTCACACTTCTAATAAACACTTGAGAGCTGCTGCTGCTGATAAGATGATGGAGATCTTTTTATTCACTGCGTTATGTTTGTTTGCTTTCTATTTTCACTCTGAGATTACACTTTGTCCTGGTTTGAGTGGGTGGCGGGCGTTTTTTGGTAGCAGTGGAGGGGGCTATAGCAGCGGCTCCTGTGAGAAGCTTCTTGAAGCCCCCCAGATCAACGTTGGGCCCGCCCCTGGCCAAGGCCAAGCCAATTAGCAATGATGTCTGTGCCTCTGTGATAACGTACTTGAGAGCCTGGGAGGATGGTGGGAGTTGTAAGGAGAAGTTGCAAGGAGAAAATCTCTGCGAACACTGAGATCAGTGGAAGAAAGGAGGTGAAGTGGGACAGGTGTGCCGGAGCAGAGACTCTCCTGTACCCTGTGTGAGACAGCAGGGCCATCACCCTGCTGCCCATGGAGGTCCACAGTGGAGCAGATACCAATTTGTGGCCTGTGGGGGGTCCATGCTGACCCAGGTTACTGCACCCAAAGAAGTCCAGAACCCCATGGGAAGAAGGCCTGCTGTTGTAGTTCAGCTCTGGGAGGACTGCAACACACCCGTGAGAGTGACTCATGTTAGAGTTTGTGGAGGACTGTCTCCTGTCAGATGGGGACAATGCTGGGACAGGGGAAGAATGTTTCCCCTGCCCCAAGTGGAAGAAGCAGCAGGACTGACCACACTTGACCATTCCTTGTCCCCTGCACTTCTCAGGGTAGGAGATAGAGATATCAGGAGCAAAGCTGAGCCTGGGAAGAAGGGAGGGATGGGGGAAAGTGTTTTCAGGATGTGGTAATACTTCTCATGGTCCTACTCTGTCTGTTAAGTGATGCTGTTGTTGTTAGTGTCTGTATTAAATTTGTTATTTTTCCCTTCCCCTAATGAATCTGATTTTGCCTGTGACTTAAAGGATCAAATCAACCCTCTCTGTCCTTTTCTCAATTTCCTGAGACTTCTTTCCTCCTTCCCAGTGCTGGGGGAAAAGTGGGAAGTGAGCAGTGTCTTTGCTTATTTTCCCCTTGTCAGTGCTGGGGAGGAAGGAGAGAGTGAGCATCTGTGTGGTACTCAGTTGCTCTCTGAGTTCAAACCATGACACACTTTCAATTTTTTTTTTTTTCTGAGTGTTGAAGTGTAAAATTAAAATGTTTTTCAAGGGAAAACCAATCTTGGGTAATGACAGTGTGCCAAAACTTAAGGCAGTCTGTAAAGTGCCAAGTAACACAAGACTTGTAATGGCTTTCTAACACCAGGAATGTCATTGGATGTCCAATGTATTTAATGATTGCTGAATAGTTCACAAAGTTATCCCTATTTTTCTGAACATTGGCTATATTAGTATTGGTTTGGCTTTGCTGAGTATTCTTTCTACATCTTGTTTGAAAACTTATCTTTTATTCTTTGTTACTTAATATTTGGATTGTGTGGGTTGTCATCTTTACCAAGATCTTTTTTTTTTTTTCTTCCTGATGGAAAAAAACTTTTTAAACTAAATAGTTAATGATGATGCATAATAAATACCAAACAGATCAATTCTGAGTATTTCTCCAGACTTGTGCTTATAGTGACAGTTTGATGATTTATGAAGATTGTATGAATATCCAAAAAACATTCAAATACTCCCTAAATGATATCTGGACATTAATTCCAAACCACACTTTCCACAAGTTAGTGAATTGAATCCACTTTTATAAAGGTATTGCAGCTTTGAAATGAATATGAAATTATACTGCTTTGTACTATGACAGGCTACAAAGCAAACACTGGGAATGTTGGGGTGTTGTGACAAATAGGCAATACTAGTATCAGCTGTATTGACACTCAATATGAAGGGTTTCTGGCATTTTTAATAAAAAGGACTCTGGAAACTTAAAAGAAGAAATAAATAAGGGGTCATAGAAGTATGCATAAGTATGCACAGCAGCCTTCTCTGTAAGGTTGAATCTCTGAGGGTTATAAAGCTTCCTTCTATGCCTGTGACTCATCAGGTTTTATGTTCTCGTACTGCTATAATTTTTTTAAGTTCAGATCTTAAGAACTTGGGTTGGAGTTAGCAAAATCTAGATGAGGTGCTTCTTTTTCACTCTATTTTTCTTGTTTATATTTCTTCATGGCCTGGAATTTGTGTTTCAAGTAACCTTCTGGATAAAGCATAAAACTGCAATCAAGTGGACTGAGATTTTTCTCTGAGATTTTCTAAGTTCATGTGGGCATGCCATTTTCAATATATCCACACTAGGTTCCTGTGACACTGTAATGGCTTTTGTGTTCTTCACCATCTTCTGCTACTCCACTGCCCTCTGCCTCTAACTGTCAGGAAGTTGTAGAATGTGGGCATAGGGACATAACAATGCAGGTGAGCTTCATGTTTATTCATATGTGCGATTATTACTGTCTAATTATATCAGATGATGGACTTTTCATCAAGATCATAATGAAAGGTAAATAATGGAAAATATGTCAGCAACTGTCTGTTACCTGGTTCTTTCAAATTTAGACAGGAAGGCATGTTCATCTTCTATCTTTGTTTATTCACTTTAGTTCAAAGAATACACTATAGTTCATTGCTCCAATCCCTCTGAAACTGTGACTGTAACAGTCACAGATATAAGTTCAGAACAACATTCATGGCAGTATCATTTAGCTCTAGCTGTCATAAGAACTGTAAGCAGCAGCTCAAAATTAGTGAATATAGTCATTAACAAAATATTAGTTAATAGGGAGAGCAGAGATCTGCTGTATGAATGAAGATAGTCTATAACAGAAAGTATACCAAAATGGGCTATATGCAATGACAGTTAGATAAACTTTCTTAATAGACAACTGCACCAAATTCAAGAGACGATCAAAAGCTGATAGCTGCTGTTATTTTAATAAATATTAATACCTTGGTAGTGTTAGGCTTTACTTCAGATTAATAATTATACCATAAAAAGTTACAATCAAGGGAATGTCAATTCCACAAAAAAATCCATTGAAGACATCACCTGAAGTGACTTGACAAACAAGTCTAATGAATTTTACAGTCTTAAAAAAGTGTTCAAATTAAAGTCATAAGTGTTTGGGAAAAGGCTTAAAGACATAAATATCAAAACACTGCTGGTTCTTGGAAAAACAAGCTCAGACCTCCAGAAAAAAACATTTTTAAAGATCATGTTACTGCTGTATTTTAGTCATCAACAGATACTTCTACCCAAATCTAATTATTAGCAGGCAATGAGTATTCATAGTGAAGCCTGATACTCATTTTCTGTAACACTCTTTTTTCATATATAACCACTTACTGATGTTTCTATAGATAATGATAGCAGTGCATACCAACTACACTTAATGTAAATAGATGTGTTTTTAATTATTACTGTAAAGCAAAATTATTTATGCCTGAGAACATCCTGTATGAACAATACTGTTAACGTTACAGCTATTAAACATACACGGAACTCTTTTTAGTATTTATAATTATTAGCTATCATACCACAATGTTTGGAAGGAGGAACTAAGACCAAAAGATGATCAGACATGCATGATTAACCTTCAGAACCGACGTTTCATTTCCTACATTGGCAGCTAAAAAACCAGGAAATCTCAGTCATTACACAAAATGTCCAACTTACTAGAGTCCCAGCATTAAATTAATTGTATTCTACAGAATCACAGAACCATCAAGATTGGAAAAGACCTTGAAGATTATCTCGTCCAACCATTAACCTAACACTGACAGTTCCCAACTACACCAGATCCCTCAGCCCTAAACTTAAACCCCTCCAGGGATGGGGACTCCACCACCTCCCTGGGCAGCCCATTCCAATGCCTAACAACCCCTTCTGCAAAGAAATGCTTCCTAATATCCAGTCTAAAACTTCCCTGCAGCAACTTGAGGCCATTGCCTATTGTCTTATCACTTGTTACTTGGTTAAAGAGACTCATCCCCAGCTCTCTGCACCCTCCTTTCAGGGACCTGTAGAGGGCGATGAGGTCTCCCCTCAGCCTCCTCTTCTCCAGAATAAACACCCCCAGTTCCCTCAGCCGCTCCCCGTACGACCTGTGCTCCAGACCCTGCACCAGCTCCGTTGCCCTTCTCTGGACACGCTCGAGTCATTCAATGTCCTTTTTGGGGTGAGGGGCCCAAAACTGAACCCAGTCATCGAGGTGTGGCCTCACCAGTGCCGAGTACAGGGGTCAGATCCCTTCCCTGTCCCTGCTGGCCACGCTAGTGCTGACACAAGCCAGGATGCCATTGGCCTTCTTGGCCCCCTGAGCACACTGCTGGCTCCTGTCCAGCCGGCTGTCAATCAACCCCCCCAGGTCCCTCTCTGACTGGCAGCTCTCCAGCCACTCCTCCCCAAGCCTGTAGCGCTGCTGGGGGTTGTTGTGGCCCAAGGGCAGCCCCGGCATTTGCCCTTATTGAAACTCCTCCAGTTGGGCTCAGCCCATGGCTCCAGCCTGTCCAGGTCTCTCTGCAGAGCCTCCCTACCCTCGAGCAGATCAACACTCCCACCCAACTGGGTGTCACCTGCAAACTGACTGAGGGTGCACTCGATCCCCTCGTCTAGATCCAGTAAAGATGTTAAACAGGAGTGGCCCCAACACCGAGCCCTGGGGAACACCACTCGCGACCAGCCGCCAACCATATTTAAGTCTATTCACCACAACTCTCTGGAGCTGACCATCCAGCCAGATCTTTATCCAGCAAAGCCTGTGCCCATCCAAGCCACAAGCAGCCAGTTTCACCAGGAGAATGCTGTGGGAAATGGTGTCAATGACCTTAACTGAAGTCAAGGTAGAAAACATCCACAGCCTTTCCCTCATCCACTCAGCAGGTCGCCCTGTCATAGAAGGAGAGCAGGTTTGTCAGGCAGGACCTGCCTTTCATAAACCCATGCTGACTGGGCCTGATCACCTGCTTGTCCTGCACATGTTGTGTGATGTTACTCAGGATGAGCTTCTCCAGCAGCTTCCCGGGCACCCAAGTCAAGCTGACAGGCCTGTAATTTCCCACATCACCCTCCAGAACCTTCTTATATATATGGTATTACACTGGCCAATTTCCACTGTTTCAGGACACCACCCTACCACCCCACCCCACCCCCCAGTCAGCCAGGACTGCTGGTAAATGATGGAAAGCATCTTGGTGAGCACCCCAGCCAGCTCCTTCAGCACCCTCAGGTGTATTCCCTCTGGTCTCATAGACTTGTGTGTGTCTGTGTGATGCAGCAGGTCACTGTCTGTCTCCTCCTGAAATGCAGGGGGGATCATTCTCCCAGTCTCTGTCTTCTGGCTGAGGAGGCTGGATTCCCTCAGATGAGGGTTTTTTTTCATATAGTTTTAAACATCATGTTACAGTTGGAGACTATGCTCCACTTCTGAGTTTTAATGTTAGAAGTTCTATTACTTACATCCTTAATATGATGTACTTGCTAACAAAACCGGAGGATGCTATTGTATGAGACCCACAGTGAAGAGCAACATAGCCTTCTGAGCAAACCATAGGGAAAGGAGGAAGTCTGGATGTAGTTCTGGTTAGAGCCATTAAAAGATATTGAACATGACTTGCAACTGCAGTCCACCAGGCAGTGTTGTAGCTGGTGCCTCAGCACCTACCTAAAGTATAAGGGCAATCATGAAAAGGTCAGTGTCTTTGAGCCATCAGGGACAGGAACTTCATCCCACAGCTCATGTATGTGTTATAAGGGGTCTCAGACAAGATATGTGACTTGGGATCTAGTTCTGTATTTAACCATGAAAAATATCCTACTGAGCTGAAAGGCAGTCAGCAGGCTTCTTACAAAAACTCCTATCTTAGAAGTGAAACCCAATAGTAACTCAGAGAATACTTCCAATAGAAAATGGTGTAAAATAGCCAAATCCCAAGAAAAACACCAGAGGGTACAAACAGCAGCTCAGCAATACCGAGGATCAGCCTCATTCAAGAAGTACACTTCTACACCTAGCTGCCATGTGTGTGGGCAGCAGACTCACTGGGTGTCTGTACTGTGAGTGCAAGAATGCTGTAGTAATAGTAGCAGTAGTCTGGTAGCATGCATTCTATGTCTGTTACATGTTATATGTATTAACCGATAAATAATATTTCTGTACTCATGAGTTCTGCAGTTTGTGAAGACTCATTGCATGGTTCAGAAAGCCCAATATATGTGAATCTGTCAAGAATGGATTAGCCATGCACAGGTCTTCCAAGCCCATACCCATGTGAAATCCTGACCATTCACATGCCCTGCTACTGGAAATTTCTCAAAGGGAGCACAATTCTGGCATCATAAATACCTGTAAAGCAGGAGATCCAAGATAGGAGAAAGATAAGGATGTCTTTACTGTGCAAGATAATGCCAGTCATGCCTCTGGCTGCAGGGCAGGGTGAGTAAGAAAACCCTACATGTATTATACCTGACCACTGTCATCTTCAGGAGGTCCTTCAAAACAAAAAATTACCTAATCATCATAATTTCAAATTTTATGCTTATGCATGGACTAAATAGAACAGGGATACCTTAAATTTTATTTGGCATATGGACCCCTGTTGCATCTTGGATCTCCCTTCCAGGATGAACAGTTGGGAATTTCTTTCCAGTTACAAGACACACAACTGCAATATCCCCATTCAGAAGACCAGCAGATGAGATGGGAAAAAGCTGAATGTGAGAAAGGGTTGAGACAACTTCTCCTTGAAGCCTAATTTCATGTTGGCTTCTTAGGAAAGGGAGAAAGAATGCCTATTCCTACCAGTCCTGCTGCATCGTATGAGGCAAGGAGAGGATCCAGCAACCAAGCTTGGCCTGAGCTTTCCCTTCTGCTTAGGCCAAAGGGTACAGCTGTTTTGGATTTAACATTCCTAATTTCAGCCTTCTTTTCTGTAGGTTAAGTATGGCACAGGAGTGAAAATTCACTGTTTTGGTGTGCTTCCTTTTTCCTAACATTTGGTCTGGGGTAACACCAGTCTTTGACACTGTGTTCAGTATTATGAGGTGCAGGTCTGGGGGCTTGGCTCAGCTTTACTTGCTACTTTACTCAGCAGCAAGACAGTTAAAGCTACGACATGCAACATAGAAGTCCAAATAAAAAGGTAATGCTGCAGAGTAACACTACTGGCAAGATTCCAGTCATACTGACACAAGACTATATATGAGGCTCCAAGAAAAACAGCAGAGTCAAAAGAACGATCTAGGAAGTTCAAAGATCAAATCTGGCAAGGACTGTGAAATTGATCTGATGAAAGCCAGCCCTGTCTTACCTGACTGAGAACTGCCTGGCCACTAGAAGCTTGTGGGGTTCCTTCAGCAGCTATAGTGAATTTACTCATGTTTATCCAGCTATCATGATCCCCCTAATCACTCTTTATGTTTATTAACCATTAGATAATTGATAATATGAATTGCATATGACTGCCTGCAGTCTCTCTGCATAGCAAAAGGTGACAGGTTACAAATTAAATGGTAGAGGAAAGGATAAAATGTGAATGACTGTTTATTGAGAAGAGAAATCAAAGGTTTAGTTCCAATAATTTATCTTAGCCTATTCCAGATCTTACCATGGAAAAATTTCTTCTTATCTTAAACTTTATGATAGAATTGTTGAATTCACTTAAAAGTTTGACTAAAAGATATTAAAGCAAATGTTTTTAAGGCCTTAATAAAAATATAATAGGTCTATTTTTTCAAGAATGGATTTATTTTTCATGTTTTATGGTCTATGAGAGATTTTATTTACTTATTTTTCTCAATAAATTCTTTTTCAAGGATGAAACTTGAACAGATCTGTAGTAGCACAATGAACTCTATGTGGTCCTGAATTCAAAAACTCATACTCCTCTTACATGAATCATATGCTGGAATGACTCCAATATCTCCAAAACCCATGTCAAAGGAACACTTAAATAATGATTTACTGATTTACAAAGTGATTATAAAAAAATCAAACTAATTAAAATATTGAAAGTTATTCAAAAGCTTGCTGGGATAGAGTTAATTTTCTCCATAGCAGTTCACAGGGTGCTATGTTTTGGGGTTTTGACCATACTCAATTGATAACACACCCATGTTCTAGCTATTGATGAACAGTGTTCACACAACATTAAGGTCTTTGTTCCTCAAACTGCTCCTCCAGTCAGCAGGCTGGGGGTGCACAAGGCTTTGGGATGGGATGCATCTGGGACAGCTGTTCCAGACAAACCAAAAGGATATTTCATGCCATATGATGCCATGCTCAGCAATAACATCTGTGGGAAAGAAGAAGAGAAGACACTCAAAGTTAGTTATGGCATTTGTCTTCCCAATTCTCCCTGTAACCATTATGTGTGATGAAGCCCTGCTTTCCTGGAAATGGCTAAACACCTGCTAGCTGACTGCTTTACATATTAAACTGCCTTCATCTCAGCTTGCAAGGTTTTGCACTTTTATGATTTGCTCCTCTACCCCACTGGGGAGGAGTGAGCTGCATCGTGGGGCTCACCTCCACCTGGGGTTAAACCACAACACGCACTAGGGACAAACAACACCAATGAGTGCACTGCTAGACAGATTTGACCAAGCAGTTAGGCTCTCAGCTCTTGTTTAAAGTATTGGGTTCCCAGTGAAATCATGACTGAACAAAGTGGATTTGATACAAAATATCTAGACTCCTACCTTGTTAAACCTGTTAAATTCAGCAGAGCCACAAACCAGCTATCTTAGGTAGTGCCAAGACCCAAAATTTATTGGTTGTAGAAAAAACCAAAATTTTCATTACTTTTGTACCAAAGAAACCTCTTATTTATTAAGATAGTTTGATGTAGCAATAAGGAGTTACTTGAGTCAGCTGATAGAAGACAACACAGGATATAAAATGACAGTTATTCTGTGCAGTTATTTCATTGGGAAGACATGCAATCTATAGATATTGGCTAAAAGCAAATTCTGCCTCAGAATGTCTGTATTTGTTGCAAGAAAAAGATGTGCCATAACCCAGTCTGAAATATTTTTTTCAGTTCTATTCTTAGATGGTGGCCAAAACCAAAATCTGAATCAAAAATCAGAATTTATCTAGGAAAGGGGTAAACAAAATCCAGATAGAAATTTTGCAAGTTCAATCAACCACCTCTGCTAGCAATATGAGCTGGAAAGAAATAATAACTAAATCACAGTCTCATGATTCTTTGTACTGTACTGTAGAGTACAAAGGACAAAAAGTTATCTGTAAAGTAACTGTGCCCTATATTGCCAAATAAAATGTCCTGAAATCAGTTCATATTGCAAAGCAGAAAGGAAAGAAAACATTCTGTGACTACTTAAAGACAAAATTTTCAATGGACAAAACTTCAGAAAGCCAGAAATTCTGCCCTTCAGAGGCAATCCCTTCTCTGAACATCTGTCTTGAGTAATTAATCAAAAAAAAGCTTGAATGTTGGACTCTGTGGACTGCTTCTCAAATATTTTTTTTCCTACTTTCATTTTCTGTTATGAGAGGTTTTTTTTATCCTTCAGTACCAAAGTATTCTTAAAAAACTTAAGAGAATTGACTACAATGAAGAAATACAAATGAGTCACACCAAAAAATTTGTTCACTTGATTTGATAACGCCTTACACATTTGCCTTGTACTACAGTATCTCAGTTCCCTGATGATTAGAACAGTATTTTGAAACATTTAAGAATATTTTATTAACTGTAATTGTTAGAAATAAATGCTCATGGGTGAGTTGGAAAACTATATTCTTGGGATAACTGTGGCTGGTGTTCTATACACATTGTTCCAAAAACATGTAACAGGTGATAGGTGATAAAAGATGTGGCTGTTTTGTGGCTTGAATTTCAGAAAGGAGTTTCAAAAACTATATTAATAAACTAATCTTACAGCTACAAACAGAAAGCCTACTAATGAGCCAGACCATGTCTAAAGATATAAAGATAATGTACTACTAATCTTTATTGGCAATTAATGATGTAATTTTTAAAACAAATCTAGACACACCAGTGAAACTGCCTTATTTGATGCAATATTCTACAGAACAAAATAACTGTGAAAGAGACAATCATTATTTAGCATATCTAATGTCTTGTCCTTTTCTTTTAGGAGGTATGTTTTATATATTGTCATAAATGTGTCATATGTATTTACATAGCATCACCAAACAAATAAAATATTTTGTCTTCCTGTTTGCCTGTAAAGAACCATATATAGCTACTTCATTTACTATACATAGGCAGCAAAAAGAACTTTAAAATATTGGTTCTTGAGCTGCTAAAGTAATGAACACATAGTCCAGTGCAGCAAACATAGTCTTTTACTAGCATCAGTGTTGTATGGAGACATGGCGAAACGTTAAAAACAGACATGGCTTTGGAAATAGTAAATGATGTAAATCTTATTCTAGATGATGATAGTTATTTAAAAGTTCAATAGAAATTATTTAAAAAGAGGGAATAAGTCAAACTAGGTAAAACAGACAGCTCAGAACATCATTAGCAAAACAATCATATAGTAAATCCAGGTAACAATGGAGACCATCATGTGGCTTTGCTTCAGATCATTAATGGCTTCATAATTATTGTAGTATTATATCAGAGCACTGAGTGGAAAAATAACTGATAAACTGTTGCATCTCCTTTGAGGCTGACAAATTCAGAAGCTAATGCCCCTGATTTTAGCTGGCATATGCTGCCACACAAAAAACCTCCCAGCCTCTGGGGTTTCTGGCAGGAGTTGTCATACGGGGCCCTGAGGCAGAAGCAAAGTTGCCTCTGGGATGATATCGGAGGTACCACCTGCCACTAATCATCTCCAGTGATTTCCATTATTCAGGGAAGGAGAAAAAACATTTTTCTGCAGTGAGCAGGATGGGAAAGGCTCATGCTGTGTTAGACTGAACAAAAGGTACAGTCTATTGTCATCACCCCACAGACAGAGAATGTCAGTCTCCTACAGCATTTTCTTGCTGACATTCCAGGTGTTAGGTGAAGCAAGAACCATGAGCAGCTTCTGTGGGGTAAGCATAGACCCCTCACCTTGCAGGGACCACTTGAAAGCACAGATCCGAGGTATATGTGCCTGCACCTCCAGCAGTCATCCCCCAAAGGCTGTTGAAGGTAATAAATATAGATTTTATAACAGCAGTCTAGAAAGATGTGTCTAAGAAGGGCTTGCTAGAAACAGCTACACAGCAGGCAGCACCCTGCATCCCTGCAGGCATCTCCTCCCACATGAGTAGCTCTTCCATTTAACCAAGCTACTCCTAGATCCATCTGCAGGCTGCTCCTGTCCACACCACCTCCAATGCCAGCAGCTCCTTCCCTCCGTTGGATTCCTTCCATCACTCCAAGCAGAATGTGCAAGGGCTACCCCAAACCCCATGGATCTGTCACACCCAGTCACTCAGAGGAACTCTGCTACCTCTCTCTGAATGGACTAGAGGAAACACACTGCACTGTATGAAAGAGTTCTTGTGCAGTTTCAGGACAGTTACTTTGTGCTGCATTTTCTTTCTCTCTGATCCAGCAAGTCTGAATCCATGTATAAAGCAAAGTCACACCCATATCCTACACTTCAGTATGGCTTGACTGTCCTGGTTCAGCTAAGATAGAGTCAAGTTTTCCCCAGCAGAGAGAGAGGGGGAAGGGATCTCCAGCCGGGTTATTCATACCATGCTGACGTCAGGTCCAGGGGTGGAAGCTTTCTACTTTCTCTTTGGCTTTTTGGTGGTGGGACCCCACGTGTCGGGTTTGTTCTGTGACCATTTTGTGGTATTTCTCTGTGTATCGTTTGTCTTGTTCACTGTTATTGCTGTTTATTGTTGTTACCATTGATACTGTTGTTGTTCAGATTGCTCTATCACTCTGTTGTATTAAATTTCTTGTTATTTTAGCCGGGGTCTGTGTTTAACTTCCAGCCTGACCGGCACGGGTAGGGGAGGGGCAACGGCAATATGCTCTCTGATCCCGGCAAGGCTTAAACCTTGAACACTTGACTAATATTGTTAAAGACAGAGAGGTCCTTGGGCTTAAATCACACTTTTAAATGCATCAACTTGGTTCAGACAAGAGGGCAGGTAACATACATTTTTCAAATACCAGGGTACAGGAATTTGCACTAGCATATGCATACATGTACATCTCAGCATATGTATGAATGGAACTGAACTTTCAGGGCACTTACCATGTTAACTCTGAACAATAGTTTAGTAGGTCCCACAACTCACAAAAATCCATGCTCCTTGACAGAAAGGGTTATTTTTTCACAATTCATTGAGAAAGTAATAAGCACAGTTGTTAGAACCTGACTAAGATATGGTTGGTCTGTTTATACTTGTTTCTTAATTATTTGCAATCATTCTTCAGACATTATAGCTGAACATGTCATATACAGCCTCTAAGAAGAGTATTTGGTATTGTGATTTATATATATTTTTTGCATTGCAAAGGTTTTGTGTAGTATCTTTTTGGATGTCCAGAAAAGTCTAAATAGTTTTGATATAATTCTGCATATGTGTCTTATACTACCTTACCAGCTCTACCTCCTATTCTATGACAGTGATTGATGTGAAAGGTCTACTGAACACATTCACTGTAATCTATAAAAAAATAATTTTATCACTTTAGAGGTAGGGCCAGACCCTCCAGAAGAATAAATCAGCCCATTAACATGACCTAAGAACTTGACTCATAGAGTATCATATGGATAATGTGTACTATATTCTGCTAATGGTCTACTGTTTGTAAATATCCAGGAAATAATAGTCTTATCTAATAAAAGAAGGCAGTGAAACATTCTGAAAAACATTTATCAGCACTAACTACCTCCATCACATCAAAGAAATATTCCCCAGTTACCCAACAGTCACTCAGACTATGACAAACAGAAGAAAAACCTGCAGTATTTAATAGTGTATTGCTACCTTAGAAGAATACTTCAAAGACAAACTGGTTATCTATTACAGTAGTCATGTCACTGTAATAGCAAATAGTCTAAAGAGGAAAAATAGCTACTGAAATTTTTGGTGACTTTTCTGCTAGGAATCACCCAGAAGGTCTGCCCAATTTCCATTTCCCAACAATCTTATCTGGTAGTGGATGTCAACAATTTATACGTAGTGTCTCAGGTAGAAATTAACTGACTCTACCACTACAGCATCTGGTCACAACATCTGGAGCGATAAACGTATAATAAATTCATGCAATATAAGGAGGAGCAATTAAGTGAGAAGCGGTTAGGCCTTGTCCAAGATCATACATGACTCACCTCGTGTTTCTCCTTTTCTAGTCCAGTACTTAACTACAAGAGCACGGTACCACTTACCCAAATGCATCAGATGAATAATAATGGTAATTCTGTGGTGATAAGTCATTGACAGTTCTATCATGACATTTTGTAATTCTACTGCATTTTTACTGCTATAAATCATATTTTGCAAATTAAATAGTGTCTCTTAATAGAATGACCTTTTTCTACAGGTGTGATATTAAAACTTGTGGTGGGTACTGTGTGTTGTATCTCTCTTAAACAGTTTGAAAGCCTCAAGTCATTTTATGTTGGGAGATAATGGACATGTGAGCAATCCTACACATGTGCACGCCTCGGCAAGGACATAGAACAAAGAACTCAGCGACCAACTCCAGGAGATGGGTTGGGCGGAGAAAGACATTGAGTGTGGCGCTTATTATCCAATCGTGAGAAGGCTTGAAGCGTGTGGACAAAGCTAACTGTCCAGTCATAAGGATTGCACCATGTACCATTCGCGTGCACAGGAGAAACCTATAAAAGGGCTTGCTTACCTTCAATAAATGGGCATTGCTTGATCATACTGGTCGTATGCCTGTCCATAGCTCCTGCATCTGGCACCCGAACAGGGACCCTCAAGTTTGGCACAAGTCTTCGCTGAGGACTCGACGGAGGTGCAATCGAGGGTGGAAAGCTGGTCGAAACTGATCTAGACCCTGCCCTGGGTCTGAAGGTGAGAAGCAGTGCGCTGTAATTTGGGTTGAAGATCCGCAAAAAGAAGCAGCGGCCAGGGAGGAATGGGGTCTGTTCTCGTCAGGGACGAGCAAGCAGTGGTGAAAGTCCTCCAAGATATCCTCTCCATGAGAGGCATAAAATATGATAAGTCCACCCTGAAAGGCTTGGTGAAATGAAGCCGGGAAAGAGGACTTATCTCTAGTGCGGGTCTCATATTTGAGATATCTACCTGGGAATCCATAGGAAAAAAGCTTTGGGACGCGATCAGTGAGGGGGGAAGTTCGGCAGAAGAAGTGAGCGACTATCCCGTGCTCTGGAAGCTCATTCGCGAGACAGTAGAGGAGCTGAGCGATGACCGCGTGTCTGGGGACTGCGTGGCTGGTGACCACGCTGCTGGTACTCCCGCCTTTGCAGTGGTAGAAGCGGCTTCAGGCTCTGATATGCGGCCCCCGGTGCCTGCGCCGCTGGCAGATCCCGTCGCGTTATGTCAACCAAAAAACCTGATTGCTTCATCGGTCGCGCTGGTGGGGCCGTGGCGAGCAGCAGGGGTTAGCCCGGGAGCTGCGCAGGTGGGAGCGGGCAATGCCAGAGTGTGCCTGGCGCCGCACGGGAGGAGAGCGAGGGGAGAGTGGGGGAGTCACCGGAGCCCAGCGGGGGGCAGAGCATGGATGGGAACGTGGGCTGAACTGACGTAACGCCGCCTGCGCCTTCCTCGCAGGGAGAGAAACCCCCGCCTCACCAGTCAGCGTTTCAAACAAAGAAACTCTACTCTTGCAACTTATAGACAAGCTTGAAAAACTGGCTGGAACACGGGAGGAGAAGATGGAGCACAAACCGTGTACCTTTTCATCTGGCAAGCAACCGCAACTGTCTGCTCCTGACACACCACCTGAGTATTCAGTTCCAGTACCTGCTTCTAATCTATTCTTGCTATCACCACAGGCGGAGGCTGCGCTTCCTTCGTCTCACCCTACAACTTCACATCTTTTTTCTTCACAGGTGCAGAGTGCCTCTGTGGCCACATGCCGATGGAAAGGGATTATTAGAGATGCTATAGTAGAGGGGTCTTTTATTCCTGAAAGCGTACAAGCGTGTCCTGTTTCTATTAACAGTGTTAGTGGTACTAATGAATGGGATCCTTTAGATTGGAAATTTCTTGAAAAGGCTAGAGCTTCAGTAATGCAAAATGGTCTTCATCATCAATTAACAAAACAAATTATTAATTATATTTTTTCATCATCAGTGTTAATTCCAAAAGATATTGATCAAATAGCAGTAGTTATATTAACTCCATCTCAAAAAATGTTGTTTGAAAGTGCATGGACTAAATTAGCTAATAATGAGCAAGCTCGGCCATGACAACAAGGCAATCCACTTTATCTCATTCAAACACAAATGTTGTTAGGTACAGGACCCTTTGCAACAGTAGATCTGCAAGTCAATTTCTCTAATGAAATGTTGCGACTATCGCAGTCAATAGCTTGTCAAGCCCTAATGTCTGTGCCTGATACAGAAGGGAAATGGCAAGATAAATTTGTAACAGTAAAACAAGGTCTTAATGAGCCTTATTCTAAATTTGTAGATCGCCTCTATGCCTCTCTTGAACAGCAACCTGAAATGACCTTATAAATGAAAGAGAATATGTTTAAACTAATGGCCTTTGAGAATGCCAACTCATCCACCAAGCGATTGTTAGTTACGCACCCACAAGGAGCATCTGTAGCTGACATGATTGAATTAACCAATAGAGGGGTGCAGCAAGCTAATGTTACAGCTTATGCGGCTGCTGTGCGTGAGGTAGTTGCACCATTTTTCCAAAATAAAGAGGGGGGAGTAAAAAGAGGGAAGAAGTGCTATAACTGTGGCAAGGAAGCTCACTTTCAAGCGCAATGCAAAAGTACACAGGTTCAAAAAAGGTGTAATAGTTGTCATAGAGATAATCACCATACTAAGGAGTGTAGAAACCATTCGGGAAACAAGAAGGAGCGTGAATCCCTCTCGCACGCAGACACATGTAAGGGGTGTATAGCAAGCTCAGAATCAGGGACAGGAGGTGGTTTCGTGTCCAATCTTGTCTCTGCCACAGCAGGGAGTGCCGGAGTGGACGTGGAAACAGCAGTAGACATCACAATACAACATCAGAAGGTCCACTTGGTGGATAGTAATGTGAAACGACCGTTAGGATTTGGATTAAGTTCTCTCTTAATAGGGAGATCATCAACAACTCACCAAGGCATTCAAGTATTATTGGGAGTAATTGATGCAGATTATACTGGTGTTGTAAAAATAATGGTTCAAACCTTAACCCCACCTGTGTTTATTCCCAAAGGCAGCAGAATTGCCCAGTTTGTACCGTTTAAAGCCTGTGTTCCAAATATAGGGGAAGGTAATCGAGGAACTGGTGGATTTGGATCAACAGGACAACGGCAAGTATATCTGTCTCTTGATATAAAATGAGGAAAACCAGAATGTGAAATGGTTATCCAATCCCTTGATGGGACTTGGAAAAAACTTAAAATGTTGGTAGATACAGGGGGCGCCATTACAATTATATCAGCCCAACAATGGCCTGCTTCATGGCCTACCATTGCGGTGGCCAGAGAAGTGTTTGGCATTGGGGGGGTCCCAAGCCACCAGAATTAGTAAAAATCCCATTGTAATTAAATTCCCTGATGGAGCTCAAGTCACCATAAAACCTTACGTGATGCAAGTTCCTATCACATTACTTGGACGAGATGTCCTAAGCTAGGTCAGAACAATATTGGTTACACAGCCTTTTCAGTGATGGCCATTGATGAGCAGCCTATCCTCAAATTTAAATGGAAAACAGAAACACCTGTGTGGATAGATCAATGGCCATTGAAACAAGAAAGGCTGCAGATTATCCATCAGTTAGTTGAAGAAAATTGCAAGTAGCTCATATCGTTATGTCACAAAGTGCCTGGAATACCCCAGTTTTTGTTATTCCTATAAGGAACAACAAATGGCGATTGTTACACGATTTAAGAGCAGTCAATGCAGTAATGGAATCTATGGAATCTTTACAGCCAGGATTACCTTCTCCTTCCATGATACCAGAGTCTTGGTCAATATTAATCATTGATCTAAAGGATTGTTTTTTCACCATTCCACTTCATGACAATGACAGGGAAAAGTTTGCATTCTCTGTCCCATCTATAAATAAGGCTGAGCCAGCAAAACGGTATCGTTGGGTAGTGTTACCTCAAGGGATGAAGAATTCTTCCACTCTGTGTCAAATCTTTGTTGCCTGTTCATTGGAACCAGTCAGAAAAAGGTTTCCCCAACTAATTATTTACCATTACATGGATGATATATTAATAGGCGGGGAACACATGCAATCAGAAGTTATGTTAGGTCATTTGCAAAAGCAACTGTCCAATATAGGTTTGAAAATAGCCCCTGAAAAGGTACAGTCTACCTCTTCTTGGAAGTATTTAGGGTGGACAATAACCAATGCCACTATTCATCCACAGAAATTAAAAATTAACACAGAGGTTCACACATTAAATTATGTCCAAAAAATGATTGGAGATATCCAATGGGTTAGAAATTTATGTGGTATTTCCAATGATGATTTAAAGCCATTAATGGCATTATTGAACACTACTGTTCAAGCTGATAGTAAAAGAACCTTGACACAGAAACATAAAATTGCTTTGCAGAAAATTACAGATAAGATAGAGTCGTGTAATGAACAACAAATACAATTGGAACTCCCAGTGCAACCTATTATCAATAGTGGAGGAAATAGACAATATCCATTAGCCATCATTATGCAATGGAACTCAGAACAAAGACAACCATTGAGAATCCTAGAGTAGGTTTTTACTGCACATACCCCTAAGAAAACCATAACTACAAGAGTAGAATTGTTATCACAGTTAATTATGAAGGGCAGACTCAGAATTATTGAAATTACAGGTACTGATCCTCAAACTATTATTGTCCCACTAACACAAGAATATTTAGAATGGCTGCTTAGACATCCTAAGGTATTACAAGTTGCTCTTGAAGATTATACTGGCCAACTGTCTAATGTTTATCCAGCACATCAATTACTACCATTGTTAATGAACCAAGTAATTGAAAATTTCCCAACACAATCAGAAGTACCAGTTCAAGGGTTAACAGTTTTTACAGATGCAGGGAAAAAAATCAAAGCAAGCTGCATGTACCTGGTTAGAAGGAGAGGAATGGAAATAACACCTCATTCAAGGCCAAAGAAAAGACTCTTTGCAAACATTAGAACTCCAAGCAGTTTTGTGGTTATTTTTGTCCTGGCCAAATTTGGGATTAAATGTGGTGTCTGATTCACTCTATGTAGTAGGAGTAGTAAAAAGGATTGAATGAGGACAAGTAAAAGAAATAAAAAATAAACACTCAGGGAAACTGTTGCAACAACTAGTTCACACTCTTGATCAGAGAAGCATTGTCTACTTTCTTATTCACATCAGAAGTCCCCAATCCAAAGAAGGATTAGGGTATGGAAATGAACTAGCTGATCAATTGGTTGCTCCAGCCTGGTCTGGGTCCTCTCCAAATTTGTTTGCACAAGCTAGAGAATCTCACAATTTTTTGCATCAGTCAGCAAAAATGTTGCATAAACAATTTAAAACTCCTCTTGCAGATGCGAAGGGCATTGTTGCCTCTTGCTCATCCTGTCAAAAAATAGGGTTTGGCTTGGGAACAGGAGTTAACACATGGGGCCTATCACCTTTGCAATTATGGCAAATGGATGTTACTCACATAGCAGAATTTGGTAGGTTAAAATATGTACACGTTGTTATTGATATCTATGGCTATTTGGGCTACAGCTCAAGCTGGAGAGACAGCTAAACATGTTGAAAAACGTTTATACAGTTCTTTTGCTGTACTTGGAGTGCCAAGAAAGATCAAAACAGACAAGGGTCCAGCATTTATTTCTGGACGCTTCCAACCTTTCTGTATCTTACGGGGCATCAAACACTGCACAGGAATTCCACACTCTCCCACTGGACAAGTAATCATCGAACTAGCTCATCAAACTCTGAAGTAAATGCTTCAAAAACAAAAAAGGGGAATGTCAGGTATGATGCCAGCTGAACGATTAAATAAAGTTTTATATGTTTTGAATTTTTTGAGGCTTACAGAAGAACATCAGGAACCACCAATGATGATTCACAGTTTAGCAATAAAGGGTGATGCTGAAAATCTATGGGCACACAGCAACCGTTAGTTATGTTTAAAAACTTAAATACTGGGCAATGGGAAGGACCTGTTAAAGTACAGTTAACAGGCAGAGGTTATGTGTGTTTGCTTACAGATCATGGCTTATGGTGAGTTCCATCTCGCTGAGTGAGGCCTTGGAAAGAAGGTCAAGCTCACAATCCTAAACAATGCAATGGTTCTAAGTGATTAATGCTCATACATTTTGAATGTTTATTGTAATCCCTTCCAAACCAGTAGGGGCCCAAGTTACATAGGAAAGTTAACTATGTTCACAAGATAGTTGAAGAAGTTGTTACAAGGGGGAATTGTTGTAATTGTTGGAATTGTTGTAATTGTTTGTTATTATTTTGCCATGCTTAGTTTGTTGTATTAACAATCGTTGCAAAACGGCCCGCAAGGAATGTGGATTGCTCAAAAACAAAAAGAGGGATATGTTAGCAGATAATGGACATGTGAGCAATCCTACACATGCACACCTCGGCAAGGACATAGAACAAAGAACTCAGCGACCAACTCCAGGAGATGGGTTGGGCGGAGAAAGACATTGAGTTTGGCGCTTATTATCCAATCGTGAGAAGGCTTGAAGTGCGCAGACAAAGCTAACTGTCCCATCATAAGGATTGCACCATGTACCGTTCTCGTGCACAGGAGAAACCTATGAAAGGGCTTGCTTACCTTCAATAAATGGGCATTGCTTGATCATATTGTCGTGTGCGTGTCCATAGCTCCTGCAATTTCAGATCTTCTTACTTTTAAAGCATGAAAATATTGTCAATGTTAAAAATGTGTCAGAGTGGCTGTTATACAAAACAATTTCCAATGTAACTTGTTATTTCCAAGCCACTCAAGACATTCACCTTTTTAATGACATTTTCCATATTCCATCTGAGCCTAAAGGTCAACACTTCAGAAACAGTAGAATAAAAACTAGTCCACTTTCTGAGAGAAAACATCTGGTCTTTGTTTTTGTTCTGGATTATTTATTCCTACCTCCTGGACTACCTACATTATTCTAACACATTATACAATGTCCCCTCTGCTTTTCAAGAATAACACAAAACAAGTAGCTTTATGCTTTTGCTTTCAGAAATAAAAATTAAGAAATTAATGCAATTTTACCTAGTGAAACTTCATAACTAATCATAATAAATATCTATTATTCACAATAATATTTGCTTTCAAAGAGAGGATTTTTCATGTTCATTTCAAATTTGGTCTACCAACATTGCAAAGATGTTCTTGACTGAATGTTGTCTGGTTAAGGGATATGGAGTACAAATTATTTCTTCCACTATCCATACGGTTTCAGTAAATTATTTTGAAAGAAACACGAAGACTCAGCTCATCAATACCTGGCTCCAAGACTGGTGTCACCAAGATAAATTATTTTTTTTTTTTTTATCATGAGTTAGTCTACATGACACCAGGCCTGCTGGTGACAGATGGGGTACACCTGTCTCAAAGCAGGAAAAGGGTCTTTGCACAGGAGTTAGCGGGGTTCATTGACAGAATTTTAGATTTGAAGGGAGAAGTGGATAAAATGAGGAATATAAATCATGGGGTGGCATGTCAATGTTTGAGGAATGGTGTGCTAGTGATTTCCTTCAGTCTGCTCCAATAATATGCTGAGTACACTGGGAACATTTGAAATGCCCCTAAATTAATGCGTGCAGTACCCTAGCCATCTCAGAGGGAACAGGGGATGGAGATACACATGACAGCAAAGACATAAGGGTTGTTGATGGGGTAGAAACCACAGAAACACCCGAGAACTGTCACATAGGAATTAGAACTGACTCCCCAAAAAGGTGACAGGATCGATGGTTGAAGTAAAGTGCATCTACACCAGTGTATGCAGCATGGACAAGAAACAGGAGGATCTGGAAGCCATTGTACAGCTGGAAAACTATGACATAGTTGCCATCAGGGTAATCCTGTATGTTAGAGAGCGATTTGATTGTCTAGAGATTGATGATGATGACAATAGGGTTGAGTGTTTGTGGATAAGAATGAAGGGGAAGGCCAACAAGGCAGATATCATGGTTGGAGTGTATTATAGACCACACAACCAGGATGAAGAAGCAGACAAAATATGGTATCAGCAGCTAGAAGTCTCACAGTTGTTAGTCCTTGTTCCCACATGGGAACTTCAACTTAACGGATGTCTGTGGAAACACAATAAAGCAGAGAGAAAACAGTCCAGGAAGTTCCTGGAGTGTGTGGAAGATAGCTTCCTGACACAACTGGGGAGTAAGCCAATCAGAAAAGGCGTCCTGCTGGACCTGGGTTTTATGAACAGAGAAGGACTTGTGAGTGATGTGATGGTTGGAGGCTATTTTGGACACAACAGTCATGAAATTATAGTCTTCAGTTCCTATAGAAGTAAGGAGGGTGCAGAACTGCCACCTTGGACTTCCAGAGGGCAAACTTTGTCCTGTTTATAAGCCTGGTTGACAGAGGCAGTCCTGAAGGGTAAAGGAGACCAGGAAGACTGGACATTCTTCAAGAAAGAAACCTTAAGGGCTCAAGAGCAGGTCATCCCTATGTGCTGAAAGACAAGCTGTGGGGGAATAGCATCATCCTGGCTGAACAGAGAGCTTTGGCTGGAAATCAGGAAATAAAAGATCTTATGATCTTTGGAAGAAGGGTCAGGCAACTCAGGGGGACTAAAAGGATGTTGTGAGGTTATGCAGGGAGCGAATTAGAAGTGTCAAAGCCCAGCTGGAAGTTAATCTGGCTATTGCTGTAAGAGTCAGAAATGTTTGGGCTAAGGAGACTCTCCATCTTTTATTATAATCAGTGGGAAACTGACAAATGATGAGGAAACGGCTGAGGTACTTAATGTCTTCTTTGCCTCAGCCTTTAATAGTAAGACCAGTTGTTCTCTGGGTACCCAGCCTCCTGGCCGGAAGACAGAAATGGGGAGAAGAGTGAAGCTCCCATGATCTAAGAGAAAATAGTTACTGACCTGCTACACCACTTAGACACACACAAGTTTATGGGACAGAATGGGATCCACCCAAGGGTACTGAGGAAGTTGGAGGAAGTGTTCACCAAGATACTTTCAGTCATTTATCAGCAGTCCTGGACAACTGGAGAGGTGCCAGTTAGCAAATGTGATGCCAATCTGCAAGAGGGCTGGAAGAAGGATCAGGGGAACTACAGGCCTGTCAGTCTGACCTCGGTGCCAGGGTTGGTTATGGAGCAGATCATCTTGGGTGCTATCACACAGCATGTATGGGACAACCAGATGCTCAGGCCCAGTCAGCATGGGTTTGTGAAAGGCAGGTCCTGCCTGACAAACCTGATCTCCTACAACAGGGCAACCTGATGAGTGGATGAGGGAAAGGCTGTGGATGTTTTCTACCTTGACTTTAATAAGGCCTTTGACACCTTTTCCCACAACATTCTCCGGTGAAACTGGCTGTTCATGGCCTGGATGGGCACATACTTTGCTGGGTAAAGAACTGTCTGGATGGCCGGGCCCAGAGAGTTGTGGTGAACGGAGTTAAATCCAGTTGGTGGCTGGTCACGAGTGATGTTCCCCAGGCGTCAGTACTGGGGCCAGTTCTGACTATCAGGGTGAGGGGTTTGAGTCCACTCTCAGTAAGTTTGCAGACAAAACCAAGTTGGGAGGGAGTGTTGTTCTGCTTGAGGATATGAAAGTTCATCAGAGGGCTGTGGACAGACTTGGATTGATGGGCTGAAGACAGTTGTATGAGGTTCAACAAGGCTCGGTGCTGGGTCCTAGGCTTGGGTCACAACCACACAATTCAATGCTACAGGCTTGGGGAAGAGTGGCTGGAAAGCTGCCCAGCAGAAAAGAACCTGGGGGTCAGATGGAAATATGAGACATCAGAGTGCCCAGGTGGCCAAGAAGTCCAACAACATCCTGGCTTGTATCAGAAATGGTGTGGCCAGCAGGACTAGGGAAGTGATTGTCTCCCTGTACTTGGCACTGGTGAGCCTGCACTTTGATTACTGTGTTCAGTTTTGGGCCCCTCACTACCAGAAAGACATTGAGGATAATGTCCAAAGAAGAGTAACAAAGCTGACAAAGGGTCTAAAGAACAAGTCTTAATTGGGGTTGTTTAGCCTGGAGAAAAGGAGGCTCAGGAGAGACCTTATTGTGCTCAACAACTACCTGAAAGGTTGTAGCAAGATGAGTGTTGGTTTATTTTCACAGGTAACAAGGGATAGGATGAGATAAAATTGCCTCAAGTTGTGCCAGGGAGGTTTATTTTGGATACCAGGAAAAGCTTTTTCACAGAAAAGGTTGTGGAGTATTGGAAGAGACTGTCCAGGGAAGTGGTTGAGTCACCATCCCTGGAGGTATTTAGAAGATATGTAGGTGTGGCAGATAGGGATATGGTTTAGTGGTAGACTTAGCAGAATTAGGTTAATGACTGGACTTGATGATCCCTAAGTGTCTTTTCCAACCTAGACGATTCTGTGATTCTATGTTTTTATCATATGAACCAAAATTTTTTAGCTTTGTATTTTGTAATTAGCTGACATCTGTAAGAATAATTCTAATTCTCCTATGCAAATGTATGTGAGGTTAATAAAGCAACGTACACACACTCTTATATTTCTCAGAGAGTCAAATTAGCAGAATACTATTTTTGTACTGCTAAACATTACAAACAGAAAAGAGATGGCAAAACCACTTACCGAGCAAGTGTAGGCCAGACAGTCTTTACAGATCATGGTGTCATCTGCTAAACTATTGTTTTCTTAATCATCAAAGAATGGAGATAAATTTGGGTATTCAAAATCATCATCCCAACTCCCATTCTGACCTTCTGAAAAGGGACTTAACCTTGTAATTTAGAAGAAACTGATGCAAATTTTCAGCTGTTATCTGATAATCAGCATGTCTTGCGTTCTCCCTCCTGTTAGTCCACAGGGTTGTTAGTATGTCACAGGCTATAGTTGAACAGCTCGTTCCTGGCTTCACCAACTTTTGTTTAGCCCTAGCAGTGTCTGGTTCCTCCATCAGCTGCTATGATGACATGCTTACTCCTACACTGACAACTTGACGTCTGTCTTTATGATGGACCAGATTCCTCAGAAAACTGCCTGTCTCTTTTGTTCTGCAATAAAAAGTTCACTGGCAATAAGAGGGGTCTTCCTCTGTTCACCTGAATTTTAGTACTTATATCTGAAAGCAAACACCTTTACCTTTGACTTGTCTCCTAGCACATTGTAAACACTGAAAGGAGAATTATTATGTGTTCTATCACTTTTATGTCTCTACAGCATATGGCACTATTGGACTTATCTGACAGTTGGATTTAAGTGCTCCCAAAATATTAGTGTTAGAAAATAATATGTTGTATCTAAATTCACCATTGATGAATGGAGACACTTAGAGTTAGGCTAGCCTCAAATCACGCAGTTATTAATTGGCCCTGGGAATTCAGATATTTCAAAATTCTGTAAATTCTGATTACCAGAGAGCAGACTATTTCTTCACTTGTTATTATTCAGTTTGGTATTTGCTGGGTCTTGACCCTATTAATTCATTGGTTGTACTTGTTGGTCATTTGGCTGCATTTGTTTTTTTGCCTGAGTCTATTTTATTTCAGAAGGATTTTTTTCATGTGTATTTTTACATGAGACTGGTCATTAAACTATGGACATGAAAAAAGGACAGAAAACTTCATTACTATGCATAGATCTTCTCTGGGTTTGGTGGGGTTTTGGAGGGGGAGAAATAAGCTCTGATATCTATCAATTTTTACCTCCCATATATCATAATTTCAGTATAGTGCTGCTAGGACAAAATAGAAAATTATTCATGTTAGTGCAACTGCCAAATTCTTTTAAAAAGTAGATTTTTCTTCCAAATTTTTTTAGTAGAACAGTTAATTTTGTATCTGAAATATAGGACTACATACTAGAATTATATTTATCTTCAAATTCTATTGCAGGACTTCTGCCCTTCTACAGGAAGTTGGATACCTCAGTTAAGATCTCTGCTCTGTGGTTTCCTATTCCGTAACATGAAGCTAAAAATTCAGTGAGGTAACTTGGGAGAATAAAAGTTGTCATTATTGGCATACATCAGTAAAAAGAACTTTTAGTTCCTTTGATTTTACCACAGACTTCATAAGACTATAAAATACAGATTTTTATTTACATATGCTTAGTAAGCAGTCCTCTTTATTTTCTGCATCTAGTGATAGTTTCCTCCTAATATGTTCTTTATTTGTTTGGGATTTTTTTCCTTCTTCTATGTTCTTAAAAAAAAATAGAAATGACACATGATTTTACATGATCAGATGTTTAAGAGTTAAGTGGCATTTTTCCCTCAGTCTAGATCTGAGTCTTACATAGCTGTGCAGTTCTTGGCACTTTGCAGTAAAACACTTAGCTCTGATCAATTGAAAGTTGCTCAGTTAGGTCCCAAAACACATTTCTCTGAGGAAAATGTGATTTAAGAAAAAAAAAAAAAAAAAAGAAAAGAAAATATGGATAGTGAAAAACTGTTTAACTGAGCCTGACATTTTACTTTTTAAATATTAATTATACTTTGGGCTTTTTCCTATTTACATACTTAAGTGCTTGCTTGGGACATAAATGGTACTTTATTGTCTTGAGGAAGCCACAGTGCAGCATTGTTAGATAAAACTACTTGCAGCTTGTAATTTTTGGCAATTAATATTATGAATTCTTGTCACAAGGGGCCTGGGGAAAGCACTTCCAGGTTGCTACTATCTCTATAAAACAAAGGAAAATGTCAGAATTGGTGGGCCCACTGAGAGGATCATTTCTGGAAGGAAAAGAAGTGGCAAATGTTAAAATTAACATATTTATGGACACTGTAGAAAATGAAGGTCTTCATGAGCTGATCAGTTCATAGTGAGTGCTAAAGACTTTTTAAAACTTTCTGGACAGCCTAACATAACATAGCAAATGTAACTACCCCTCTCAGAGACACTGCATTAGTAAAAAACATGAAGCTTAATACAGTTTTGCCTACAACTACTACTGCCTATGACCTGTGATCGTAGAGGGAAGAAAGAGTCACTTTCCAGGAAAAAGCATCTCTATCATTTGTAAATTACTATTGTTGTCTTTTGATTTGGGGGGGGGAGATATGGTGCTCGCTTTCCCTCTTATGTTCTCTCTGAGGCTAAAACAAACAGTTGAAAAATTTTGTGCAAAAATTTGCTTTAACTTTCCTATTCCAGAGCTGCAATTTATACACATCATGTGTGGTGTGTTGACCTCAGCCAACAACTAAGCACCACACAGACAATTTCTCCCTCACTGCACTTAGCAGGACAGGGAAGAGAATAGGAAGAACAAAGAGAGAAAACTCATGGGTCAAAGTTAAGACATTTTAATATGCCAAGGAAAGAGACAGAAGAAAGAAAATAAAAAAACCCACACCAAAAACCAATTGATAAAAAGGTGATCACTCTCCACTTCCCACAAGTAGACAGACACACAGTCTCCAAGCAATACCTACCTACCCTAAAACTCCCCTCCCTTCCTTGATCAGCATGATGTCATATAGTGTGGAATATCCCTTTGCTTGATTTTTGTCAGTCATCGGAGCAGTCTCCCCTCCCAACTCTTGCCCATCTCCAGACTGCCTGCTGAAGGGCCAGAAGGGGTGCCTTGACACTGTGCAAACACTGCTCAACAATAATTAAATCACTGTGGTGTTACCAACATTGTTTTCTTCAAAAATTCAAAGCACAGCACCTTATGAGCTACTATGAAGAAAACTAAATCCATGACTGTCATGAGCACCAGGACACCCTTAAATTCCAGTAATGTGTCAAATTTTGAGTGTCTTTTTTTTTCATTCTAGTGCTGCTTAACTTAAAGGCACCATAGTAATGAACTTTAACAACATTGTCTTGCAGAGGGAGAATAGGGAGGAAGACAATAAACAGCCAAGCATACTCATATATTTTTCACACTGCAGGTACAATTACAAAGTCAGATCACTGTTTAGTTTGTATTCTCTAACTCTGTTCTGATCTAGTGCTGTATAATAGTGTTCATTTTTCAGGTGAAGTAGCACCTACATGATACTCCTATGACCTTATGGTTTTAGTATCAGAGTTACAACATGATTGTTCTCCACCTGGTCACATAGCTTCTATAACACACCAGCTTCTGTAACACACCAGCTTCTATAGGAGCTTAGACTGGGATAGTAGTTTTCTGTATTTCTGGTTTTATCTTTGTGATTACAACCAGACTTAATAGCCCTACAGCATGTGGTTTCACTTAATAAAATCTAAGACTCTGATATGATCTTTGCTGGCAGCCAAAAATGAGGACAGCTGTTCCTAAGTGAAAATACACAGCAGTAACCTGAAGCAAATAAGATGGATGGACACATGATAGTAAAGTGAATTAGTTTCATTGGTATTTTACTTTTGAAAATAACACGATCAAACTCATGCAAAAATTGCCTCTATGAATTGGCAGAACATATCATTCTATTTCTTCTACACTGATTCCTTTGATTTTGGAAAGGGAATGGTGGATGGCATGCTAAGCTTGGACTTTGCTCAATCAGTCCGAGTATTGTAGAAACCTGCAGTGAAACTAGCCCAGGGCTGATGGTAACAGAAAAGTTTTGGGATATACTGTGATCATTACTGTCTTGTCTGACCCAGTGGGAACTCACACGAAGACTTAAAGTGCTAAAAGTCTGTGCTGTAGAAACATGACAATGTACCTCGTGCTCTGTCTGCCATCTTTCCACTGAAACTCAAATGTTGGTGAGGATCTGGAGCACACCTCCAAGATGGTCTATGGTATGAATAGGGCTGTGTGTTGGCTCTCATTATAGGGTGAGAATTTGGCAAAAGCTAGAGCAGTTTTTTTTTTTTTTTTTTTTTTTTTTTTTTTTACTTCTGTACAAAACTGTTGTAGATTAGATATATATGATTAAAGGTTTTCAGATCTAGTCAGAAATTCAATTTTAAAGCTTTGAAAAAATAACTGAACAGAATCTTGGCAGAGTTTGTTCTGTGTCTGACATGACTGCATCAAAGCACTACATGGTAGAGAATTTTAATCACACATAAAACAGCCGAAATGTACTTTCTTCTTTTCTTCTTCACTGATTGAGGTTTGGGCTGCTTTATAGAGCTAAAAAGTTACATTTCCACATATGTTACCTTGTTTGCTTACTTTGGTGTTACCTGTCTATGTAGTTGTGTTTTGGGGGATTTCCAAACCAACTGAACAAAACAAGTGTTCTTTATTGCCAGGCAGCCTTTGTGCTTCTGCAGTTTAGCTGCCTGCATGTTAATAATGTTACAATATCCAGATTTTATCAAATAACCCTGCACTACCTCTAGATAATATACACAATTGTCACTGATTATTTCCTAGGTCTAAATATTAGGTAGAAGACGAACAGCAATTACTGTTACTGTACAAATGTTGATGTGCTGTTCAGTTCTTCTTCCTGCTAGGCATCAAACACATACATATTTCTAGATGGGCCAACTGAAGGTTTCTCCTCCTGTTACCATTCATTTTCTTATCACAAATGGCCTTTCAAAAACCAAAACCAAACCCCCAAAACCAGCTCCTTACTACTTCTTTTTACATAATATTGTTTTGCCTCAACAAAACAATGAGTCAGATATGTAACACCATTTTTTTCCCACATAAGGACACTTCAACTTCCACTTGAAACCTTCAAATTCCCTCTGGTCTCATGATATTTCCTACCATCTGGAACATTGGAATATCTTCTGAAATAAGATGTCATTGAGGATAAAAGATTTCAGCCACAGGAACAAAAATGCTAGCATTTACACATGCATTTGGCTCTGAACTAATAAGTTTTAATAATGGACCTCTGAGGCCTTACATTGTAAGATTCAATATTCAGAATCTGACCCTTCTGTAGTTTGTGCTGTTTCCTGTTGTCAGCCAGACACAATCAGCCTCCTACAGCCTATAGATGTGACTTTTTTTTTTTTACTTAATATTTCAAATATTTTTTTTCATTTAAATTGTGGAATTGACTAAGCAGCAATAAATTTTTAGTTAAATGCCTATAAAAGTTTTGTCTAGAGTAAGCAAATACCACAGAAGAGGAAAGGAGGTGAATATCTTTAAAAACTTGAACAATGGGTCATAGGCAACTGTAGAAAATGTCAGAGACACAAATGCTACAATAAGAAATGGTTATTGGATCACTGCTTTGACAGATAATTAATAAAGAATCCTAGCACAGAGTGGACAAGGGCCAATACCTATGGAAATAAAAATTATGTGTTGCCGTTCAATGCCCTGTATGTCAACGAGAAAGTAGCTGTTGCCAGCTGTTTTGGACTCATTTATATAAGATATATGTACAGGGATTAATATGCAAAATAATAGTCCTTAAGTAATACTCCTTATTCCATGCTGTATACAAAACAGCAGACTAAAGGTTTACAGGATGGTCTTCTATGTAAAAGTTCTTTCCCAGTCATTCTGTCTTTAGCCTTAACAACAAACGTCATGTGCCTTCCATGGCCACAAGTTAATATCTATGGATGAGCCCCCTCCTGTCTCCCCTTTCTAATAACAATATCCAGGGGTCTGAGTCATAAATGTAGAGCACATATTACATACATGAAAGATTAATAGGTTAATAGTGTAGAAATGCATCCTTTCCATAACCAAATTTCCAATGGTGCTCTCATCTGGCACAATACATCTTCAAACCATGAAGTTCTCTCCACCTTGCTCACTCCTGTCTGTGTAACTTGGCCAGCTATAATTAAAAGGTATATAATGCGAATGCATTGGTTAAACTACCTCAGTAGATTTCTTCCCACCCTCTGATTCAGATAGAGAGCTACTGATGAAACAATAAACCCTGAAGACACAAACACACACATTTACAACAATAACATGAAAAAAACACAAGTTATTTTCTTTTTATCAGACATGGTTTAACAGAATATAATTTATTGGTTTAATAATAAATTGGTTTAACAGAACATAATTTAGTAACCTAAGTCAAGCCTGAGAAGACTAGAGTAAATATAATATTGAGCATCAAATGGCAGAACCCTGCATTCCTCTAATTCTGTTAGAAATATGCCTGTGAATGAAACCCAGCAATGTGAATGCTGCTTGGAACTGTTTTTCCTGCTGGTGACAGCTTGCCAAAAGTAACATTTTAATGGATAGGTGCCATACATAAATGATAATCTTGGGCGCTGAGAACAATACACCAGGCATGACAGAGATGCACTGTGCACAGCTGTGTAAAATCCACTTTGCTCGGCCATGGAAAATTTATGTCACAAATCTTCATGTACATGAAGATAGCCACTGTAGGTACTGTAGTGAAGTAACAAGGTTTCTCTGGGTATATAAAGTGATGGGGTTTTTTCACCCCTTTATTTTTTCTGCTCTTAAGCAGAAGAAAAAAAAAAAAAGAGAGAATCTTTTAATGGAACAACAGTTAATTTTTCAGCTCAGAGTCAAGGTTTCATTCCAAAGAAGGGGTTCTTTACTTTTTGGTTCTTTCTCCGAAATGTCATTAAATTATTTACAGTACTGTGTTCTTCACTCATGAATAAATCAGATATGTTTTGTATCTGAAACCATATTAGAATACTTATTTTCAAAAACTCTTTGGATTTGGGGAGTATCTAATGTTTACCTGGAATTTCTACAAGTATATTTAACAAATTTCTCCCTAGTTGAGTTCAAGATTGCTTAAGTGCTTCTTTCCCAAATTCGTGACTATTCAGGAAAAGCCAATGATAAGAACAATTTCCAATGACGGCTGAAGGGAGGGGTAGGTGGCTACTCTATGAAAAAATGAGAGAGCCTTCAAGGAAAGGAAGCATACTGAAGTGTCATGTCTTTGACTCTTCCTCACACTTCAAAAGACTGTTTAGTGATGAGAGTACATCTTAAAAGAAACATACTTTGACAAGAATTTTTCATCCTGACTTTGTGCAGTTAATAGGATGCTATTTTATGTATTTTTGTTGTTTGATTGTTAGGCAAGCATAGATCTCTTTATCCAGTACTAAAATAATCCCTTTCCTCATCATATTCCAGTCATATAGTTACTCCAATCATATTTATTTTTATAAATCTGTAGTGTGATGGCAGACCTTGGAGTGGATGTTACTGCAGCTAATTTTTCCTCCTAGTGCCTTCTTTCATTCTGGGCAAGCAAATCAACACAGGAGGGGGGAAAATCTGAGAAGACACTGCTGATTTTTTTTTTTTTTTTCACATCAGTTCAGACATAATTATCTAGTAATTATATGTGTTTAGGAATGTTCAGAAATTTGGTGTCATACTTTATGAGGGCTAGAGAGATTCCATTCAGCAGTCATCAACACTGACTAGAAGTGAGAACATGTGAATATTACATTTAGAGAAAAAGTCTGAGGACATCTTAGCTTTGATAAGTGAGTATTGTTCAGAACAAAGTTAGAAGGTATGTGAATTCCCTGTCTAAATGGCTATGCGCTCAGCAACCATCAAGTAACAGAAGGAAGTGTGAAGTGATGGCCAGTGTAATACACAGGTTATATTAAATGTTTCCTTGTATTAAACCTGAAAGTTGCAACTGACAGTTTATTATTCTCACAGAGTTTCACTGAATACATAATAGTGTGAAAAGGTCCATGTTTAGCCATACCACACTTCACTCTGCAGCCTTGGAGCTTTCATGTGACTCTATCATACTGAGGATGGGAGTGGGGAAGTTGTCATGTACATCTACCTGCAGTCAGGAGGTGAGGAGTCACCACAAAGTTAGTTTTAACGCAGCTGTCATAGGCAATGGAGTTAGACAACTAGTACTCATCCAACTAAGTGTACAGTGTATGCAATGTGGAGATACTTTTGCAGTATAAGCCTTGCAGAAGAGAATATTTAAGCTGCTTGGAACTTGACTCTGGGGCCAGGCATATAACCAAGAGCAGAACAGTTGTAGAGTATGGAGCAGCAAATATTCTCCTCCTCCCTTTAATGACCGGTCAGTGTTGTCTAATGCACTCAGTGTGGACCAGCAGGATATCCTTTAATCCTTGATCCCTGTGGGATACTCAGTTCCTTAAATCACTTTTCTGTCATTTAGCTTCCTTGTTACTCTGATATCAATGTGACAGACTCTGCTTCTTAGACTTCCTTCTGGACTTTTATAACCTGGTTTTAGGAAAACTGGGTGAGTAATTAAATGGAAGAGTGACAAGTCAAAACTGGGAGTAGTGAGGCATAGAATTAATGATCAAAATGTTTTAAATATTATTTTTAAAATTTATTCAATTATTTTAAAAATTATGGGTAGAGAGAATCACAGACCATACCACAGGAAATTTGCCAAACAACTCCACAGGAATATGTTCCTAAAGGCTTCTTCTGGTTTTAATAGAAAGAGCAGATAGAACAGAAAGGGTATTTTCTCTTCTTTTGTGACAGTTTAGCTGTCAGGCATGTATGAAGAATGTCAGATAAAACCCCTCCCTTTTGAAACTGTTGCTGTGTTTTGCTTGAGTTCCCGTGCTATGTGTGCTGTGTTATATTCTCTTTCATCCCATGTGAAACATATGCTGTTATCTAAGAATGACTGACTCAGATGAGTGCAGTTGCTAGTTGTCCTCCTCTTCCTAAAGTTTAACATGTGACAGACTCAGTGTCACTTGCTAGTCGGGTATGTAAGTCACACAATGGACACTGACCATTTTAGAACACTTTACCTGTTTATCACCACAAATACACACTGTTGTGAACCTTCTCACAGGGATTATTTTTTGGCTGTCCAGGGTATTCTCCACTATCCCTCTTTCAATCATATTCTTCTACCTCCATCAATACATTATTTCAATAAACTATCATAATAGGATCTTCTACAGTATTACTGTAGTACTCCTGAAAAGGCTGGATTTTTTGGATGACTTGAGGGTCACATAAGGCATAAAATAAGATGACAGAAAATAGAGAGCAGCTTCCAAAATGGAACTTTTTGCCTTTCTCCTTTTCATTTTTTCTGATATATTTTGAGTTCTCTAACTAGTTAACAGAATTATAATTTTAAAAAATGGTTTAAAGCGGCAGTGGTAAAATTCTGTGTTTATGACTTTAACTCGGTAACTGTCACCTTTTTCTCTTTCCTTTCCTACACACTCCTTAATGAGATAATCATCACATTATAGTTTCCACTTACATAGCATTTAAAGTTAATACACAGCTACAAGAATGGGAAAAAGTAAAAACTGCCCAAGGATGTGGAAAGAAATGTAATATTTAAGAAAATCAGACACTTAAACCACAAATCTTTATATTATGTCTGTTTTCTAAGTTTCAAGGGGTAATCACCTTATCTTTATTCCAATACTGCTAGCATCTCTCTATTATTCTGTGCTTTTGCAATTAGTAGTCACACATTATATTTCTTTCCTTTTTCTAACACACAAACTCTTGTGTTAGACGTCTGCCGCCCATTCCACTGGACTAGTTCAATGCACTTGTTATACTGGCAACTTTTCCAGCACAAAATTAAAAATATTCTTGTATCTAGAAGATTTCTGTCTTCTGTGATCCAATATGGGAATCTCCAAAGAAATATAGCTAAACAGCAGTTGGATGAGAGATAAGACTGCATAAACATCCTCTGGGCATGTGCTTGTGCACTGATTTTCACTAGCTGCTCTGGTTTTGGTGTAGATGTGCCTTTAAGAATCCAAAATCTCTCAATACTCTTGAACATTTGGTTTCCAAATTTTAACTCCCAGTTTCATTCAGGCAGTGTATGACTTGCATTAGAGTTCCCTTTCACATTAGAAACTGAAACAGAGTATATTTAAATGGCATTGTACTAGACCTACAGATAAAATTAAAACCTGAAAGGGTCCTGCTGTTGCTGCAACAGAACATCAGGCTGGAGCACAGATACAGCATTTTCTTCTGAGTGTTGCAAGCTTTCACAGAATTGTTGATCTTGAATGGCTAAATTTCAAAGAAGAACATTACATTTATCCCTTTTCCACAGCTCACCTGTAGCCTGTCCAGTGCATGTAGCTGTGTTTCAGGGATGTAAAGGCTACTTTCAAGTGTCCTGTATTTAATAAGCTAAAGTGTGAGTAGTTATAATTTCCAATATATCCATTTGAAAAAAAAAAATTTAGCTTGATAGCTACCCAGATTTCCCAGTGATTTTTTCCTGAGTGGTTTATTTGGCTAGATTGCTTTCTGACTGTATTTCTTTCTTCATTTTTTTAAACCAGGAAAGAAAAAAACATATATATGAGATTATTCTCTTAACAGAAATTAAAACCTAATAAGCAACTCACTATTAAACATTTCAGTGAATGAATTAGGTATGACTCAAGATTAGAGAAATGTCAGGAAACGCAGCTGGTCTGCCAACAACCTGATTGAAGAGGAATTTGACCTTGACAAGATTCTGGTGTACCCTTGAGAACGGGAAGCTTTGCTTCAAGCAAATAACTTTCCAAGGAGCTGCAGACTACACAGCAGGATGAAGTAAGCAGGGAGGAAACTGAAAAAGGTTATCCAATGCGAATGTTAAGAAGAACTTTTTGATCAATTATATTGTGACACTCTGGCACATATATAATATATACATATGAAATATATTAAAAAATGTATGGTTTTAGTAATAAAAAAACCTAGCCACTTATTCACCTGTGTGTATGTGTGTTGCTTTGTCCGTCTCTACAGCGACAGAGACAGTGACTTTTCGTTTGCCAGTCTAGGAATTAGTGCATAAAACAGATATGCAGGAAATTTGATAAAAATCAATTGCAGTTAATGTAGCAGTTTATGGACCTCCTTTAAAAACTGGTGGTGACTTAATGAATTCTAAATGGATAGCTATGCTAGGTCCTTGTCCAGGGTACATTGTCCTGCAAGTATTTTTTTCAGGAATATTTCACCATGCTTCTCACAGAAACTTGGGAACCAAGATTTTACCAGTAATAATGGAAATGATACCACTAGTTTTCTTACTGAACTAGACAATTTTGAAGACATTGAACTTACCTAAAATAGTTAAGCTCTGTATAGCAGCAGATACTGAGGACCAGCGAATTGTCACAAGTAGTAGAAATTCTAGTCAGAATGGAGCACAGACAGCCTGAAGTTGTTTAAAACTTTTCATTAAAAGTAGTATTTTTGCAAGGAAACTTCACTCATTCAAAATGAACGGTATCCTTCTTTAGCTGTAACATAAGACTAAGTAGTCATAAGACTAAGTAATCTGTCCAGCTCCTCACTGTGGCACAAAGTAATATGAGATAAATTTTGTTTGCTTTAAAGCATTTACACTTTCTGCAGGGATACTGAGTATTGGATGAACCTGCAAATAAAAGGCAAATACAGGATCCATTATGCCCGAAGTTTCTTTTCTCTTATGACAATTGCTTGTCATTTTCCACAAAGCTTGACAACAGAACAGTCTGGGTGAAGCGATGCATGAAAATGCTTTCTGGTCTCCCTGCCTTGCCCTGGTTAAATACAGTTAATGAACAGGAAAACGGATATTGATAAAACTGGCTCTGGTTATCTATAGGGCACATCAGATTTGAACCAGTCAGTGATTCATCTTTAACCTGATTAAAGTTAAATCAACCATGTTTTTTCTCTTCTCACCCTACCCCAAATACTCAAAGGGTAGCCAATTGCTCTCAGCTGGCATAAAAGTGTGGTACATGAAATCTCTCAGAATCAGTTAGATGGAAAATGCAGAATATAACGAAAAAAAGGTTAAAAATTCTTTGTTAAGTGTTGGGTATTGTTAAACAGCCTTAAATCTATACCTTGCTATGATACAGCATTGTTATAGCATTGTTCTTGACTTTTAAAAAATTATTGGTTTAACATAACTTATTTTTGAATGGAATGAGCTTTCCGGAGCATCCTTAAACTTTCTTACTGCAAATATTCATGAAGAAATACTCTTTAGTGTTGAATCATATTTTTTAGTTTAGAATTTGTACTTCCATTCTAAGAATGGTAACAATATTACATGGCTCAGTATTTTTTCTTCTTTGTGTTAGATGACTTACTATAACAAAATAATTCAGCAAACTCTACTAAAATTGAAATATGCAATGGAATCTGACATTTACATTCCTTTAGACATTAGCAATGAAGTCTCATCATGACTAGAAAATTTGCAATCTCTATTCTGTAGACTAAAGAATATTTTTTTAAAAATCCCACACATTGTGCATGAACTCACTGAAGAAGTTCACAATATATTATTGGAAACTAATAACAGAATAATAATTAACTTATGGCCAGTTCTATTTATCATAAGCAGGACAAAAGCTTCATGGCATGAAATCGCTATAATACACATTTTCATACATGTCTGAAGGTGAACGGCATTTGTATTTAAAATTAATTTTTAACAATACCTCAGTTAAAAAATCACATTACTTTTATAGTGGTAGAACACAGATACTAAATAAACTAATAGGAAACTAAAAAAAAAAAAAAAAAAAAAAAAAAAAAAAAAAAAAAAAGCTATTCAGTAAATAAAATAATTAAAAATAAACCCCCAAGTTTCCACAGAAGTGTGAGTATTTGAAGAGAAGTAGTTAACTGATAACATTTTTCAGCCTTTACTGTGCTAGTAAACACAGAATAAAGTGCTAAAAGAATCTTGGAATCAACAAATGAAAGGAGCATTCAAGGCAGAGATACCTCTTCGTTCATTGTGGTGTAATATAGGGGCAATCCCTCTGCTTTGAGAGGTGAGTTTAACCTCCAGAACAAAGTCTCTGAATTCATCCCACCATTGCCCATTTGTTGTTTATTTATTGCTAGAATGAGCCATATTTTGACCCCTTTTAGAGTGATAGTCAATCTCACAGGTAATACAAGGAAATGCAATATTCATGATTTGATGGCCAAGCTGTTTACATTTAATATGTTCCTCCTACTGTAGCCCATGAAATCACTTAAAACTGTATCTGTTTCTTTGGAGAAAAAAAGTGGAATCATCATTACTCGTAAGTTACTATTTTAGCCTCCATTGTTGCTAAACCTGCATCCATTCCTCTTGACTATTTGTCTTCATGTATTAATCATCATTTCATTTTGAGGCAGAAAATGTATTTGCTCCATATTCTTCAATATATGGGAAATGGCACTGAAGAATGGTAAATCATTTCAAGAGTGATTTAACCCAGTTGCCCTTAGCTTTCAATTGAGAATTTATTGAACAACTCACAAGAATATCTAAGAGTTACCTTGTAATTGAGGCAGGAAACTAGAAAGCAACATCAGTTGAGCAGCAGTGCAGCATTTGTATCTAGAGATGTGCCAGATGGATCTAAACCAATCTATAATAAAAAAGGAGAGAGAAAAGAGAGCTAGATGATTTGAAAGTTATCAGACTTCTTCAGTCAAAGTATCCTTTAGGGAGATACTTCATAACAACAGCAGCAAATATAAATAAAAATGTAATACTGCTTACACTAGTGAAGAGGAGGCATAAAACCACAACTATGACAAGCAAAAACCCCATCAAATTCTCTCCATAGTCTCCTTTTAATTATCTTCTGCAGTAATTCTATCTAGTGCAACAAGTGAGACACAACTGTTCTTTCATGGTAGTGTAAAAGGAAAACAAATAAAAGGCGCTTTACCTTTCCTCAGTAAGAATCTACCCTGCCTTCAGGAAGAAGTCTGACAGTCTAAGCTTGAATGTTTTGAATGTATGTGTTTAAAGCATGTAAAAGAGGAGAATAACAAGTAATACATGCACAAACATTCCTTGTCACACTGATTTATGTGTTCTCTTTACATGAAACAAAAAAGATTCTCTCAACAGCTGGTGAACTTCAGAGCAAAAGTCGAAACTCTGTGTGCTTTCCTTACCTGTTTTTTCTTGCTGTGCCTAGGACATGAAGTTGGAATAGTATCAGAAAGTTTTTCCTACTTTAGCGACTGTTTGGCAGAAGTTTTAATGGCAGAGAAAGCAACAAATTGCAAAAATATCCCAACCCAAGTCAAATCAGAGTTCCAAGAAACACAAGTCACGGAGCAGCTCTTAATTTCAGGTCTCATCTGTATAAACCATAAAAAATCCACTAGAAATTGGTTGTGTGTTTTCTTTCCAGAAAAAGGTTAGGCTGGGAGGAAAGCAGAATCAGATGTTACAGATAATTACAATGAAATTGGATAAACATCTGAATTCTGAGTGACTTTCCAAACTAACGGTCCATAAAGGTCTTTCTACAGTAAGCTCTTTAAATAGGAAGAAGTTTACAGTCACTATGGTGTTAAGGAGAAAATATAGCTTGCTAATATTGGTGCCTGTTAAGTGTTAGCATTCCACTTACCACAGCAGATTAGTTCTGATTTGTGCCAAAGCATGGGAGAAGCATTGCTCTATTCTATTTTACTGATACTCCCCACTATAGGTCATGTTCACATATGTAGACCCTGGCAAATAACACATTAGGCAGAATATATCTCAGGCCTATTCTTTTGCATGGATGACATTTTTAATTTTATTTGCGGGTAGTGGTTTCTAAATCCCTGTTCAAAATCCCACGCCTTTTATAGCTTTTGTAATTTACAAATAGAAAAAACTGAGCTCTACAAGTAAGCTTTAAAGTTATCTACAAAGCACAATATAGGGGGAAAAAGAGTAATGTTAAAAAAATATACAAAGGAGAAATAGGAGGCAAACACACTAAAAAGTAAAAGATGTTTTTGTAATTGCTAAAAGAGAGGGTGATACAGTTAACAATAGTTATTTCCAAAAGGCCTCTGATGGAGAGTTCAGATGCATGACTGACAAACTCAAGAGAGCCGCCCAAGAAAAACATGTATTTAGAAAGTCCTTACGAGCAAAATCCTCTAAGAGAGATCAGAACGGATCCAGAAGTCACTGCCCTGTGCTAAGTCACTGTCCTGTGCTACAATACAAATTAGAAAAAAAAACACAAAAGCAAGTGGACTATATTCTGAGTTATTCTACTCAATGTAGGTCCATAAATTTCAATACAACTGTGTCAATTTGTACCACTGAAAGTGTGATATTATGCAAATGCAAAAAAACAAAACAAAACAAAAAAAAAACCAAACCACAATGCAATCATTGGTAAATACTGCTTAGGATATCTCATGGTGTTATTTTCCCTTTTTAATTAAACATGAGACTGTTTTCCTGCACAAATAAATAAATGAACTAAACCCATTGAGTCAATGTCATAGGAATAAGAAATAATAAACCTAGGAAAGTATAAAAAAAAATTTAATGAAGATGTCTCAAAAAGTACTACCAAATTTACTGCAACATTTCTTCCAGCTTTCAAGAACAACTGTTCAGCATATTCAAAGTATAAATAAACAGGCCATTTTTAGGCTAATCTGTTGTTTGTTTGTTTGTTTGTTTGTTTGTTTTCTTTACTGTAATTATATTCATTTCTAACCTTTAATTAAACCCTATTTCTGAAAAGACAACAATTTAATCTATGATACACATGGAACCCTATAAAACTAGAGAAAATTGTGGATGCTTCTATTAGATTATAATGTGCTTAGGATGAAAACAGTTTCTCTGAAATCAAAAGGACGAAAAACATACTTTATAGTTTGCATCTGAAGATCATTGTCCTGAATGATTTCAGGGCAGGAAGTGTTTAAGAAAACTATCAGGTATTTTAACAATTCTTATTATTAGGTGAAATCCTACTACAGTGCACAAAGATAATTTATTACATGGTGCTTAGTATCAGGATATAAAGTTCTAATAAACAAAAGGCTTATGAAACATTAAACTGAAACATAAATAAGTTCAAAGAAACCTTTGAACATTTTAACCTCTGAAGGTTCATGGGTTGCATCAGAATAGCATCAATCTAATTTTAACAAAGGTCAGAAAAATGCAGTAGCCCAGCCAAGGTTTGGATCGAAAGAGTTGTGTCCTCCTGCACAGGGAGACAATGATTTGCTAGAATGCTAGGACCTGAACTGGCTCTTGCAGCCAAAACAGAAATCTGTTATTTCAACTTGCTTTCTTCTGGAAAGTGCAATAAAAACCTTTGGATATTCAGCAAGAACACCCAGAATAGTTAAAATTTTCTGAATATAATCTAAAATTACTGTGCACACCTGCTCCCTCCTGACAGCATGTCAGACAGACACATGAAGACTCAGTACATTTCAAGGTTCATGTCATGTTTCCAAAATTCAGAAGAGGCTCTCTAGTACAATTTTTGTTTTTCTCTCATCTAATAGCAATTCCCAAGCTGAGGAACCTCCACAGAGCTGCCAAATTTTACATTCATATTACTGTGCCTACCAAATAACTGTTCCAACCTAGCAGGTCCAAAGGAGGAGTAGCAATATCCAGTTCTACTCTTTGTCAGAAACAGAGGGAGGTGCAATATACACATAAGGAAGCTAGGCAGAGAGAGTCAGCATGGATTGCAGAGTCAGATCTTGACTCAAAAGTTCAAGAGTGTTCCCTGAGAAGGATACATCATGATGTGGTTCCTCCTGCTCCAGTGCCTCCACAGATGCAGAGATGTGAAAATGTTCTGTTGCATTTTTCCAGTGAAGAATAAAAAACGGTCACTGTCAAGCCTGCAAATCTTTATGCACTGAAGAAGAATTTAATTTTTTATATGATATTGCACTCATTGTTAATTCCATCCTTTTCCCCTTTGGTGGGCTGTGTTTTGTAACAGCTGTTAAGTTAGCGAGCTTGACAGACTACCTTGAAAATCACTGGACCTAGAAACCACATCTACTTCTGAATTAAAGAGCCTTTCTTACATCCAAGGATTGTAATAGAGTTGTCTACTATTGGGACAGGTCAGACACAATGCATTTCATTTTATTTCCTCCCCATACCTGTTAAAAATTTCTCCTCTCAGAAAGAGAAGTCATTTACCCTGCACTGAGATGATATTAATCTATAGCAAAGAAAGTCAGCTATCAAGGGATGAAAATGCTATTGATATTCTCTATACATATCCCAGATGCTTTAGGCTAAGCTTTCTTTCAGGGAAAAATTTCAGAAGGATTAAAGGAAATTTATTGACAGGTTTTGTTCCCTCCTCAAATACCTACACGTGCTCAAATTGTTTAGTCAGAGCTGTACCACCAGAGAAAAAAAAATAAAAAATTTGGTTTTAACACAGAAAAGTGATTCAGGTAGTAAAGTGCAATACCTCAGAGGCAAGATGCAGCCTGCTGAAAGGATAATTTCAGACTGAAACCAATGCCAAATATGTTGTAGTTGAAAACCACATTAAGATTCTGATTTTCTTTATTTGACTATTGAAATTATTAATAAAGTGACTTTTTCTTTCCTTTCCTCCCTGAGAACTTTCTATGCAAGTTCCTGATGAAGATGTCTGGGTACCTTCTAAGCTAATAAAAGCATGTAGCACAAAACCAGTAAATACATTCTTTTGTCCCTGATACATGTAATGAAATTGAAGTAAATATATTTAAGACTATAGAATTGCATGCCATGAGGTCAGAAAGATATCAGTAGCCATATAGACTATTAGAACACTGGGCACCAAAAAGCCATTACAGAGAAATTTCTTGAACAGATAAAAACCTATTGATGTCATCCTTCTATTATTCAGTAAAGTATTTTGTTTTGATCCCAGTTGGTTTTTGTGTGATCTCTTTGTGCAACAGAACCAATAATAGAAAACTTTCTAGACTTGTTCTATCTTTGTGGAATGAGAGAGGAAAAGGTACTTGTCGATGTTGTCTATCTTAGTGATTTTGTGTAACTTCAGTAATAAAGTTTATTTTTCTCCAACAACAACAACAACAACAAAATGTTACCATTCAAGACTCCCCTTAAGCTACTGATCATTTGTCTTTCTAAAAATTTCCACCCTTCTCCAGTGTCTCAAAGAATTTGAATATAATGCCTGATTGTACCATTTTGTTAAGAGAAGAGAGGGAAGGCAAGTACAATTCTGAACTAGTGTCAAGTAATCTTGCTTCACTGAAGTGAGAAGCGATGTCTAACCATATGTCAGTCAGGGTCCAATCCCAGTTGTGGGATGACAAAAAAATACAGAAAAAATATGATAGATAATTTCTTGAGTCAATACTACTTTGCAAGACCAGTTATATGTCAGTACATCTGACAGCAATGAGAAGAATTAAAGAAATAATCCTCTGGAATGACTGTTCAAAGAGTGAACTAGTTTACACCTGATGTTAATAGTTCAAACAACTGGTTTATGTTATCTCTGATGTAATAGAGGAACTATCCAGGCTACAAAATACTGTCCACAGGTGCTGTTGGAAACTGGTGGTCTACCTTTTCCCCAAGAAGAAGACAAAGATGCATTAGGTATTGTCAGTGGAGGTAATAAGGAATGCAGTTGGTTTCCCAGACAGGTAAGAAAAAGGCAGGAAGAACATGTCTGAGTTACATCTACTATTGTTTTCTAATAAAAAGAAGGAATGTAGAAAAGTGCAGGAATAACTGTCTCTTATCCCTGTATAACAGCTGTAAACATTGTAGTAAGTCAGGAGTTCTCTGCAGTCTACAGTGTGATACAACAGAATACTACTGGCTTGTGAACCATACGTACATTATTTCTGTGCTAGTATAGTACTGTCACTCTGTGTAACTTCCCTGCAGTTGGAAGAATGCTTATTTAAAAAAAAAATAAAAATTAAAAAAATCCACAACTGACAACAATTTCCACTAGTCTCTGTAGTCATACTGCAATATTGGACATAATTCACTTTGGTTTAACTCCATATGTAGTAGAACGTACATTAATAAGCTTTAAGATTCCAGATTTAAGAACTAATGTGCTATAAATCTTTGTAAAAGAGTGAACAAACAAGAGGCATGAAATGTGAAAGAGTACACAGACACCTTAAATACATGTTTATTTGAATAAAGGAATTTACCACATTGTTGAATCTTCGGAAGTCTCCTCATAAATGGCTGTTGGGACTCTTTTATGTGAAATTGCCTGTTATCAAAACTCATAGAGGGCTGCTATGTCCCAACACTGTCTGCTCTGTAATATATATATATATTTTTTTTTTTCCAAGTTATGAGGGATATCTGAGTTATATTTACAATAATTAAAATAGATGGTATGCTTGCAAGATGCATTTATGATTACAGTAAAATATATAGGGGTTTGTTTATATAAATGATGCAAATTCATTAGCTTGAAAGGTATTTATAATTATGTACAAGAAACGACTTTGCCTAAAACCAAGTAAGAACTGGTTACATCATTTTAAAAGAAAAGGTTATATCTGTAGCAATGACAAACTGATTTTATAAGAACTTTTATTTCTTTATATTACCAATAAAAGTAATTTCTGTAGAGTAGTTTTCACATGTAAATGGTTTAAGTAATGGTGTAAGATGCATGAATGTTTGCATTACTGGAGTTGTTCACATTTAAATACTTGCCCTGCATTTTCCTTAAAAATTAACATAAATTATTTGCTTTGTATCAAGGCTGCTGATGCCTTCCTCATTGGTTTCATGAGCTTTCAGGAGTCTCTGTGGCCTTGTGAGTTGTGCTGCCCTAGTATATAATGAATTGCATTTGGCTAGCTTTGGTTGCAGTTCAATGGGATGTGAATGCATCCACAGCTGATGGTAAGCAATGATGGCATTTGTCTAGTATTTTCACATCTCCTTTGTGCTATACCCTTCTGACTTTTTCTTCTTGATTTTTTCATCCTTAAAGAGAAAAGTCATATATAGCTTTAATCTGGATAAAGAATAAACAAACATGCTCCAGGAAAAATAAGAAATTAATTAATTTTCCTACTAAACATTGATTCAGTTTGGTGGTGGTGGTGGGTTTTGTTGTTTATCTGTTTGGTTTGGTTTCAGAAGGCAGAGAAATTCTTACGTATTGAATTTTTGTTGCTTTTTTCCTTGTTTTCCTGAACTTCCAGATTTAAGCAAGGTTTGAAAAAACTCCCTAACCCTAGAATTTCAGATACGTAGCTAGCCATCCAATTATGACATCATTACAGGTCTGGTAGGTTCTTAATGCTTACAAATAAGGATTTTATTAAAGCTATCATAAAGCCAGGTTGTAATGGGAACCTTGTGAAGGTTCCTGGGAGGATTGGTGAACCATGGATTTCACATTTATTGTGAAATAAATGTGAAATTATTATTTCCTTTCCATGCAGTTTCAGTCATTTATACAGATTAACACTGGTTTTGTGCCTAGTTTTGATGATACTCCTTTTCTGTTTAGGTTAGGTCTATATAACACCCAAATCTATTTAAGCTCTTTACATTCCTAGCAAATTCTAAAGGCAACTGCAAATCCCAGTTTCTGACAGCTAACAGCCATAACACCCAATGCACACCAGGAGATAAACACGATTTTAACTATCTGTTGAGGAAGATTAAATGAAGAGTAAAGAGAGCCCCCACCAAAAAAGGCAGGGGAAGGAGGGGAAGAAAATTATAGCACAGTCAAGACAGAGAGGAAAATGAGAAGAGAAAGAATTCCTTGTGGAGTCTTGTTTAAAGCATGCAGACATACATTATAGCCTGACCGGTGGGTTGTTATAATTCAGGTGGTATCATGATGGTTTAGAGAACAAGTTCAGCTCACCTCTATCAAAGAGGGCACTGAGTGTGCAGTGATTGCTATTGCAAGGGTAGGAGCAGATGCAGATATTGCCAATGCTTCAGTAAATCTCTGTTTATATAAACAGCTGTGAGGATCTTATTTTCTAAGATTGGATAATCTTTGGCTCATCCTCATTCAGGCTGACAAAAAGGCAGGGTGAGTGAGGTAATTTACTTGCATATATTCTGCAAGGTCAACATGCATTTCATATTTTGTAACCCACTTCTTCCTGCAGTCTAAATGAGACATTGCAAAACAACTCTGGAGTGTTATATAAGCAGTATAGTACTATTTTTCTGAGTTTAATATTTTATTTTACTCAAGTTACGATCCAGCGTCCACAAATATAAAGTGATGTTTCTCTATTGATCTCAGTGGGTAGCTGATGAGCTTGGGTAAACCTGCAAGGAGAAAAAATGCATTCAATCCTCAGCTCTTCATAAAATGTTTAGACTTTCTTATTAGACATATTTACGCTCAAATTTTGCCCTAGTTGGTCCACCATAGAAAAATGAGTTCCAGAAGACCAACAGAATAACTATCACTTTATTACCATAGCAACAACTTCTCTTTCCCTGTTTCTGATTTTTGTCCTCTGATCCCTATTGCTGTGATAGAAAAAAAAAATAAAATTACTTAATAGCTTTGTTGTATTTTTATTTAGACCTTCTTTTGCCTGATAGCCATCCACTTTTTATATTTTTTCCATTTTCCATGTGACATAGACCTATTCGGCACAACTTTTAAACTGCATTTTTTTCCATTCAATTTAAAAATCTCTGATTGTTATTCTGGTTCTTCCTTTGTCTTCTCACATTATATTCTTGACACCTGTGAAATGCCACAGAACTGCTATTTTACTCTCATGGCTTATATCCAACAATTCTTTTATGGAATTATAGTAAAATTGCAGAACTCTTCTCTCAGTTTAAATTGTATATACAACTTTAAATAAGAATCCCTATAAAAGCTAAGCCTGTAATTCTGAGGTCCTGAACTTTCTTATTTAACCAACATTAAAAAAAAAAATCCATGTAAGGCAAAAATATTCATCTGACAGCAGTGATAGTCCTGTTGTCTGACACTTAAGATTAACGGAGGACTAACCACTTCACTGTCTGAGAACTGTCTTTCTTACATATAATGCTAATCCTAAGAATATATTTACTACTTCAGTAGTGCAGCAGAGAGTCCTTAATGTTTATAATGTTAACAAGATAATTTTGTAGTGTTACAGTAGAGAAAACCTACACCTCTGCTACTGAGCATCATGATTTGTACTTACCCATTTCATACTAAACACTGGATTCACTGGAATTTCTGTAAAAATCAAGATCATACTCATGAAATTAACACCTAATGGGGCTGCTAAGCTGCTGGGAGGGAAACAGGGATCTTAAAACAAGCTCACTGATGCTGCCACCATATGAAATAAAGCAATATCTTAGAATGTCAGAACATATACAGTATCAAGAACAAGGCTGGCTTGTTCTTTCAAGGGAAGAGGAATATGCCTGACAATATTTTAACCATTAAAATCTAAATGTCTATATACAAAAAAAAAAAAAAAAAAAAAAAAAAAATTGAAAGCAGGGCCAAACGACTGACAATGCTGACATGGAAGATAACTGAATTATGCTGAAAACCTTCCTAATTCTGGACATTGCAAGATGAGTAGTGCAGAGTATTCTGTGTTGTACATGTGTACATGGATTTCAGTCTTTTGTATACATGCCATGGAGGATATAGAAAGAAACAATGTCAGTCCAATGGTGACAGTCTTTGAAAAACTTCTTAGAAGATAATACACCATTTCCTTCATTAATATTTCCCCTATGACCAGGAAAAAAAAAAAAAATACCCAAACACAAAGAGACATGTCCTTAAGAACCCATGAACAGTGTCAGGCAGAGTGAAAACAAAATACAGGTTTATGCATTTCAGGAAAGTTAAGCATAGTTTGCTACCCAGAACCAATTTATACTCAACCACCTTAACCCTGCAGATATATTTAAACTCATATTATAGTGTAAAGAGAAATATAAGATTAATTATTCTATGCATTCTGCCTGTGGTTTACTTGTTTGGTCTCAAAATTATCTTTTGTAAAATTTACCTAAAGAGTGAACAAATTATAATTTCCTGCTAAAAATCACCTGGAGGTCAGACCTAAGAAACCTTAAATGTGAGATTTTGCACTTCTGGAAATAGTTGACCTGAAAATAAAACTACTATATGCAAATATCCTGGAGGAGATTTCAATTTGAATAAAACATGAAGATTTCTATACACTGTTTTTTAAACAAATATTTAATTTGAAATTTTATCCCGAAGCATTGCAGTGATTATCTCACAACTTCAGTCTTATTCAAAATATGTTCCTAAGAATGTATTGCTATAGCATGTTTTAGATTTACTTTTTTATATTTCTTAGATAAGACCTTGATTAGAAATATACACATGTAAGGCAGTATCTTAGCACTACCTAGTTAAATAAAGGGCTATTACACGTGTCTTCATAAAACAGTATACAAATTAAAGTATTTTAATATTACTTTATTAAAACCATCAGAAAATAGCTTAGAAGGAAGTTCCTCACTAACAGTAGAAGAAGAAGAGGAAATGAATTGCTCAGACAACAAGCACACCCGAATGGTCATGTCATCACCTGGAGCAAGGGGCTGGTGCTGAAGGCTGTGTTGCTTGGTTGAGGAGAAGGTAAAGAGGTTTTCTAAGGTTGCAGTAGGGAGCAATTTAGAAATTGCAATGGGAGCTTACTTGTATGTACATCACCCTCTGCAGCTACATGTTTACTAAACAAAGAACTGTTTATTTACTATTCAAAATTCACAATCAGCTCAGAGCATGAGACCTTATACATTCTTGTCAAGTACTCCGATATCAGTGTTCCCTTCAGTACCAATAGATGACACAATCCGGCTGTAATTGCTGTATGCAGAGAAATTTGACTTGTAAGATATAGGGAAAATGGTGTCTTAACGTACTTTATTGAATTTGTTTTTTGAAAGAACTTTTAGCTCTATCTGTATCCCTAGAGAGAAATTCTCTCCAACTTTTGACTATGTCTTATGTACCAGCACTCAAACTTGAATTCCAAAGTGCCGTCGAGGAAAAAAAAAGAGGAAACAGAAGCCTGATACACCACAGTCTTCACACATCAACAGCAACAAGTGTAATTACTGTGACCCAGATGTCAGAAAAATCACATGAATATTAATTTATTATTAATTTTAACTCAATAAATAAAATTATTCTAGTCAAAAATCAAAGGAGAAGTGATCTGTTGGGGGAGAAAAACACAAGGTATGTAAACAGCTATATTGAGATGGGACAGGTTAAAATGACCGCACCCAAATTACTTTTTTGGGAGCCTACTCTTTTTAACACAAAACACTGCTCCTTGTGCTAAATTATTAAGAAACACTGCTTCCCAAACAACATGGCAAAGTTTTCACTCAGTTGACAAATTTTATTTCAGTATTTTCAGGTATTTATGGGAGAATAGTATATGTGCCTACACACTGACCTCCACAAACATCCAGAGTAGCAAAGACATCCCCACCTAATTATTCTGTAGACTATCTAATGTGCATACAAGGAAAACTTGGCCCATTGACCAAAATCAACAAATAAGCTTTAATTACAGAATCTTACCATAGTTTAGGGGAACTAATACTGGTCTCCAAGAAAATGGAAAACTAGTGCAAGTGGAGTCACTCAGTAATACAGGATGTTATTCTTCTGAATTACAGTTACAAATTTGACTTGTCAGCCTCCTCACAGACTGAATTTTCCTCAAGCTCCCCAACCTAGTGCTTCTGCAAATAGCCATAAATTACTCTTGCATAGAAGCTGTAGAAAACAAAAATCAAGCCACTGGTGCTGAAAGTGTTCATGTACATCACTGAGGTATGACGACCATTGCTTATTCACACAATGATAGTACAAAATACAATTACTCCAAAACCTTAGGTCTTTGTCTTTGATGGCTCCTTATTCAGCATGCTGTCTTTTAATTATAGAAAAAAAGTAAAGAAGTAATACACCTAAATACAAGTCAATATATGTGAAGCTCTCTTCTTTGCAAGTAAGACAACTTAGAATGAATAAGCTGCAACCTAAGCAGTCCCCAAAACATCTAAACAATAAAACAGAACCAAGGGTTCATGTACATACTTCCCTATTAGCATACGGATTCTAAAAATATGTGGCCTCAAGAAGGAAGACTCCTGGACTTGCCTTTTTGATTAGTACTGAGTCTTGCTCATGAAGAAGTTGTTTTGTGAAAGTAACTTGTGGGCTGAGGTACAGAATTGATCAGAAATACTCAACGATTTCCCAAATGATAAATATGTGCAGTATTTTGTTAAAAGGACAAAGCATTTGGTCATGCTGACAGAATTCTTGTACTGAATGACTTAAATTATGAATGCTAAAGCTAGTTAATGGTAATGCTGAATTATCAAAAGCAGCTGTAAGGTTTTAGTTGTCAAGAATGTAAACATTCTAATTTACTGTTTTTCTGAGTTCCAGACCATTACAGACCTAATTAATGAGCTTTTACCATATATATCCTGTAAATAGGAAAAAATATACACTGCATCTGGTTGAAATTCTTTTGGCTGCAACTAGGAGTTGCCCAGAAATTAATATGTACTACACCACAGAAAGGACATGATTGCACAGGATTAGCCTTCACTTTCCATTTGTGTAGTTAATAAGCAGGTGAGTTTATTGACCCATAAGAAACTTCATCCTCCTGAGCTCTGCGTAAAGGGTAGAGAGTAAGTCTGTAGCTGTGTAATTAGCTTACAATTATGTAAGCAATAAAGGCATAATTTAAGGTTATTAATATGTTAAAATTTGTAAGGAATTTTCTGGCATTTAATTAACATTTGCCAAGACAGACTACAGAAATTAAATATCAATTAATAAAAATACTGACATTTAGTTAGATACTCTATTAGTTGTCACAATTATTAACTCAATATTGCTGGCTTTTTAAAATCCAATTAAGAGCCTAAATATTCGTTACAATTTTTATGTGTAGAAAATCTAATTATATTTGTGTCCTATAATTTTAACTAGATTACACATCTTCATTTCTATTAAAGATTACACATCATCTTTCCTATTAAGTCTCAATAAATGTTTTTTAACTGTCAATTGATGCTTAATTGACATCACTGTCATAAAACCACAGACATTTCTTTCCTTTCATGAATGGGTGAAAAACTGGATCTCCATTTACTGCATACAAATATTACAGCTTTATAACTATGCTCTATTGGAGGCTTCCTCTTTGTTAGCATCTCCTTGTGGACCTAATTCTTAAACGGTTTGAGGGACAAAGTCAGCCTTTGAGACTCAAATAACTGAGTGCAGATGAGGACCAATGAACTGAAGAACAACCATGAGCTAGAAATGGTGCAATCTGTCTAAACTGAAGAGACACTGCTACCTTTCATAAATATCTACAGAAGGTCTGGCACAGAATTTCTTCTCACAGAAGACCGAAACAGAATCCTCTTATAAAGTTGCACAAAATTTGCTAATCACCTCCTTGATTATTCATCTCACCCAGTTGTCCCTGCACCTTCTTTTCCCATTTGCTATTATATCCCATTTTCTCTCCTCTTGCCCTGCCCCTTGCCCTGGGGTTACTTCTGCACAAGTTTCTGACTCTGCCATTAGCTTCAGCAGAACAAATTCAGAATCTGCTTTGGAAGAAGCTGACTTTGCCCCAAGATATTAAATCCCTCTGGCCTCCCCAGGTGTCTTTGAGGGCATCGTACAGATAGATAGGTATAAAACCAGTGCAGATCTCACCAAATTAATTAGGCTTCTTTTCTCATTTGTCTGCTATTTGTACAGACAAAAGGAGACCAGTGAGTTTTCCCCTCCATTCCCAACATGCAGGGACCCTGTCTTTGGAAGATGCAATTAATTTCCCATATTTAATGGCAGTGATATGAGTTTGTAGTGGTTATGGCTTTGATAGGTTTTAGCTACGTGTGTCTGCCTTTCACAAAGTGCAGACACAAAAAATGGATAAGACAGTTCTCTACTGTTCTGGGAAGCAATATATCCTTTAACACAGCAACCTCAGCAGGACATATGGCCAGAAAGTTATTATAATCCATCAGTTCCTGGTTACAGAATCACTATGAAACAATTGTAAAAGCTGTTTCAGTTGGTGCAAGAAACTGGATGACATGATAACAATTGCTTTTACTTACCTTCCATGGGGAAGTGGGAAAATTAATTATTTTAAAGTAATTTCTCTAGTTCCTCTTGAAATTTTGAAAGGCTTTTCATGTGATGAAGAGACAAATAGGGGAGAAAGGTGATGTATTCCTCTTCCATTTCTATCCTTCTGTGCCATTGTGCATGACCACCGTGGCAGCTGCTGATTCTTATTGCAGGAATGACTGTACATCAACCTTACAGATACTCCTTTACACTAGACACATTCTTCTACAATTCACTTTTAATGAGATGGGCCACCTTCATTTTTTTAAGTATGGAGATCTCTTGGGATGAAAGCCATTATTCTAACATGGTCTGCCACCATTCTTTAGATCTGGCCACAGGCTACCATGTTAACATACACATACATAAAAAGGCTGAAGTAAGTAAGTAATTCTAAGATACTACAGTGATTCAGCTGAAGTCAAGTACATTCAAGTACATCATACAGTCAAGATATTTCCTGACCTAATCATAAAGAACAGTTCTTTACATTATCTGATATGTCCTTATCTCTGAACTTAATCTACTTTCATTCCTGTTTTCTTATATCTGCTAAGAATATGAAACCATGAAATTTACAAATGCTTGATGTCTATGTTATTATAAATTAAACTGTATCTAAAGCTCCACAAATTTCCAAACTTCCAATATTTAGTTATATTGCATTTGTAGTTCAATATTTCTTTGGTAATAAGATTCTGGTAAGAATCAGCATTAATTTAGCATGAGGCTCAGCAATAAATACTCAGCATCTTTTTGCTTAGATGCTTAGTGGCAGCCACACTGTCACTGTCCTACCACTATCCTGTTCCCCAGTGCTACAGCCAATAAATTGTCTTCCTAAAGTTGAAAGAACTTCAGATGTCAGTCATTTTTGAAGAATGTGATAAACCATGTAATGTGTAGTAACAGTCATTGTCAAAATAGTAAGACTGTAACAGGCAAAAAGCTTTAAAACCTAGTTTTTCTTCAGCAGGTTTCCCTAACCTAACATTTAACCTACAGGAAAGAGTTAAAAAAAACCCCATAAACTTATCTAAGGAAAGAAGATACAAGAATATGCAAACAAAACCCTTCAGATATTTCCAGGAGTAATATCTAGGAGTAAAGGTCTTTTTCTTTAGAAAAAAATTTTAGAAACTGAACAGGAAAGTAACTAAAAGGAACTTAAAATAGACCTATATTCCCCC
>NW_020799144.1:5254612-5268890 GCF_003259725.1 Athene cunicularia | reverse complement strand
CCCCCCCCCCCAATTATTAGAAAAAACTAATATATATCATGGGGTTTTCTTATACACGATTTTTTTTTTTAAGAGGAGTAATTAATGTCATGCAAAGAACTCACTCACCTTTATCAGGCATAGATTTCCTGAGAGCTTTTCTGTCACATAAAGATAAAAGCCATAATTATTAACTTTAGCTTAGATCAATCAGTCAGTCAGCAGTTTCACATATCTTCTGCACAAAGAACCTGAAACCTCAGTTTGCACTCTAGAACAGTTTGGTTTTCATTGTAAGAAGGAGGAAGAAGTAAAAGAGTGTGTTTTAAATTGATACTAATTTTATTCTTTATAATGTTATCAGCACAGGCACAGTTCTCAGCGGACTGGACATTCACAAGCTACAAACAAGTGGCTGCCCTACTTTTTGATCTCAAAGCTGCATATTAGTAATACACTAATCAATATATATTTGCAAATTCTTGTGATGATTGCTCAAAGATCATGGCATCAGTTGCAGCTGCAGCACCTCTGAAAGCCTTTCAGACTTACAATGACTTTGCAATTCAGAAGTTATAATCATCTGTCATCCATCACCATATTTCCTTTAGTTAATTGTAGTACCAAATGAATCCTGTGCACACAGAACTTAGAGGAGTAAGCATCAAACATGTTAAAACCAGTTAGACTCTCTTGTCCAGTCGTATTCTCCTCTTTTTTTTCAGAACCCATGCCTAAACTGTTGAAGTTATCTGAAGGTATTTTGCTAGGCTTTTTTCTCTGCTTTTTCTAATTTCTCCTCTCCAACCTCTACAGAGGGTATAGCAGCAGAGTGCTTAATATATATTCCTATAGACCTGGAAGCATCTGACAACTGAGCCTTCTTATTGATGCTCTGTAGGAACTAGTACTGTTATTACATTCTTGCTTATCTGGGTGAGGAAATAAAGGATAGCTAGATACAAATTTCCATTGCATAAAATATGCATGTTCTAACAATATTTATCTGGTCTATCTGGTCTGGACTGTATGTGTAAAGTACAGGCAGAATTATATACGCCTAGTAGAAAGGAAGCCTGCAATCTTGACTACAGACAATAACTCTCAATAGATTGCTAGAATGACGTGATTTCACCTGTCCAAACCATTTGATCAATCTGAACACTTATAAATGCTGCTAGGCTGCAATTTCTGATTCATTTGCTCTGTCAGCAGAGGTAGATGAATAAATTGTGTGAGACAAGTCACCTTCTCCTATATCCTTGCTCAGACAAAATCTCCACCTTTGAGCAGAAAAGTAATTTCAAAATATTTTTCAATGTTTTTTGTTTGTTTGTTTGTTTTGTTTTGTTTTGTTTTTTTTTTTAATGAAAGGATTAATTTTAATTAAGAAAAAATCATACAAATTTGTAAAGATATGAAATTCATTAAAGTGAAAAGGGCAATCAGGGTGGAAAGAAATAAAGAGAAGATACAAAGGTCTGCTAGATCCTGCGTTCAGTCTGTGAGCTGTAGCCTCATATATGTGTACTGTGATAGTTCTTTGGGGCATTACATGCACCCCATTTGGTATCCAGCTGACATAGTGCCCCACAGTTTACAGGAAACCATTGTGTTGACTGTGTTTAAATTCTTTTGAGACCTTGGGCCAAGACCTATGACATCCAAAGGGTCTTAGCAGGAATATTCTGGAAAGAAGTCTCTACTTCTTTTGAAAAATGTACATAGAAACCTAGGGAAGACAACTAAGAGTTTGATTCTCCATTCATATTTTTTTCCTTATTTCTCATTCATACATTCAAAGACTAACAACTACTGTCCAACCAGTAGCTTTTATCAATGAGATTTTAATAATCTCATGTTTTTTTGGTAAGAGAGGAGTGTAAAAGACAGCACTGTATTATTAACGTAAATTTGAGATTTCTGTGGGAGGGATGCCTGTCACTGTGTAAACATGAAACAGAGTTTGACACAAAGTCTACACAAGGAAATAAATAATTATTTTTATTTCTGTGATTATTTACTTCAAAGTACCATAACTTCATTGCTTATACTATCATATCACCCCAGGGTCATGTCCATGTCCTATTGTGTTGTGCAAACCTATAATCATGAACAGTGCAGGCTCCAATCCAAAATGTTTACAGTCTAATTTATGTGTTCAGTTAAATATTTCTGATTTATTCTATTTCAGTGGTGTGCTTTACACTCTCCTTTACACTAATCAACTGTAAACAGGAATATATGATTGTTTGCTATGCATAATGAATTATAATAATTCAGTGAAATTGAAAGGTAGCTAAAGAATCTGAAATGACTCTGCTTCTCCTTAGGCATAAAATATTGAAAATAAATATGTTGCATCCTTATTCTTTCTGAAAGACAAAATCCAAATATTTCCAAGAGTGCTAGATGTTGCATGAAATAATTAAAATGAAAAATATCATCAATCAAACCATGGAGAAATTAATGGGAATCATTTTAGTTCCTTCCATAGACTTTGGATTTTGTCACAAATAAACTAATTTCATTTGAGGTTATTTCTAGAAAATAGAGGCTTATTAGGTATCATGAGGGCTGAGCAGAAAGAGATTCCCATAAATTTTGCTCTATGAGTGGAAAGATTTGGAGGATTGAAGTGAGATTATTTTGTATAATGTTAAATCACAGACACAGTGGCAGAGAAAAATGGGGACAAAGGACTGGATGAAGGACTAACTAACCTTCACAGAAGTTAATTGCCCTGCAGGCATGTGATAATTGCAACATCATAATTATTGGAAGAAATTACATCTATTGGACTTCGAAGATCACATAACAGATGCATGCTGATATAAGGGGTGAACTCAAAGGCCCATATTGCTTATGTAAAAAAAAACCCCAAACAAATAAAAAATAACATATATGTATGTGGCTATAGATGTATAACTATATGTGTACACACTTCTGCAGGGTTAATTAACAGTATCTTATAAAGATACGACTCCTCCTGTCTAAATAATGTCTAAAGATATCACCCATGAATGTTGGTGTTGTTAATAAAGCACTACAATTTTAATTTTCAGAAAGAAATGTTTCTGTGGAAATGCTTTTCAAAGGAAATTTATTATGTTTGACCACAGCTGTAAATTTTCTCCTCCAATACTATAAATTTCCTCTAAATGTTTAATGGTTTATAACTGTAATTATTCTTGTGTGCCAACATTAAACTTTTAAAAGTTTAATTTGGAGACTATTCGGAGAAACTCATCTTTTTTACAGCCTCATAAATAGTTCTTTGATGAAATGAACAGAGGCTCAGCGCCTGCCCAGTGTGAATACAAATGACACTACATAGTATCTCACTTGCAAAAAGGAAGCAGATGCTTTGATGTCTCAAGTGATCAGCTAATATTAAGTGCAACTGTGGTGAAAAGTGATACATCGCTAGATGTATCTATCAACATGGTGCACTCAAGCTTCATCACAATTTACTAGGAAAGACTTCAGCTACAGAGTCAGAAGAACAATACACCCAAAACTGAGATAAACAAATGCCAAGACAGCAGCTGGGCTCCATACATGGCAAATATTTTTTGGCTAGCTGACTTGAATTATATTTAAGAAAAAATATGTGACTAAATAATACACTACGTAGTAAGTAACTGTATAAGGTCTGATGCTATACCTAATTTCAGGAAAAGATCAGAATGTTTTGCATTTAACAAATCCTAAAACCAAGAGGGTGGAGAAAGGCAAGAGAAAGTGTAACTACAACCTTTTTGTTACTTCCAACAAAACTTCTCTAGGATCTATGTCTGACCCCGATTCCCCTCACCAGGCTTGATCCGGACCACTAACCACAATCTGATGAAGGACCTAGATACTTAGAATTATGAGGGTGACCAGGAAGACAGCCATTACCTCTTTTCTGCGTTACTACTGAGTGATGTAGACATATTTCAGGACATGCAATGCTGTGGTGAAATTCACACCTATTTACAAAGTGGGAGTTGCTGTTCTGAAGGAAATATGAATAATTTAACAGTTCAGATAAATTATTCCTATTGCATTTACATATACACATACACATTTACATAGTTCTTAAATGTCCTTATTGTGTTAAGTGCTGAAACTTGGCAAGCATTTCTCAGAAAGCACACATCAACTTAAAATATTCAAGGAATAGAAGGAGAAAAGAATAAAATTCAATGTGTTTACTGAGTTACAAAGTACCAAGGTACACAGTACTGAAGTACAAATACTGAGGTACACAGTAGGCTATACTATTTCTGTTATTAATACACTGCCAAACTGCAGATGAAGTGAGTATCAGAAATTATGAAAAGCAGGTCTAAAATTTACTGATCTTGTATTTTAATTTGTTAAAAACTCTGATCAAAAATATTTTTTCCTGAGGTTAGATAGGACTGTCTGTGGGTGTTGTTTTCTGATCTCTTCCTTAAAAATACAAGCGCAGCAGAAAACTTTGATCTAACTATAAACGCCTTTTCTTGAATTTGATACGTGTTGGTGAAGATTTTAACCTGGTTAATGTATTTGATTACCCAAACTTCTCCTTTCTACTTTTTACCTGGGTATTATGCACAAATAATATAAATACTCTCTTATTCTCTCTTCAGGTTATTATGTTAGAAATCATACAGGGGTAAGAAAAGATGAAGTTAGTGGCTGCCTGACCTAACCAAAAGTGAGGGCAGTTAAAAAAAAAAAAAAAAAATCAAGTACAAAACATTTATTAATGGTATTTTATTAGGCAGCCAAAAATTTCCAGTGAAAAGTCAAGAAAAATAATTTGTCTCTGTTAGAAAAGAGGCCAACGGTATTGCAATAATCTGTACAGAACCCGAAGCAGCATCACATTATAGTTCCTCTGTCAAACTCTAACCAGTGTAACATATCTATAAATTGACATGTTGACACAACCACATATTTTGTACCATTTTTGAGTGTAAACATCTGAATCATTTGATGAGTTTGGTCCACAATTTCACTCACTTATAATATTTACAATTAAAAAAATAAACAATTAAACTAGTCCACTATTAGTCCACCAAATAAACAATTAGTCCACCAACAACATGCCCTGTTATCATTCCAAGATGGCTACAAGAAGTAAGAGAGGGACACTTGTAACTGAAGAGCCAAAATGTGTCCTCTTGACCACCATTCCCAGTATGCTGCATAGGACTATTTATTCTGGTGTCACAGAACTTCAGAAACAACTCTAAAAGTGTGGGCTGAGACTGTTAGATTAAAATTCTATTATGATTCACAGTTTTCTGTGTGAAAAAATAGGAGAGAAAACACCCTTCACTGAAAGACAGCCTTATCACATATTAACCTCCAATTATTTCATAATCACTTTGAGCATTTAAAGCTGTTCCAGCTGTCAGCTGTGGAAACAGAAGGAAACACAGTAACTTTTGGTCAGTTTGAGGGCTGACATGGCATCCTATGGGATTTAGCAAGCCATGGAGGTGACATGTAAGCTATTAGACAGCAGTGACTGAAAAAGGAATGGAGACCACAACATCTGAAAATGAATATTTCCTTTTAAAGTGTGGCCTTGACAAATTGATAGTGTCTTTTTGTGTGATATATCAGGCAGGTAAAAAGATCAGAAAGAAAGAACAAGAGAAAGGGAGAAAAAATATTTCTTAAATTTAAGACATTCTAAGTGCAAAGTGTTTTGAATTAATATATTTTTATTATTTATCCTAGGATGAATACAGACAAAAATTGTTTATTCCCCAAACAAAACTAATTAAATTCAAAATTCCTGTTACTCTTAACCCTTTAGTTCCAGCAAAATAGGAACTATTGGAGCTGCCACTTATCCATCTGGAACAGCCTTTTATTTGCAGACCCCCTTCTCTCTTTCACACTTTTGGTATTTTACTAGCAGCATCCAGTAACTTAAATCCCTACTATATCCTAAATCAGGACCTTTTAGTTAATGTGCTTGTCTCTTAGCAAGAACAAGGGCACCCGCAGCAAAGTGAATGAGCAAAGAGGGAAGAAAGAGAAAAATTATCTTTATGTGGTTGCTTACTTTCCTTCTCTACCTCAGGAGGAACGAGGTCTTTTTTTTCACATAGTTTATAATTCTCATTCACAGAGCAGTTACCATAAAAATCAATTTAATAATGAAAACCAAATAAAACCTAATTAAATCTATAATAGAATTTTTGAACAGGACAACCTGTCCTATCCTAGGTAAGTTGATTGTTGTTCATTGTCAATCTGTACAGAACTGATTTCTATTTCAGAAGGGGGTACTGCAACACTAATAACAATTAACAAACCCTGCCATTGTGCAATAACAATGCTCACAGCCTAGCAATCTATATGGTTATATTAAAAACTTCTCTCAAAGCACAAAGAGAGAAGAGGTCTCAGCAGTTAACTATTTGGAGCCACTAAATATAACCATGCCTTCTCTAAAGTAGAGGAAAACCAAATAAACAGAAAATCCTTACACGCAGTGTGTTGGGCTGAGTGTCTACACTGACAGAATAAACTGAAAAGCAATACAGCATGAGAATGAGGAAATTTTATCCATAAAGCAGCTTAGTACTAAGAAATAGGCTTCAAAGATAGAGAAGTCCATGGACAAGAATGCGTGCTTAGGCAGAAAAGCCGTTGTCTTGGGAGACCAGCTTGACTAGCAGGAAAATCTCGACAGAGCTCCAACACAAAAAGACAGCATATGGAGGCGTGGAAGCAATGAAAGGATATAAAGGAAGAATTTAGAAACATTGCCCACATATACAGAGATAGTATGAGGAAAGCTAAAGCTCAAATGGAGCTGAGACTGGTGGAGTAGACCAAGGGTAACAAGAGGAGCTTCTACCTCTACTTTGGTAGTAAAAGACAAAACAAAATGTTGCTGAATATGGCAGGTGACACAGTGACATTGCACACACATCAGGCTGAGATGTTCCATGACTTCTGTGCCTCAGACTTCACTAATTAAAGTCTCCTTTGGTTCTGCATTTAGGAACTTGATTCAAAGAAGAGAACAACTAGCAATAGATGTGGGTTGAGTCAGGGATGACTTGCATGAGTCTGACCCATGCAAGTCCATAGGAGCAAATAGTCTGCAACCAAGGGTGCCAAGCAACCTGGAAGATGCATTCACAAAGCCACTAACAGCTTTAAAGTGCAGTGAAGATTTTTGACAACAAAGGAAAATAAAATATTGCACCTGTAATCAAAAAGGGGTGAAAGGATGATGCTCTTCAGCTTCAAATCAAAGACCACAAAATCATAGAGCAAGTCTTATTAAAGCACATATTTCACAGCTGAGGAATGTGATGGGGAATAGTGGACATTGATTTACTCAAAGTAAAAATTACATCACTCATTTGGATGCTTTCTGTGATAAAATGACTGGATTTGTGGACATGGGGAGAACAGGGGATATCATTTACGTTGACCTCAGCAACTCTGCCACAACATCCTTGTAGCCAAGCTGAATGTTAAGGTCTGTGTGTGTGTCCCACCAGAGGGATAAATACCTGGTTGGGCAGTTGGGCTCAGAGGTGGTGGTCACTGGGCTGAATCTGCTTGTAGGCTGGTGCCCCCTGGGGGTCACACAAGGTCTGCCATGGGGCCTGTCCTGTTGAACATCTCTATCTGACTTGGGAAAGTGATCAAGTACACCATCAGGTTTGAGGTGATGCCAAATTGGGGGACACCAGTCGATATGCATGAGGGACCTTGACTACTGGGAGGAAAAGAGAGGGCCCCGTGCACCTGGGGGAGGAGTAGAGCAGTCAGAGCCCTGGCAGCGATGCTGGTGAGATCAGAAGAGCTCTGGGGAGAAGGCCCTGAGTCTGTCCTGGTGGGCTGAGCAGAGCCAGAGGGGCTGGAGATAAGAAAAAGCTTTTGCCCAATGCAGACAGTCGGGTAGTGGGGATAAGCCCAGGGAGATTGTACTGTCTGCCTCCTTGGAGAGTTTCCGGCCCCCATGGGATAAAGCCTTGAGGAACCTGGTCTGACCACATGGCTGAGCCTAGTCTGGGCAGGTTGTTAGACTGGAGACTTCCCTGCTAACCTGAATTCTCTTGTGGTGCTGTAATCTTAATTTGAAAAAATAATAAAAGTGAAAGTTATATTTAAAAATTGTATATTTTTCTTAAAATCAAAGCTTACTCTTAAATGACTAATCAAGTGAAATTAAAGGAGTTTAAATACATGCATTCAGTCTTTGCTCATCTGAAACACCAACCTCTTGATGGACATAGGACCAAGGAACAACCATTATGCAGTATTTCTATATCAATTTAACCCTCAGATCTGACTTAAAAATCCCACCAATGCTTTTTTCCAAACCAAAACGTTGTCATCAAACTTCTCTCTCCTTCTCTCTCTCCTGCCTTTCTGCTTCCTTTCATCTATCCTCCTACATCATTTAACACATACATATCTCTGTCCCTCAAACCTGATCACCAGATTTTTTTTCGAAAAACTTTTCTGTGGTATCTGCATTCTATAAGAGTGCTTATCTTAATGTGTCTGCCTATCTTATTTTCCCTTCCTTTATCTCTTCAGAATACCTGTATTTTCCCATGTTCCAATATAGTAATTTATTTCTTACTCCTACTGCTATGATTTTTTGTGTTTCACTTACTCAACAGTGTTTGTGTAAAAATGTCTACATGAAATAAAGGTACATTGGTATTAATTATTCCATCTTCTAAAAAAATCTTAAATAGATTGTAGATCATAAATACACTGCTTCCTTGGACTTTTGCGTGGTTTGGTAATGCCCAGAAGGTGCTGCAGAGGGAACCTGTTTGTAAACACATAACATGCTTTATAATATAAAAAAACAGATTTTAAAAGAAGGATTGTTTTAGATCATAAACATTGCACATAGTACAGTCCAAAATAGTGTAGTGGTTGGACTGGATATATAAAAGTGAGGTTTTCCACCATTGTCCTTCCATTTTCCTACAATAAACACACTGAAAGAGAAAATAGAGGAGAAACATCTGTTGATAAAAACCATTGCCTACCTAAGCAATAACCTGATGTACCCCACATGGAAGACTGCAGTAAAGGTATGAGAAAATACTGTCACACTGTTTTGAAGACACAAAGAGCAACACTTATAAATGTATTTGCACTTTGTGAAAATAAGAAACTTTACTGTCTTTGGGGAGGGGATGAACTTGCCAAAGTCCCATATGTGAACAGAGATGTAACACAAGGCTTTAGCCTCTGTCTGTATTCCCTCACTCATCTTTTAATTATGGCACCATGAATCAGCAAGTCAGTATCACAGTGGATCAGTGGCTTCCTAAAGCTAGCAGGCAGGATAACTATCCTGCCTAAGATCAGCTACTCTTCTAAAGCCTAGTGTTCTTACACTATTTGCCCCACTGGGTTAATTTTTCTATTAGTACCATTTTCATTAACATAACAGAATAAAAGTGCTTGCAAATCTGGAATTAATGCTACCTTCCTCTTCTTCACTCACCCTGCTGCTCTTACCCACGGTAGAAGACATAGAACAGTGTGTGATCTTGCATACCATATGTTCTGTAACACCAAAGCAGCTTATACGTAGCAAGAAGTGCTCCTCACCATGTGAAATTTCATAATGCTGAGTGAAATAGAGGCTGGATTTTTTGCATATTCCTGAAACTGAATTACACCCTTCTGACAGCAATGGAACCTCAGAAATTAAAGAGACAATTTTGAGCTTCTCTCCAGATTCAACACTCCCTCCTACTCCATAAGTTTAATATGCATTAAATGATATTCTGGTACATGTGGATAGAGACAGACATACCTATCAGCGTTGGTAAGTGCAAATCCAAAGCTTGACTGTGCATAACATGCAATGCTTACAGTTGCTATTTTGGACTAAAATGTGGGCTAATTTAGACCATAAATACATAGATGACAGCATTGCTAAATTCTCACAGAAGAATTCAAATACTGGGGTATCTTTGCTTCTTAACTGGTTGGAGGTGGTTTTGCATTTTTCTATTTCTGTGCCTCTCCTTACAAGGGAGGAAAGTGGTTTCTTTGACAACATTTAGTGACCTAAATATCCTGAAGATGTTGTATGTTTGCAGAAGAAGGATTAAACGTGCTATGGTGCACCACAAAGACTCACTTAGAGTACACATGCAGGCCTAAATCCATAAAATAACAATTTTGGATAGTCCAATACATAGGAAGTTGTCCCTTGCCTTGTAGAGGTAAGTATAGGTGGTGCAGTTCCAAGGAATTTTTCTTCTAGTCTTACAAGCCCAAATGAGAAATTTTAGGTAACTGTCTTCAGGTAACAAGGAGTGTAGCATTTGCTTCCTAAGATTTAATGCTTTAGAAAGGTGAAGGAATGCAAGGCGAACATGGGTTAGGCTAGGGTTTTGTAAATTAAAGGGATAGAACAGCATGTATGTCCACACCAGCAATAAGCAGTCTGTGAGAAAGGCAGATTCAGCAAACCAAGTGCTTAGTATTGTGCCTCTCTTCCACAACTTTGATAGTCATAAATGCACTTGTATAAGACAGTTGCAAGAATGTGATGTCACTGAGCATTTCCTTAGGGTGTCATGCTTCTATGCTATGCACTTCTGGCTATAATGCATTGTGCAGGAATTGGTTTTCATATTTAAGTAATTCACCCACATTTTTATGAAGTTACTAAGGAGCCAGCAGTTAAGATGCCATTATTTAAAAATTTTAAACATCATCCACATTTGTACAGAAGATGTGGCTACAAAGCTGTTAATTTACATGCACTTCTTATTCAGATGTGATTGAATGGGTTGTAACTTCACCTTAAGTGAAGCAGTATGGGGTTTTTTAATGAGGGCAATAGAGTTAAAATCGGGTTTGTGCTCTGTGACAGACTTAATTCAGTGTGAGGCTTTCAAAGAGTGATTTAGGATAAGTCATCTCCAGAAAAGATGAAAGGTTCTCCACAGATGACGCGGTTTAATATGTCCTTTAATTGCTCTGAATAACAATTTCATTATCAACTTCTCTACTTCCTAACTTTTTCTTAAGATCATGTCTTCTGCTAGGTCTGAAGGCATCCCCAGATTGGTACACAGTTAAACTGTGAACTTAGACAGGATTTTTCTTTATTTTCTCATTTAAGCAAGTACATATATGGTGTGATCTCACTACATGTTCCTACTTCATCACCCCCTTCCCTTCTGTTGCTTGGTATACTTATTTTTGGTACTTTGGTTTAAATTAAGTGACAATACAACGAGTAGATGTGTGCAAGGGAAGAGATTTCTCCAAGCGTTTTAGCATAACAGTCCTTGATTTGTTGAATCTGAAAAGACTTAGTTATCTTGTTGGCTTTGTGAAACTTCCCCCAAATTTCCAACACTTTCCAGGCCACAATTTGTTTACATGCATGTATGATAAGATGTATATATAGATGTATATTTATCCAACTAAACTCTATTGGTTTTACTGATCAGTCCTGTAAAGATAAAGGTGATAACACAGAAGGGACATTGACTGACACCTTTAGCAGTGCATGCTGTGTTTGACAGAGGGTGAAAATAAGACAAAAATTATTCTGAATTACACAGTTACTGTTATGTTACTATATTTTGCATTAATTACGGCCCTTGACAGTGGTTTCTCAAACTTAACATGACTGGGATTTACATGTCAACTCAGAACTATTCACTTAAATTGTCAAAAATCTTTGTTAAAGAAGAGCTTATCTTAGTGCACTCCTAACCATGGACCTTGAACCAAAACATTTTTCTATTTCTTTTTCTAGAAAGGGTCAAGATTAATGTGCTTCTCTCTCCCTCACTGTTCAATTACCTTCCCTCTTTCTCTCTCTTATTTATTCTTTTCTTTTGTTCATTTTTAAGAAGTTTAAAACAACTAAAGCTTGAAACAACTTAAAATATTAATTGACAGTTCACTGTGTATACTACCCATGAGTCATAACCAGCAGTCTGATGTGAAATTTTCAGTTTAATGATTAATAATCCTACATTTGGGAGGGGTCCAAACATACATTCCACAACATGATCTCACCACTGAATATCTGATTTTCTGGCACTGAAAGTGACAGGTAGAGAAAAGAAATCATTACATAGCTAGTACTAAGAGAAATACATTAAGAACATAACTAAAAAAAGATGTCATATTTCTTGAAACAACTTTTAATTAACATTTTCAATTTTTCATCAAGAAATAGAACATGCCGTTTTTGAAAATGGAAACTGTTATTTAAAACTTCTTTAAAGACTTTTTGCTGAAAATTTTATCTTTTTCTAATTAACTATAACTACTAACATAAGCTCCATTCCTTTAATAACTTTGTTTTACAAAAGCAAAATTAAGTGGGGAAAAGATGTTCTCAGAAAAATCTGTTGAATCCTTATAATCATATATGAATATAAACTACATAATTCTAGTAGACCCGCAAATTCCAGTGGGCCTCACACCTTAAGTAAGAATTAAGTTTGCTAAGTCAGTCCTTAGTTCTGTTAATAACTATTTCCTTTCATAAAGAGTTTAGTACTATCAGGACTTGAGAATTTTACTGATACTATCTTAAGGTAGAAGAGCAAAGGATTAAAATTTTAGGTACTAAGAGGTAAAGTCCAGGAATAATATGTAATCCTCTGTTACCTTAAGCAGGCCTTTTTCTTGATTCCAGTTGAAGCTTGATGCAGCTGTACAGTAGAGTTATATCAGTACATGACATGAAAAATATAGTACATGTATGCTATATCTTTGAGATTTAGTATAAAAATATGCAAGTACACATGTTAAATCAAATAGGAAGTACAGTAGTTACTGCCTAAGAGTCCCAAAGCAGGTATTTGAGATGTTTTAACAACACCGTGATCCTCAGCAAAGACAAAAAGAGAGGGGGAAGCAACTTTCCCCCAATCTGAAGTCATATTTCATATTACTGCAACATCAAGTTTCTACTACAATATAGACCACATATTGTAAGGGAGCTGAAGTAGTTCTGTTAGTGATAAAACAGATACTAGAAATTAGTGTTTCCTTCACAGGAGGTGATTTTGCACTCCTGGCTGTGTACACTGTTTGGCATTTCAGAACCATAAATTACCTTCAAGGCACTCCATATTTCTTTCAGACTGCTCCAAATAGATATACTTATTACAATTTAATTAAGTTTTAAACATCTACAATTTAGTGGAAAATGGTTTTATAGTTGTAAAAGTGAGTTCTTTCAACAAATGAAAAGATCTAATGTCAGCAATTGTGTCATTCCTTTAATGAAAAAACATCTTCATGCAGGCCGTGATAATTGCTGTGATTATATTTACTTTTTTAATTTTCCTGAGGGAAAAAGAAGAAAAAAAAAAAAAAAAGCTGTGGACTTTCCAACATGTTTAAGGGATATGAAAAACCCTAACTTAAGTGCTACAACACAGAATTAAACTTGCTCATGCAAGAAGTGTGGGGAGATCATGTTCTTTGATTTGCATGCTACTATATGCATAGAAAATACATTGGCAGACATCTGTCTGGATGCGCACACCAGAGGAATTATTCTTCCCAGTATTATTGCATTCAAAAAGCTTCACAAGAGTGCAGTTCCTCACTTTCTGGAGCTATATTCCTACAGCATAGACAGAACAGCAGAGATGAGAATACTAAACAGCAGATTATAACAGAATTGCATTTGGAAAAGTATTTGAGTCCAGTAGCAACATGAAGCCAGTGGAGTTTCAGTGGCTTATAGATGTGAAAATGGGGTATTAGATGTTTGACTATTCATTTTTAAAAGAAAATTGGTTATTTTCTAGTTTCTCACAGAACACTGTTACTCATGAGCCCAATAGAAGCATTCACACTTTGCAGCCTTCATTAAGATTTAAACAATTCAGAAATACACATTCCACCATAACTATTATTGTCTCCTTTCTTAATGAAATAATGTATGGAAAAAAGACTATGAATTCACAAACTTGCTGTGGAGTTGGTGTTCAGTTCCCCTAAGAGAGAGATTTAATTCCCTGTTTTCCATGGGTCATCATATCTTCCAACAGAATGACAGATTTTGTTATGTCACAGTGATACTCCCAGTAGAAGTACACCAGCCTTGTAAGAGACTGTGGTACAGTGTTAACAAGGATTATGTAATGTAATAAGACATAAACATGTATTTCACATCTAGTGAGTCATTGCCATTGTTTTCTATGAGGATTTAACTAATCTCTCTCTCCCTACATTTAGCAATCCTCTACAAACCATCTTTGACCCTATGGCTGTTTAATGTATCTATCTATGTCTTCTGTCCGTCCCCACTTTC
>NW_020799144.1:5230682-5254562 GCF_003259725.1 Athene cunicularia | reverse complement strand
CCCCCCCATTTCTGGTTGTTGTTTTTTTTTTAATATGGTGTGCTAGTTGTTGAAGGATCAGGTCAGTTTTTCCTAACCTCAGTTAGCACTATCTCCTATTTGGAAATGCAGCTGGGAATCTTTCCTTCAGACTACATTTTAGTGAAATAAAAGATGTAGATCTAAAACTTTTGTCTTATTTAAGATACTTAGCATAATGTCAAGGCAACTATCAGCTAAGCTCCGAGATGTCACAGAGAGGCTGCCAAGCCTGGTAAAGCCTGTGGACTATCACTTGTTCGTACTATTTCAAGCAGGGTTGAATGATGCTGTAACAAGGCCACTCAGAAATATCAAAAGAGACTTTATGTCCCTTGGAACAATATTAAAGGCATCAGGAACACAGGTGGTGTTCTTCTCTACCCTTCCAGTTGGAGAAGGTGTTTCAAGAAAAAGGAGACAAATTGAACCAGTGAATGGACTGGTTGCGTAGCTGATGACATGCTCAAGATCTCAGCTTCTACAATTTTGGGCATACCTTTGAGAAACCAAGCCTGTTGACAGCTGACAGGGCTCAACTGGCCAAGTGAGAAGAGTGTCCTGGGCAATAAACTTGCTGAAGATATAAACAGAGCTCTAAACTAAGTTTAGTGGAGGAAGGGGATGGAATTCTAAGCACTTGAGAACAGCCAGGGGCTGCTGAAGCATTAGGAAGCCACAGTAAAATACCTGTGAATTGCCACAAGGGAATTAGGTTCAGCTCCTCTAAAAAGGGGATGTGGCCAACAGCCCAGCTGAAGTGCCTCTATACCAGTGCACGCAGCATGGGAAACAAACAGAAGGAACTGGTAGCTTCTGCCCAGGTGGAAAACTATGACCTGATTCCTATCACAAACTTGGTAAGATGAATCACTTGATTGGAGTGCTGTGATTGATGGCTATAAAGTATTTAGAAGGGACAGGAAAGAAAGCAGAAGTGGGGAAGTTGTCTTCTATGTCAAAAATTGGATCGATTCCCCAGAGTTATCTTTCGAGAACAGCAATGCACAGATTGAGAGCTTGTGCATGAAAATTAGAGACTAAGACAACAGAGGAAACTTTGTGACTGGTGTCTACTACAGGCTGCTTGATCAAGAAGAGGTTGATGAAGAGTTCTTCAGCTGCAGAAAGCATCACACTTGCAGGCCCTAACCCTGAGAAGGGACTTCAGCCAGCCAGACATCTGCTGGAAAAAAAAAAAAAAAAAAAAAAACAAACCAAAAAAAACACCACAGCAAACTGCAATCAGCCCAGAAAACTACTGCACTGAGGACAACTTCCCAGTACAGGTGACAGAGGTCCTAACCAGAGGAGAGGCACTGTTGGACCTGTTGTTCACTAATGTGAAAGAACTTATTGGAGGGCTCAAGATTTGAGGTAGCCTAGGTGCAGTAGATATTGCCCTAGTGGAATTCTCAATCTTGAGGGATACAAGATGGATAAAAGGTAGTCAACACTAAAGCTCAGAAAGGCAAGCTTTCATCTTTTTAGGGCACTAATGCATGGGATCCGTGGATCCATGGGATGCCTTCAGAGGCAAAGGAGGAAATGAGAACTCAGAGATATTTAAAGATAATTTTCTTAGGGTGCAAGAGCTCTCAATCTCAATGTGCAAGAAGTCAGGCAGAGGAGACAGGAGGCCAGCTTGGTTAAGTCAAGATCTCTGAGCCAAACTAAAACACAGAACCAAAATTCATAGGCAGTGAAGGCAGGGATATACATCCTGGGGAGATTAAAGGGACATGGTCCAAGAGCAGGGTGAGCATCAGGAAAGCCAAGGCACATCTGGGGTTGAACCTGGCTGAGGACATGAAAAATAACAAGGGTTTCTTCAGGTACATAGGACAACAAAAGAAGATGAAATAAACTATACACCATGCAAAGAGCAAAATGAGACACATGGTTACAACCAGCATGGAGAAGGCTGAGGTACTCAACGAATTTTTTACCTCAGTCTTCACCTTCAAGGGCTCCAGCCACACCCCCCAATTCACAGAACCCAAAGGCAGAGACTGGCAAAATGAAGAAATGCCCACCATAAGAGAAGATCAGGTTCAAGGCCACCTAGGGAATCTCAATATGCACAAGTCCATTGAACCTGAATCTGAGGGTCCTGAGGGAACTGGTGCATTAAGTTGCTAAACCACTGTCATATTTGAAAAGTCATGGCAGACTGATGAGTTTCCAGTGACTAGAAAAGGGGAAACATAACCCCCATTTTTAAAAAGGCAAAAGTGGAAGACCTGGAGAACTATGGGCCAGTCTGCCTCTGTGCTCGGCAAGATCATGGGGTGGATCCTTCAAGAAACTATGCTAGGACACATAGAAAACAGAAAGGTGATTGGTGACAGCCAGCATGGCTTCACTAAGGGCAAATTGTGAAAGATGAACTTGGTGGCCTTCTACAACATGGTTACAGTGTTGGTGGATAAGGGAAGAGCAACTGACATCATCTACCTGGACTTGTGCAAAGATTTTGACACTGTCCCACTTAACATTCTAGTCTCTAAAAGGGAGGTACATGAATTTGATGAGTGGACCACCCATTGGATAAGGAATTGGCAACTCAGAGAGTTGTGGTCAAGGGTTCAATGTCCAGGTGGAGACCAGTGATGAATAGTGTCCCTCAGGGGTCCATTCTGAGATTGGCATTATTTAGCATCTTTGTCAGGGACATGGACAATGGGATTGAGTGAGACCCTCAGCAAGTTTGTGGGTAACACCAAGTTGTGTGTGTGGTGCAGTCCATATGCTGGAGGGAGGGGATTCCATCAAGAGAGACCTGGACAGACTTGAGAAGTGAGCCTGTGCAAATCTCATTAAGTTCAACAAGGCCAAATGCAAGGTCCTACACATGGGACAGGTCAGTCTCAAACACAAATACAAATAAAGTCTGGGTAATGAGTGGATTGAGAGAAGCTCTGAAAAGGGCTTGGTGGATGGAAAACTGAATATGAGCCAGCAATGTGTGCTCACAGCCCAGAAGGACAATCACATGATGGGCTGCATCAAGAGAAGTGTGGTCAACGTGTTGAGGAAGGGGATTCTCTCTCTCCACTCCACCCTCATGAGACCCCACATGGAGTACTGTGTTCAGGGTCCCAACATAAGATCTACTTGTTCTACATGGATCTACTTGAGTGGGTCCAGAAGAGGCCACAAAGATAATCAGGGTGCTGGAGCACCTCCCTTATGAGGACAAGCTGAGAGAGTTGGGGTTGTTCAACCTGGAGAAGAGAAAGCTTCAGGTTATGTTATAGGAGCCTTCCAGTACTTAAAGGGGGCTACAGGAAAGATGGGGATGGACTCTTTATCAGGAGCTATAGTGATAGGATAAGGTTTAACAGTTTTAAACTGAAAGGGGGTAGATTCAGTTTAGCTATAAGGAAGAAATTCTTTACTGGGAGGGTGGTGAGATCATGGAAGAGGTTGCTCCCTCCCTGGCAGTGTTTAAGACCAGGTTAAATGGGGCTTTGAGCATCCTGATATAGTGGAAGGTGTCCCTGCCCATGGGCAGAACCCAAAGAATTTTATGGTTCTGTGATTCTGGACAGATTAAAGAAAGAAAATGCAGAGCTCCAAAGTTAGCAACCTGGTAGTGCCAGCAGCCCATGGTCCTCAACTCTGTCAACACTAGCCTAAATTGCAGAGCCTTGCAATGGCTCCAGTACAGCATACACACCACACTTCCAATGCTAGATTTAATAACTTAGATTAATTTTGGTATAATTACAGTTGCTAAAATATAATAATTCACTTGAACTTTTTCTTTTTTGTTTTGTTTTCCCTGTCACCTTTTATTTTGGTCTAGTAAACGTGGAGCAGTTCTATTCTGTGTTGGATTCAAGAAGATAAAATATAATAAACTTTTTGGTGTTTCTTCTTTGCTAAGCCTATTAGGTATCAAGGCAGAGACCAGAACAGCACTGTGAAGGTCATATTCACTTGCTTTCTTCACAAATCAAAGGATGGGTAGAGACTTGCCTCTGTATATTGTGATTCTGTGGTTGTAGAATCCTCCACAGATAGTATTTCTTGATGAAAAATTTGCATTTGAGCATTTTATTTCAAGAAAAGGTTATCTGAAAGCTAGTATACCTTGGATAAATAAGTTGTATGACTATTTCTAGCATGACTGAGTAAAAAGAAGACAGACTAAAAGCTTCTCCAGCTGTAAAAGTTGTAGTTTTACCATGGGTCATAATGGTCTATCTCCTGGCTATGAATGTGACAAAAGACTGTTTAATTTCTAACACTGCTTCATCATAATAGCCTTAAGGAAGAAAATAAATTTTAAAAATCCACAACTGTTTGCAAGTCTTAAAGCAAACCACACCACATAGAAATATTTCGTGATGCCAGTGTTTCTTCCAGACTACAAAGCACTAATCTCAAGATGGCAAATTTCATACTGTAATTAGAAATTGTTCACACAAAAATCTCTGGTATACTGTAAGGTTACAATATCAAGATGAAGTTGAATAATTTTAACTTGAAGATAAAGCAAACTGCACATCTAGGAATCTGAAATCACTGTTCCATTCAGCTTTTTCTAAATATTTAACTCTTAGGATTATTTTTGAGATTTTCTTTCATTAAAGTTTACCAAAGAATTTCCAGTATGTCAGAAATTAGAAATTTCCCAGAAAATTCAAATCCAAATTGCAGCACATGAAAAAAGACTTTGGTTTTGGCTAAGTTCTCTATGGGTCAGATGCAACAAAGTCCAAAACCCACTGTTTAAATCCCTTTGCAAAAAAATGTTAGTCCAGTTCAGCATGAGTTTAGATGCTTTGCTTATCATGGATTACTACAGCTGGAAAAGTTATCCAAATAATATTTCTTGTCATTATGGCGACAGATTCTGTAAAGAAAAGCTTTAATTCACAGAAGGCAAAAGTAATTCATCTAGTCATTGGGATCTTCAGTCCTGTTGTTTTATACCTTTCCTCTGTCCTCTGCAACTTTTCATCAGAAATATAGGAATACTGAAAGCATTTTTATGCGAAAAATTGTGAAAAACAAGGTATAATTTTTTCTTTTTTTCTTCAATCTTTGAAAACCAGGTTTTGGATTAAAAATGGATTTCTGTAAGAATCATCAAATTTCAACATCCCTTTCCTGATAACTTTAGTAAAGTGATACAGAATAATGAGCTGAAGTTTTAACATGCTGAAGTTTTTCCTCAAATGTGAAAAGAAAATTTTGCTTAAGTGCTAAAATATTTTGATAAATATTTTCCACCAGCCTCTGTTTATCACTGGTCTTATGGGGATTCAATTTTTTACACAGAGAAGCCATTGTTTTGATGTATTGAGCTGGTATCATGGAGGTTTCTACATTCACTATTCATCACTGTTATATTTAACAAGAATGGTCGCACTTTTAAAATGAATCCACGATTAAATCTTACCTTTAATCTTTTTCCCAAAATTCGGTGATTCTGGATAAAATGTATTGAGAATGAAACATTAATAGAGAATGCAGAACATTGAGAAAAGGGTCATCAAGGGAAAATAATACTCGCTTAAATGTGATCTGTTTTTAACATTAATGCCTATGAATTAAAGCTTGTGTGTCTTCTTTTTGTCCTCCTCTTCCACACACCTTGTGCATGTTTCATGCAGTGTTGGAATATTCCCATATAACTGTAGGAAAAATTCATTTTTAACAGAAGATCCAATAATAGTGGAGAAACTAGTCTATGTAAAGACATTCAAAATTTACTAATTCAACAAAATACTCATAAGATGAAGAAAAGCCCACTGTCCTTCAGTGCAGCAAGGCAACTTCAGGGAAGGGAAAAAAAAAAAAAAAAAGCACATATTCCATAATTCTTTTAGGTCTTTTACAACAGCAGCCACTGTGGGAAATTCGGCACAAATAAAATGAGATCAGGGCCACAAAGAGATAGTTACAGTCTGTTACTACCATGTGTTCAGCGCAGCAAAATACATTCTCAGCAAGCCCGGTCTTCCACTAGTGTAAAACAGCCAATCACCAGTGACGAATATAGCTACATATATGCACTAATTAAAAATAAACTTAGTTTGAAAAACACTTTAGTTGACAAAAATAGCTCGAGCAGATGACAGCTTGGATACTTATCCCTGTAGGTCAATAATCTGGATGCTTTCTCTCACTGCGATGAGGGGAGTTACAGCGATTTACACCAACTAAGGACCTCACCTGCAGTTGTTTAGTAGAAGGTCCAACTGTGCAGCCCAGAATCCAAGGCTTGAGGGAGAAACAATAACTTGTAAAACTGATTTATATGTGTAAGAGGTTAAATACCAGATTTCTGTCATCATAGAAGAGCTTTTATACCTAAGGGGGCTCAAAAACAAGGAAAATAAAGAAAAGGCTTATAGCTAAATTTTGTGGTCTTAGAATGAAACACACAGATTGTCACCTGTTCAAGATGCTAAAATTTTCTTAAAATATTTTCCGGGCTAGGGATAATTTTAACTGGTGTCATTCTGTGGTGGTTTTCAGGTTGTGTTTATTCCCAGGATAAGACCCACAAATAGATAATATGTTCTGTGATTTGAATTAAATCCCATGTAAAAAGAGATTCAGCTTTTGTGATGACTTCTTGCCTTTACTTTTGCCTAGTTGCTAAAATCCCCAGAGAGAACAACGACCAGAAATCACAAACCAGCAACCCACTGTCTTTAAACCACAGCCAAACTGTGGCTAGAAGTGCAGCAGATGTGCCTAGCAGGTTGTGATCATTAAGTTCCAGAAGCAATGAAAATCTATTAACAGAGTACAGCCAGGTACACAGAAGAAATCAGCAGCATCTTTCTGTCTCACACACACTTTTATTCTTCTGTATATAACAGATGTTTTTCTTCATCCTTACTACTGTGTCAAATCCGGATTCACTCTCTAGTTGTCCTGGGAAATATATTATGTTTAGTCTCAACAAGTCTATGGATTATTTTTTTCATAGATACCTTCAAGATATATGTAGAATAAGCAGTGAATACACAAAATATGCAATCGTTTTAGTTTGCATTCTCACTTCAGGCAAACAGGAATAAATTCACTTAATTTCTAATCTATATTTTGAAATGGGATCTGACACCTGGACTCCTAGTTTCTTATTTCTAGGAATCATTTGCAAAGTCTGGATTACCTATCTAGCAGCACAACACAAACTACTTTGAGTTTGAGGTATTGGCACTGATACAGTGATTTCTCATTCAAAATACACATACACTTGGATCAAAAAATTGCATTTTGTGAAGGACCAAAGCAAAAAAGAGATTGCTACTTATCTTTTCAGTCCTTTTTCAAAGGTACAAAAGAAGAGGGATATATGTATAAATGTATAAGAACATGCATATGTATATAATATGCAAATTTTATTTGGAAAATTCAAGTGATTTTTCTGTAAGCTGATGGAATGACCAAATGTCTTGATCAAAGAGAAATACATTCTCATAGCATATGCTCAATGTGAATACTTAATACATAAATAATGTGCATTTAGTTATCTTCTAAGCATATTAACAGTGCTCTTCACATTGCAGAGAAAGGCTGAGTCAGTAGGTTTTTACAGTAGCTGTGATGCTAATAAACATTATCCTTCCTAACACGTCCTGTTGTTGTTGTCATTAAGAAATTCTGAAAAATTGTGGTGACCAGCAGGAGCTGAATTATAGTAAAAAAAATATTATCAGCCTAGTTCAAAGCTAGTAGTACAGGGAAGATTATTGTTCTGACATTTAACCTCATCTTTGTACACCTGCATGATCTGAATAATTTAAGTGAAGCCCTGCTATCTGTACTTTTTTTTTTTAGTTGTCCTTTACACTGGACCTTTAAAGTTTCACCCATCAGTGCTGTAATTACGTACATGTAGAAGTCCATGACTCTCTGACTCTATGCAAATTACTGGGTAGAAGGTGCATGGAGAGACTATTATTGTAGAAGAATTCAGATTTTCAAGGGAAAACTGGGGAATTTCTATTATGTTCAAGCAAATTTATCCAAAGGAAAGCATTGCCTAAGTAATGTTTGAATAGTGTATAAATCAAACCATGAAAGCATCTAGTCACTCATTTTAATTGCTACAATGTATCAAGGGGGTTATGTTAGATGAAGAGGGGCCCTTGGAAGGATGATAGTGTCTCTCATGGGCAATGCTGATAGCTAAGAATACAGGAGTAATTGCTTTTACTCCTCACAGAGGAGCAAAGTTCATATACAGATACAACAAATAAACTATTCTTTATGTTGATAAGAAGATCTAAAAAGTCAAACACTGCACAGATGTGCATTGCCTGAAATTGGGAAAATTACCTGTAACATAAATCTCAGTTTTGCATTTCCTCTCAGTTAAAGCTAAAGGCTGCAGTTCAAACACTGGTCTGATCATATTCTAAGAAGCAGTAGCAATAATTGATTTCCTTTTGATGTATAGTAGCAGCAGCAAAAGAAGAACTGATTCTATTTATTACTAGCAAAAAGCTGTTGTGTAGACTTTTTTGTCTTTATAACCATCTGGTTCAAGATGAAGATAAAAAGTAATAGAAAGTTATTGAAAAATAAAACTATTTCAAAAGATGCAAGTAACCTAAAATGAAAAAATACACTAGTGGAGGTTAATCAGAAATTTCTAGAAGTAGATAATACATGGCATTTACTGCCTTAAGTAGAACAGAGACAAGATTTATACAAAAGACATTTTTAGTACATCTTACTGTAAAGACTATGCAGAACATTGAATCAGATCAGTATTTATAGTAGGATCACTTTAAAAAGAAACTTTGTCAAACAGGTTTGTGGGTCTAGCCACAAAACAAAAATATTTACTTATTACTGACCTGTAGAGTCAGTATGTGTGGTTATAGCTGGATGGCAAAACACCACCTTGGTTATCTATTAGCAAGAACCTCTGACTTCAACAAAAAGTACCACTCACTCATCCCAGGGTAAACTGAGCCAAAAAGAATGCACAGCCAAAAATGTGTTCTTATAATCATTTAAAACCAGAGAGCGGCATTCACATACAGAATTACAGCTGTAGGAAGAAATGTGGGAACACATGCACATCAGTCTGTAAAGCACTATCATCACGTCCTGTGACGATTTCTGAAATCCATCAAAATCAAGCTATGTTTGCTGACATTTAAAGGCAGATGCTAGGATTACAAGGAAAACTTCTTGTCTACTGACTTGTGGAGGAATTGACCTGTATTCATGACAAATATAGAGGAGAAAAATTGTAAATTATAAAGTCTAGATGTCTCACATCTGCAAAGCATTGTAATTCAGTCCTAGCATTTACAACAGTGAGTAATATGAATCATATTGTCCACATCTCTACGAGTTTCAGAGCCTATTTTGCCTGATTGCTTTGCTCTTACTTGCATAGTCTATCCTAGCAGAGGTAGTTAAGAGCTCCAGCAGCTCTCAAGGGTCTATTTAGAATGGCTGCTACAATCAGAAAGCTTGAGCTGGCTTTACCAAAAATCCTATATATGTGTATTTTTCCTCTTCATAAGCAGGGTGTCATAGCAGTTTTTTGCAATTTCCTCTGCTCTTAAGGAGACTCAAAAAAAGTACTTGCTGCTTGATTTTTAGAACACTGTACAGTGTAAGAGAATCTGGGATTAGAGCAATCTGCGTTAGAGCAAAGGCCATAAATTCCAGGAATCCCAGGATGGACAAACTGGGTAAGTGTTTGAACACATCACATGGATGTAAGATGGATGCATCATTGTGGTATTACTCAGGGGCCTTTCACAGACCACAGGGGCACCTATCAGTGTTTCTGACTAGTCTGCTTGGAGTTTATAAAATTCATAGGACTACATCGTTATTCCTGATCTCCATCTTAGTGAAGGATGTCACTGCTTTAACAGCTGTGGTGTTGTAAAATATTTACGGAATGAACCACATAGATGAGGAAGGAAAAGAATACAATAGTGATACAGAGCTGCAGTGGGGTGGGACTAGGGGAAGCCCCAGGCAATTACTTGATGAAGGTTGTTGTGTTGGTCATGTCTATTTCAAGACGTGCCTTGATCTCCACAACTTGCTAAAGAGGTCTGGTCAGGGACATGGAAAGTCTTCCTCTCTTCCTAAATCTGCTATGGTCTCACTGTGCAGCAGGATGAAGTCCTCTCCTCTCTCTTTGTATCAGTTACCTATCTGCACATTGGAGGTCACACTTCCATAATTCACAAAGCCATCGCAAAGACAAACTCATCAGTATTTGTGAGACCACCAAATATTACAGTTATGAATTTGCTAGTACATAATCAAAGCATAAGATCTGGGTTTTCATCTGCTGCTTCAGTTGAAGTATAGCAGCTGTGATGCGCTTCATCTAGGGAAGTGAGAATACAGTTCACAAAAGGTTTGCAAACTCCCAGGGTTTTGAAGAGCATATCTCTATTACTCATACGCTTTTCTCTTTTCACATACAATAGCTTTCAAGGTTTAATGGCTGATAACAACAAGCAATTGCATGTCACTTACATTGTCTGATACGGGATTAATTTATGCTGTTTAAACAAAGTTTTCACTGTTTCTGAGATGCTCCCTCTTCTCCTACCTTCCCATCTCTCAGAGAAATAGCTGCTTTTGTCAGGAGTCAAAACGGAAGGATGAAAAATGAGGACACATTACTTTAAAATAGATGGTATGTCGGAAGAGATTACATGCACAACACAGGAGGCACTGAGGCAAGAGACTGGAATTGTCAGTCCCACATCAACAGAAAAACCTTCAACAGAAAGGCAACTGGTAATCACGCATCCTGAGTGAGTTAAATTACTTTATGCACAGACACCATGCATGCCAATTGAGAAGGCTTTAAAAGTAGGTCCAGAACTAAAAGTTGTAAAGTGAAAGTGACAGTAAGCAATTCAAATTCTCTTGTGATCTTTAGGCTATGCTTAACTACTAGAGAGATGTGGGTAATGAATTATCCATGGTTTAAAACTAGCTGTAGGTTACTGAGCTGACTAGGTTTACAGCTTATCTGGCCCATTTAAAGTGTCTGACAGAAATATGGACCAAATGTAGCACCAGTTTGCTGGAACTCTCCCTCCCTCATACTTTCCTCGTCACTCTCCAGCTCTTGTGTTAAGAGACACTGTTCTAATTCCTTGCTGCTATATCCAAGTTGTGTCAACTGCAAGGTAAGTATTGCATTTAAAAATGACATAGATTACCACTTAGGTTAGTTGTAAAACTGGTTCCATATCTAGAATCAACAGGAAATCCTATAGTGGGAAACACGGTTAAGTTTTATCTTCTTGTAAGCTGTGATGGGTTTCTTTTGTACTAACATTTTTTTCAGGATTAAGTAACTTCTTACAGTAGTCAACTGACTTACAAGTCAAGAAATACCAATGAACCAGGCCCCAGACTAGGACGATTTGTTCTAATTTTCATATTAGTTCTGTAACCTGAAATGTGCAACTCTTCAGTAGAAAAGGCATCATATATGATGTTACTGCCTTGGGATTTTGAAACAAATATAGGAGATTTTGTAAAATTAAACTTAGATCTTTCCTTCTCACACTCTCTTTTTTCTCCTTTTCTATTGAAGGGCAATGCCAGAAATGGAAACTTTATTTTTAAAACTCCTAAATACCGTATTTGAAATGTATGGACATCTTAGAATAGATTTTCATATTAGGTCTTATCTAACTTGCTGATTTTCAGATGGCTTTGATGATGTCAAACCAAGCCGTATGGGATGTCCTGTGGAAAAGTTGTCATGTAGAAAGACAAACACTTTTTTTTTTACTCAATCATCACTTATTAGAATCCTTCCTGAAAGAGAAGTATGCAGACTTTACAGCTCTTATAGAGCTTGTCAGCTTGTCAGTTAATGATACTGATAATTAATACTGTTAATACTATGCCATGGATGTGTTTTGGTGTGAAAACCCATGGCATCAGAGTCCTGTGCTTGAAACATGCTTTCATATGGTTTAGCACTTAAAAAAAAAAAAATTTCCTTCTTCCTTTTTTGTCTATATTTTGAGATCCTAATGTGGGGTCCATCCTTTCTCACTGGAAAAATACCAGGCTGAAAAGGTACACTACACTTTCCTACTACTTATAGTCAAAAGCATTTCACAGACAGAAAAAAAAATGCCTATAAAACCTGAATGTGATTGACTAAATTTTGGAGAAATTAAAAATATATTCAAACCACGCACATTCTGGATTTGAGAAACATAATTTCCAATGACTTGAAGTCTTCTAAGATGTGGTGATTCAAGCTTGGAGCATGAAGAGGAATGAAGAAAGCAGTAATTTTAACTACCCATAGCTTAAATCTTCTTTGTGAAACTAATCTGTATGAACTGATATATTATATGAGCATTTTATATTTGGTTTAGTATGTGCAAACTAAAGGCACTAGGATTTAGATCTGCCACCTAACACAGAAATCAGTCATTTGCAGACATCTTAGTCAAAAGGTTAAGGATTTTATTTAAGAAAAACTGTTTGAGTCAGATGGCTTTATAGGAAAGTATCACCCCCAAAGACACTAAACTGGCTTATCTTTGGTTGTCAGCCACAGACACAATGCAAAAAAGGCAAGTGTCCTGAACCAGCAAATCAAGACTCTTCCTCCTTCCAAACCATACCTGTGACCTATTATTTCACCAACGTCTGTTTCCCAGCAACAAGTAATACTTGCCTGCAGAATAGCAACCTTACATCTGCTGATAAAGATCACACTCCTCTGAGAGACAGACAGTATTTCTCTAAGAAAGTTAATTTTTCCCTTCTGTACAACATTCATGAGCCCTTCCTTTGTGCTAAGTAGGCACAGACTGAACATCAAAGACAGAAACCTGCGAAGGAGCCAGAGAACACCAGAAATCGGATCCTGCAGACTTTTGTCCGTGGCATTTGTAAAGCTTGACTGAAGGGCGCAGAAATACTTAAGGCACATACAGCTAATAAAAGTGTCTGTAGATATCACCCTATATTTCTCTCTCCCCAAACACAGTGAAAGAAATTAACAGAATGGTCAAAGAAGACATAAGATTTTCACCATTGGTTTTTCAAATTTTAATCAGGCTATTAAGATTAAATAAACATAAATGTTACTTTCTTTTTTTTAAAAAATATGTTTATCTAGTACATTAAATCAAGTATGAAAATCATTATTCCTCTGTAGCTATTTCTAAGTACAACAAAGGAAAATAAACCCCTTAAAGTGGAAGAAGAAAAAGAAATTACCCCAAATCATCTTATCCATATCTTAAATGATAAAATTCAGAATTCAACTCTATTAATCTCCACTTTTAAAAGTCACAATAGTATGTAAAGCATGTTATAAAATAGTAAATCTTTATAAGCAATGTTTTTATTCTATCAACACATTTGCAGTCTCAGAAAACAACCAGAGAAGAGACCATTTTCTTAATCTGAAAACTTGGATGCAATATATTTATTCTGATATTGCAAGAGATGAAAAAGCAAGCTGCTTTTTTTTTTTAAAAAAAAAAAAAAAAGGTTTTAAATCTGAGTAAAACATGGAAAAAAAGACTTGTTAACATTTAAATGAGAATGGATGCCAAAATTAATTTAAGCACTATTTTATAATCAGACCCTTATTTTTTGATCCAAGACCTAGCGATTAATAGATCTATCAGTGGTGTACAAACCAACAGTAAAATCTGGGCCAAACTTTGCAGTCTCTGTGGCAGGAATCAACACAGAATTTTATTAGAATGCCATTCGATTTCTGCAGTTTTTAGTAATAAGCAACAGTTGAGGTACTTCTATTTATTTGCAAATCTGTCAGCAAAACACGTAGCTATCTTCTCACAAAAAACAAACATAGGAAGGTTGTGATTATCAAGCTCTCATAACAGTTAAAAAAGAGTCAATACACAAAAGTCACAATTTAGAAAAATTCTTTTTTTTTTTTCACAGGTATGGAATAGGTAAGTACTGTTACATATCACTTTAGTTCTTTTGTGCAGATATTTCCACTATAAATCTTTTTTCATGTATACAGATATTTTACTGAAAAGTCTGACACATAGTTTCAGTGGATTTCAGGTTATCACTTGTGTTTTAGATTTTATTTTTTTTTTTTCAGTCAGAAGGACAAAATTATGATTGACCAGGGTCCCATCCTACATTACAGCTACCTTCGTGACCACTGAACCTGTTTTCTGCTGCAGTATCCTGTGACCAGAGGAAGCTGAAGGAAGTGTCCTGTCTTAAATGTTAACTGGAATTAAAATAACAATTAACTTCTCTGAGCTTCTGTATACTTCACACTTTAAATAAGGAATAGATAAAAGAGGGGAAAAAAACAACCAGCCAAACAAAAACCTTGAGAAAATAACTGTCAGATAACTTCTCAATAAAAAAAGTATAAAATAACATCTAGCCTTAGAAATACTACCAGTTGAAGAACAGATAACTGAATGCTAGCTGCTTGCATGTAAGCAGAGTTTACAGAGGAACAACACCCACCTTGCTCATTTGCCTCGTGAATGATTATAATGTTTACAGCTGATCTGAGCTTCTCTGCCAGGGTGGATTCTGTAGTTTTTGTTAATAAGTGAACAGCTTTTGAATTAGTGTATCTGAGACTGAGGAATACCCAGAGGAATCTTCTGACCTAGCAATGCTAAAACTGTAGTTGTGAAAACGTGTGGATAAAATCACACATGATATTTCAACGTGTGAAGTGACGTGTGTGTCTGCAGGGTGGGAGGGCACATGGCTCCAAGGGTATCTGTGGAGAAGGTACCCACAGACACATTTGAAACATATTAGACTTAAAGGAGGAAAATATCAGAAGGCAATGACTTACCATCCACTGCCTTTTGAGGACATGCCACATAAACCTCAATTGTTCTGAATATTTGCTTTTTATTTTTCTTTTCTTGTTTTCTGTTTGTTTGGGTATGTTTTTCTCTCCATCTTGCTTCAGTGATATTCAGATGAATTATGTTATTATTTCAAAAGACAAGCACCAAAGGTAAAACACCATCTGCAAAAAGCTGTTCCTGTAATTTGGTTTACAATTATAGAGAAGTATGCTGAGGTGGGACTCTTTCCTGTTGCTAGAATAGTGTTTACTCTTGCAAAATTACAGTCTGTTAGCTAGTTATTGTATTTTCATGAAAGTTTTTTCTTCCAGATAACATGAGCAATTAAAGACCTTTCTTTTATTTTTTACTTACAGACCACTTTTTTCATTACCTGTTTGACCCATATTACACTTACAGACGACTCTAAGGCTAATTGTTTCTGCCTGCTTATTTTCCTCAGCCTCTTAATAGAGATGACGCCTTGCTATCATACTGAAATACTTGGTACTGTCTTTACCAAAGGTCCTCCATGGATTTTTGGAACATTTCTTCACTTAATATTTTCTAATGACAATTAAAACCTTGCAATTCTCTCCACTTCTGGTGTAGAAATCTACTACATTTTTAATGAAAATAATGAATATGTGCAAACTTAACACAGTAAAAACTACCATTTCACCATTTCAGATTGATAACAACTCATTGATAATTTTCTCTGACTATAGTTTTTTCACCCAGTTGCCCATCAATTTTACAGCAATTTCACCTGGATTATAAATTCTGTTATTTGAGATTCTTCTGTGATTAAATATATATCTTATCAAATAATTTTCTCTTAGTTAAAGCAGCTATTCTGTAACAGAAGAAAACAAGCTTGGTTAGATGGAATTTGTCTTTACAAATTTATGTTGTAAGTTTCTCATTGCCTTGTTATTCTCCAGATTTTACAGTTTCTTAAGAATAACTATTTCATTGTCTTGGATTCATCACTTGAATGATTATAGCTATATCTGGCAGGTCTTCTTGGTCAATTTTCCTCTTAACAGAACATGTTCTTATTCCCCATTTAATGGGACTAGTCTATATATTCTACAGTTTAATGATTTAAATTAAATGGTCTAATGATTCTGTAGCTTATAAAGAAAGGCAATATACTTTTAGTTTCTTATTAATATTTGACAAGATCTAAAAATAAAATATTTTAATGAATTCAAGGTTTTGCTTTGAAACCACCAATGTTGTAGTTATTCTAGGGTGATTGATTTTTTTTTTTTTTTTTTCTATTTGATTAATAAAGTGAGACCTGATATTTGCACTTTAATTTCTTCTGTTGCAGGACCTGAGCATCCTACACTCAGAGATATATGACAAGGTCTAACTCAGGTTGTCAACATTCAAGCCTGCTTGTGGTTTCTCTTTTCAACTAAGACCACAATTATTTCTCAGAAATCATCCCTTCAAAGTGCAAAAATCATTTAAGAATAGGCCCACTGAAGAAAGTTTGATTCTTCTGTCTCATTTTTATTTAACTTTACTAGCAACAAATGGTAGAAATAGATTCATACCCAAGCATGCATGTGATCCAAAGATGACTTTCCCTTTTAGCATTTGTTTACAACTTTGTCCATGACTTCTTTGACCCACTCTATATATGTATAGTACAGTGCAAATAAAATCTAAAAAAAAAAAAAAAATTGCTCTTCCTCAAAGTTAGAAATCAACAGCATTTTACAAAGTGGTTTTATCCATTGCATGTATTACACATTTCCCCAAGTAATTTTTCAACCACAGTGTTACTATCAGCACCCAAGAAGCACTGGATGACTGAATATACCAGAGAGACTTATTTGAAAGTTAAAAGACTTAAGACCTACATAATAAAGACCATAATTAGTAATGGCATTTGACAGTGTGCTGGTAGTTTGAACTCATTAAGTGCAACTGATGATATTACTCTTTTTTCTCTCAACATCTACCTGTCACATTGCAAGAATCATTCCTTGTTCAGGCAGAAAGTATCTTCATCACATAGATTTGAAGTGACTGTGCAAAAGTAGACCATAATCAGTCCCTTTTCTATGCCACTATTATTGCCAGCTTTACTTATGTAAATCATCAAGATTTACTCAGAAACAAAATCTTTACCATTCAGGATGGGTTTTCTTTTCTGTAAGCTATCTGAACATCCAGGAAATAATACTGGGGTGGGAGTGCTGTTAAAGCTTACAAAGAATATTTGTCAAGCATATCTTATGTGGACCCCCAGAATATGCTATGTGCCATGGTAAAAAGCTATCTGAAGGAGAATAGGAACAGGAGAAAATCACATTGACTCTGGAGATCTTGTCTTTCATAGTATAAAAACTATGTATCAAAAATCTAAGTACATAATAAGCTGTATACGGATGGAGAGTTCCTCTTTTCTTTAATCTCCTCAGCTTTCAGCATTCAGACCAGTGACAATTTTTCTTGAATTAGGATCTGATATAAAATGGAATGGGCCTTCTATAACTGGCCCAATTTAATAAGAAGTCTGATTTCTATACCACATTAGTGCAGTTTTGAAAGCCATTAATTCTCTGTATATCAGCCTTTTATCTTCTGATTTTTTTAAACTATAAATAGTACTTTGGACACACAGTAAATCTCAGGGCTTTGAATTTTACTAAAATTCAAAGCCAAACCTGAAAAAAAAAAAAAAAAAAAAAAAAAAGCTTAAACCTAATCTAAAACAGATTTCTGAGCAAGAACTGAGCAGTGATAAGGAGAAAACAGATTTAATATACTTTTGTGACTCATCTATGCATAAACACTGCAATAATTACTGAAAGGATATTTCATGCTGATGGTCAGAGATTGAGTGTCTAAAATAAAGGTTGACATTACACCTTGGCCTCCCTCAGTTTTACAGATGCAAAAATCAAGCCTTGATGTGCAGATTTTACTGCCAGTAAGTCACATAATTACCAAGGTGTCCCAATGCCCTTCAATCGGAGCAGCAGCTCTCATAAGATTTGCATCTGCCTTTGTTCCATGCCTAGAAACCAAGCAGGAGAGGAGGTCAGCCTGACACCACTGGTCATAACAGATGCCTGCTGAGGTTAATCCACAGGTTCCAGGTTTTATTGTAAAAAAGGAAACCATGATCAGTTGTGATGCCTGTAGATTAATTAGCTTTTCCTAATTGGGCTTGCAGAAAGAGAGGCTGCAAGAGCCACAATATCAGAACAGCGATGAAGCAGCAGTCTGAGTTCATCCAATAGTTATGAGCACTTATAATCTGTAAATTTACAGACCAAAAGTTACACTTTTTACATCCCTTCCTTTCTCTTAGGTATTTACTTTATCTGCTCCAAGTAGTCTTGTTACCCATATAAAAGACTAAGCTTTTCAAAAAGTCCTGATAAATTCTTAAATTCATTAACATCTCAGGACAACCTTTTCTACTTATAAATACAACACAATAAATCACATCTATCATTCTGTCTACCATCTGTTCAGTAGAGAAATATGATGAGTTCTAAGATTATTTCAAAGGGGAAGAGAAGTGATACTGAGTACATGAAATAAGTACTAATTTGTGTTTGGGATGATAACTTTGCACACACACTTAGGCATGAAACTTCATAGCTCTGCTTCTCAGTCTCTTCTCTGTCCTTTTTGTCTCTTTTCCATAGACTGTGTGCTTTTCATGTGGTAATCCACTGATTAGTGAACATTTACAATGCAGCCTAGCAGGCAAAAGGCCAGATATCTGCATCAGATTGTAGGGAAAAATCTAATAAAAATGGCTAGTAATTACAACTGCTGTAATAGTACCTTTACTCACCATCAAGTTTACTGATGCTCTGCTACACATGTGGACCGCTACAAAAACTTCCACTAGATATACCCAAATTAAAATCACAAAGATCATAGCATTAATCTTGTCTAACCCACTGCTTAACACAGCCAGCATTTCCACATTACACCCACAATTTCTGGTTGTGTTTCATGGACAAGTATCTATATTGTTTCACCAATTTTTTATTATCTACAAAATATAAACAGCCTCATACACTTGTTCAGCAAGAAGGCTTTTAAACTGTTTTTAAGTAGTTTTTGTTAACTTGAGATTAAGCTATTCCAATTAATTGTTTATGAAAATTTGTATCATTTTCACTACAGGATGCAGCTGACTTTGTAACTTTTAACTTATGGTTAAAACTCTGACAGAGTTGCATCTATTTTAAAGCATTACAATGTACATGCAAAGGGATCAAATTACAGCTTTATTTCCAAATTGAATTATAAAATCTATGAACACACACGTTCATAGCTACTTGGATAATGTTTAAAAAGGATTAAGTTTGCAATTTAGACTAGAAGCATCTGTGCATAATCATAAGCACAAAGGAGGTGTTTCACAGCAGTGCCACTCATAACCAGCTTATTGCTACTACAATCAGAAATTCTTCATATAGCCATATGAATTCAGTAATTTTTGAGGATCAGAAGTGAAGCTTGCACAGATCCCTAGATCTAACCTGGAAGGCAAGAGTGTTTAATTTGTTAGGGTGCCAACTAGGATTCTTACTATGCCACCATTATTTTTATTGATGGCTTAAGTGGATTTGTCTTAATAGACATCAAGATAGTTATGCAGCTATTTATCAGTTCAGGGAGATCTAGACCAAACAGTTAAAAAGGGTAATCAAATAGCGAAAAAAAACACTAGCAACCCATGGCTGGCTAGTAAAGAATTTTAGCTACTTCAGGAAGTTCCTTATAATATCCTGGTATGCAAAGAAGGGAAATTCTGATATATTCCTTTTTTTCTGACCTAGTAAACTCCTTTCCAGAAACCTCAGGATCTTTTTCTCTGTCATAAATTATATAACTAGACTGTTTTTAACTCTTTAGCAAATCATATTCAATAACAGACATTTTTTTCAGAGTTGGACAGAGATGTCAAAGGTAGTCCCTACTTCATCACAATACCCTTTCCATGTTTTTATATCAGTCTAGACTTTGCTTTCCATTGACATTATAAATAAAAAGACATAACCATATTTTGTGAATTGTTTCATGTATGTTGTAAGTCTCATACAAAAAGAAACAAAATAAAGACATTGTAAAAATGTTTAGTAATGATAAAAAGGGGAGGTGAAAGTATATAAAATACAAATTATAGATCTGTTATGACTGATTTGGGATCTGACTCAGTGTACAGTGAGTAGCGAGTTGATCTGACACTATTAACACAATGATAGCTTATTCCTTACTTCAGGCTGATTTAAAAATATTTCACAGCTTTTTTAGTGTTTCATAGACAAAATTTGATTTTGTTGTTTAACTGTGGATGTCATCTATTTTTATGTTTAATTTTTTCTGCCTACTCTCATTTCAAGTTCCCATCTGTACGTAATCCTACCGCTACTGTGAAAAATATTATTCAAAATCTCCCATTTTCTCTCTTTTAGCTTGGAACAACTGTAAGCATCCACATAAGCACTGCAGAAAACTGATCTTAAATTCTCCTGAAAAGGGTTTTTTTTCATGAGCTTCTCAATTCTTTCTAGGTTCAACCAGTCAGGAAAACAGATACAGTAGAAAATCATTGTGACTTGTACTAACTTGGTTTAATTGTAGAAGAGTAGAAGGAAAAGCTGAAGTGAAATTGATTAGGGCAAGCCTTGTTGAATGTCTGGAAGTAACTGGTTACTAGCTCATGGGAACTGGTATAAGCATATAGTAGGCTTTTTTCTGTAATTGAAAAGACTCCCCTCCATGGTGAAAAATTCAGATCTCTTTTTCTACAATACCTTAAAGCTGTGCACACATTTATGTGAGGTTGAGGAACCTATTTATCAGTCCAAAGAACCAAATTCTATTTATGGTTCCATGACTGGGTGGCCGAACTACCAACTGGTGTTTCAGCACATTCTTTATTAATTATTACCTGACATCTTGGAAAGACATTTAGAATAGCAATGTTCTTAAAGTAAAATGAACAGAGAAAAGAAGTCTTGTCAGTCTGAGGAATGAGAAGTGTTGCTCTCCACTAAGGACTTGAAAAATATGGAGATGAGAATTGCTTTCTGAAGATTTAAAAAGCAGTCTTGTTGCTTTTCTATCACTGAAGTACTGTGTTATTATTAATTTGTATTTTTTATAGATTCTTCTGCAAAACTGAGTTATATATTATGTGGAAGTTAAGATGAGTTTTATATGTCTATTTCCAATACAGATGACTCCTTTTACTGGCTTCAGTCACAGTCTCTCCCCCTGATCCTAACAGTTTTTCCCCAGCAACACTCACACCCATGGTTAAGACTGTATTATTACTTTTCACTGCAATAGCATTTAGAAGCTGGACCAGAAGCTCATGCAGTTAAACATGGTGCCAGTCTATTTTTAAAAGACTATGACTGTGCACAAGACTCAGTGTCCAGCTTCAGGAAGGCAGGGACAGTGTGGCTTCATTCTCTTATTCTCATGCTCTCTGGGTACTGTCAGTTGTAGCTTTTCACTTCTGGTAGACATAAATTTAATTTTGGATGCTTAATCACTGTCAATCAGCACTGTTAGCAAGTAGTTATTTTAAACCATTTTCTGCAGACCATCCCTTATGATTTGTTATCATCTTTTCCACCAACTGGCTGAGGGTTATTCATTTAAATTTGGAAGGTAGAAGAGCTGAAGCTGAACATACAAATACTATCAGTCAATGCTGTCACCAGCTGCTTTAGAAAACGAACCACAACACAATTCTGTTTTATTTTTGCCATGTTGAGTAAAACTAACAAATGTTTTTCATTGCTTACATTGCTTTCATTTTCCTCAGCTGTTAACAAAATCATAAAACTAAATAAATCCACTACTAGGATCCAGAAAAGAGCACAATGTATAAAAGTTTAAGAAATCTGCCTATCGTATTAACCTAAAGGGCAGAAAAACCTCACCAAATCACTTTACCTCTTTGTAACTCAATGTCCCTAAATAATAACTCTTTATTATAAACACTTTCATACCTAGGTGGAATAGTAGTATATATTGTAAAGAAAATATTCTGCTCCACTAAGTGCTGATAGATATTACTTTAGAATCCTTCTGGTCACATCAAGAATTTATTTCTAATAAAATTTTCCCATAACTAATATACTTATCAAATATTAAAGCAGCACTGAATCAAAAAGACTTTCTGCTTGTTGGAAGAAAGAAAGAACACATTAAATGAACTGCTAAGTAGCCTTATTAATAGGATCCATCTGTTAAAATAATGTGCATACACACTGTTATTGCCCACTATGTACCCTGCTTTATTCGTTCTATATTGTTCTCCATTCCGCAGCTTGGAAGCAATTTACTGACAAGGAATTACTGATTTTTGCATCCTAATGCATTTAATAGAGCAGAGACGGCATTTTTCTAATTTTGGGCCTTGACTTTTATTTGCACATAAAAATAACTATGTTAAAAGAACACATTAAAGATGTAAAAAACAACCTGGGATGCCTGGAAAATAAAAAATGGAAAGTTGTGTCCCCACAGAAGAAGCTCTTGTATCTTGTGCTAGTAGTGATAGTGGTAGTAGTAATAATACTGAACAAAACCCAGTAATCTTCCCAACTCTGTGCTAAGAACTGCTAAACTGCTTTTTCTGTAGGCTTTGATTTTTGGGGGAGGGTTTTGACCATTTAGCCTGGGGTACCAAAGTGAATATTTCAATCAAAATAGCTGAAGTATTGCAAAGTGAAAACAGGGGGAAAAAGCAATCTTAATGCTAACCTCTTTTTTATTTAAGGGTTATGAAAGGCCTAATGTGTTTTGAATGTCAAGTCAAAAGACTAATAATGGCACTTTACTGTCCTCCTGTAATCTCATCACAGTCGTTAGTCAAGTATACCTCACATAATGCCTGGAAATGAGAACACTGTTTCCTCACCTTAAAGCTAGAACACTGGGACACAAAAGATGGCAGACAAACTTTCTGACAGAAATGGAAGCATAGTCCGGATAGCCTATTGGTATTTGAGCCACAAGCAACCAAAACCACAAGTCTAGATAATCATATAAAAGATACAGAAAGTCAAGATGAGAAACTCGAAAATAAATCTGAGATTATGAAAACTAATAAGAGCTTTGCAGCTGGTGAGAGACAGGCTAAATGGAGCTTGCAGAGGAAAACTAAATATGTAGGATTGCTGACAATTCCTACAGGTAAGGGGGAAGAAGTCCCAGAGGGATTCAAGGAGAAATATTAGATGTTGATGAAGAAAATTGCTCTTGCTACAAGAAATACTGTCACAAGAACTCCCACCAGAGCCTGAGAGAACAGAAATAAAGTATGTTTAATAACTGAAGTAAAGGCAGCTGCATACAGACCCTGCTCTCATGTGGGACAGATCATCACCCGTTGCATGTAAAGAAAGCTCCAGGTAATCCTATTAGGGAAAACACTTTCCATGATACGGTTAATTGTCATTCTGCAGAGCTGTACAGTGAGAAGTCAGTGAGGTGACTGGACAAGGCTGCTGCTGTATCTTAGAAAGGAAATGCTGTTTACTGATGAAGCAAGCTGTCAGCAAAACCACAATTCACCATCTGTAAGTTAGATATCACCTAAAGCAATCAGTAGAGGGTTTCTTTCTTCATTGGACACACATCAAAATTACAAATGTGATCATAATTAGCACAAATCAGATGCAGCTTCCCTGCAGTCAGTGAAAATTCAGGGGTGAAATAACTGTGTACAAGAAGATTTTAGCTTAATTCAGTGTTCTCCATGAATGGTCTATATGAAATAATTTTTTTCTGAGAAGAATTGAAATTTTAATATTCAATACTTAGCCCTCTTGGATCACTGCAATAGAATAATTGCAATTAATTTTAAAACCATAAGACCCTAAGCACAAGCAAAACAGGCTCATAAACCTGACCTTTAAGCTACAAATTACGTTCTTTTACATAGATTGCTACAATGAACTTTGCTTTGTATTTGTCAAAACACTTGATAAAACACAATCTAGGGAAGATAATATGTAAAAATATATATATA
>NW_020799144.1:5194485-5230613 GCF_003259725.1 Athene cunicularia | reverse complement strand
AAAATAAAATAAAATAAAATAAAATAAAATAAAATAAAATAAAATAAAATAAAATAAAATAAAATAAAATAATGTATGAAATGATATGACTTTGATATTTCACATCAAAGTGTTTCAGAGATTTCAATATTGTGAAACCAGCCTGGGCTTTAACCTTAGTTATATTATTCCTGAATCAAGTTTTGAATCTTAGTTTAAGGTTACAATCTGAACGTAATCAAAATATTCCAACCTGTAAGGTATACATGGTATTTTCAAGCAAAATTCAAATCAAACTTTCTTGGCATTACCTATCTGCAAAGGTAGGTAGTGCCTGGAGTGCTGTGATGGAGAGATACAGGTTTTTAGGTAGGAGAGGCTTGCAAGGTGAGGAGGGGGAGTGATCCTTTCTGTAACAGACCATCAAGAATGCACAGAGCTCTGCTTTGGGATGGGACAGGAATCAGTCGAGAGCTTATAGATCAAGATTAGTAGGAAGACCAAAATGGGTGTCATTGTAGTATCTCTTTAAACCACCTGATCAGGAAGAAGTAGATAAGGTTTTCTTCAATCAACTGTAAGAAACTTCATGCTCAGAAGCTGTGGTCCTCCGGGAACTTTAACCACCCTGATAATTGCTGGATGTGCAGCAGAGCAGGGCTCAAAAAATGTAACCCATTTCTTTAGTGCATCGATGGCAACTTCCTGACACAGGTAACTGAGAAGTCAACAAAGGAAAGGTGTTCTGCTGGACCTGATGTTTAACAGAGAAGGAAGAACTGGTGGGGAAGATGAAAGTCAGAGACAGCCGTCTCTGCAGTGACCATGAGATGGTAGAGGTCAGGATCCTAAGGGGAGATAGCAGGGCCAAAAGCAGGAGCACAGACCTAGATTTCAGGAGAGCAGACTTCAACTTCTTCTCAAATCTGTTTCAAAGAATCCTGTGGGATACCCTGGAAAAGAGAGAGGTACAGCAGTGTTGGCTGATAATCAAGGATCACCTCCTCGGAGTTCAAGAAAGGCCTATCCTGACAAATAGGAAATCAAACAAACGCATCAGGAGGCCTGCATGGATAAGCAAGAGCTACTGACCTAACTCTAACATAAAAAGACAGAGAACAAGAGGTAGAAGCAGGGGCAGGTGAGCCAGGAGAATTAAAGAGTTGCTGTCTGATCTTGCAGGGATGAGGTTACAAAGTCCAAGGCCAACCTGGAGTTGAACCTGGCACAAGCTGTGAAGAGCAGCAAGAAAGGTCTTTACAGGTATATAAATGATAAAAGTAAAACTAGGGAAATATTGGACCCACTGCTGAATGGATCAGGGGAACTGGTGTCTCAGAGAACCCTCAGAATGACTCAGAGAAGACCAAGGTACTCAATGCCCTCAAAAAATTAGCAATGTCTTGATGAGCTCTTCAGAGCTTTATACAGCTGCTAGGAGATACAATAGAAGAATACAGAGCCATTCCGGTTGTCCTTTTGACTTTATTACAAACCATGTGTTTATAAGCTGTATCTTTACTGCCTTACTGGCCACTGAAGGTTTCACAGTCATCTTTCAAAACATTACGCAAAGATGGATAGGACATCTTTTGCCATTTCAGATCTGGGCAAAGTAAGGAATGCAGAAATCAATGAAGTCCACTACTCTTAGGCACTTCACTGTCTTGTAGAAAGCTCTTGTTTGCAAGGGACAGGAGTTTTGCAATGGTTATGTGTGCTTGTGTGCAACTATCTGCAGCAGGAAAGTTAATCTTCACAGAAGCTGGCTTAAACTTTTGGAGAAAGTAAATTTTTCTTATAGCATGGGCAGTAAATGTTTATGACACAAGAAATAGGTTTTGTAGATGTATGGAAGTTCAATGTATGGAAACCACAATTTACCTGTAATGACGAAAATCCAATAATACCTATAGAATTTAATACACCCGGCCTTTTCTTACTGTATAGGTAGTATCCTGAGAAAAAAAAAAATAAAATCTATTGATATGGAACAGAAAAGTAAACTATACATGAGATAATCCCCCTTTCATGGCATGTTCACAAATTTTGGGATTATCAATTGGTAAATGAGCCTTTTAATTCTAGTTCATTGATTTGAATAAAGCTCAGGGAAGACATTTTCAGATTTCTGTTCACTTACAGAAACTGGTGGTCTAAATATGGAATATTTTAGGGATGTTTAGATTATTATTTATAGTAACTTTTTATGTGGAATTAGGTCACAAGAATAACACTTACTTAACATGAATGGAGAAATAATGGCAGCATGATATATGTAGGCTGTTGCAGAGCAGGATTCATAGAGCATATGTCTTTCCAACTTGCAGAATTACTCTTTTCAAATATGCTGGTCTCTCAGAGGAAGACAGACTCACTTTCTTCTTTCATTAATACCAAGGTGTAGGTTCAACAGACCAGGAGAGGTATTTTCTTGAAAGGGAAGTTAGGAATGACTAGTGAAAATGTAAGAAAGGCAGTAATTTTATCCTGAATGTTATACAGGCAACTAGGGATTTTAATAAGTGTTAAACTCAATTTTTTACCTTCCCTAGACATTGATAACAAATTCATTGGCCCTGCTGTCTTGCACTGTCATTGTCCATCATAATTCCTTACAGGACTGCGTTCATAGGGAGAAAAATAGTTACTTAGGAAGTCAGAAGTTATTCTGCTTGTTGTGCAAACCACAGCAGCAAGCCTGAAATGAACTCTTTTCAACAGATAACTATCACAGACAGCATTGTGATGGGGAATATTTTACACTGATTTCCTTCGCAATTCCCATCCCTGGTAATTTTACATTACAAAAGCCATAAAAATGTTTACACCAAAATTCCAGAGCTCTGCTGCTTTTGAAATATTACACAACTAAATAAGACCCCTGTAGTTAAACTAGACACAGAAAAGATTAAATCGTGTCTCTTTCTGTACAAAAGCTATACAACAAATCAGTGATTCCTATGCAAAAAGACGTAACAATAACACATATATAATGCCTGTATAAATCGTCCTTGTCTCAGAGAAGAAAAGCCACTGAAACCTAAAAGCCTGGGATGCATCACCAACCATAGACATCCCAGATTATCTTTGCTAAGGCCTTCATGCTAATGGCTGAGGTATCCTTTTCCCAAAAGCTTCAGCCTTTTATTTTATGTACATCTTCCTTATAGTGGCATATGATAGAAAACGTGTATAAAGGAAAACCAAGACCCTCTGTTACTCAACTCTGGCATTCACGGAAAAGTCATGGACTTTTTAGCTCATGGACATTATTCTTCTTATGCCTACATCTGCCTCCTTTGTGTACTTGGCATGCTACTGCTCAAATTCTGTGTTGCTGTGTTTACTGGAGATCCACATCAACTGAAATATTGTGGGGTGGGAAGTCTTAGAATTCTGGATGGTTGTCAAACAAAATGGATTTTCTCTTTTCATTTTTCATTTGTCTGACATATTTAGATTGGAGATATGAAGTAGAAATTCCAGATTTCCATAGAAAACAGGTTTTTTTCCTTCTGGACACTAAAGTATTCAGGCTACATACTATGCTCATTCCCTGTGTCGTGTCTTTCTCTTCTATATGCTTTGAATTTTTGGGGGGTAGCTTCTGTGCTATACTCTGCATTGGTATATTGCTAAGCAAAATGGAGCACCAACAGGATACAGACATAATTTAGAGGAAAGAATACATTTGTATAGAATATATAATAAAAATAATTAATCAATATTATCTATGTTAACTGAGGACAGAATACATAATACTGAGGTGTTTATTTCATTATGTCTTTTTATTGACACCAATAGTGAAAAACAAAATATATAACATCTTACAGAGTAAGATAATTAATTAATCAAACAACAAAAAACTTGTTTCAGTACAATGTGCAGTAATTAGAACTTGAAATAACAGCTCACAATATTGTCAATATAGATATACTAAGTACATTATGTGAGCAACCTGTTAGTAGCAAGACTTAATTGTTTGTATTTACGCCTGTGATATATTTACAGATGTAATGTACTGTATTTTGGAGGTCTCACTCCATGGTATCTAAATACCAGCAATTTTTAAAAGAATGAAGTATGCTTTGTAATATACATTCTTTGTTCATATATTGCTGTGTGTACTTACTTGCATGGTTACATCTTAACCTGAAAGACATCCTTGACATATCACTTCATCTTTTCCATAAAATAATAAAAATTTACTATCCTACTAATAGCACTCATTAAACATATCCAGATAACTACAGGACATTCAGCATTTGTGCCCTAATAATTCAAAGTAGAATAATCCACCCACCTGTTAGGATTAAGGCAGAGTTATCAAGGAAGAATATTTTTTATCTTATATTTTTTAATTTTAGTAGTTTCTTTATATGTGCATATGCATAACTCTCTGACTCCTGAAAGAGTGAAGCTCAAATATCATTCCATAGTTCATAACTGTCAGCTTTTTTCACCTGACCTGCAAAAACAGGACGTCCATTTTTAAAAAGTGACCTTTTTAAAAAAGGTGACATTTTAAAAAAAAGTGACCTTTTTAAAAAGCAACCTTTTCTTAAAAATATATTCTTTTTAAAAAAATCTGTCTTCTTTTTGTGACCACAAGTCTCAATCACTCCATGTTTTAGGTCATGATACTGCATTTTTATTCTCTCATCATCTACCACCAAATTCAGCTTAGATCAAACAGTCCTTAAGAAACTGTTGTATTCATTCAAACAAACCATCTCGCAGTCTTGGTCCCAGTGATGGACCATGGAATCACCAGGGAGCCTTATTAGATCTCCCTTTTTGATCAGCATAAATTTTTTACAACTAGGCTGTAGCTAGGGAGGGAAAGCCCAGAAACACAGGACAAGCTGAGAAGAGGAGAGGATTTCTGATACCACACTGTAAGTAGCTTGATGGAGAGGAAAATTGCTTAAGAATATCACTTGTGGATTGCATGATCCCAAAAAGTGACAGCAAAGCAAATAAAGAAATTGTTGTGTCTATACACAGTTATGACATCTGCGCACTTCAATAAATATGTGCTGTTTAATGACATCTGTACAGAAGGAAGAATCAAGTTTGAGCAGAAATCTGATCATGCCATCTTTAGTAAATGAATCCAGGCTCAAATCTGGAAGGTGAAATGGCTCAAATCAGTTGCAGTGATAATTTCTGTTACCACAAAACTGCCCTGTCACTGTGTGTAACCGAACCAGAAACACCATGTACACGAATGAAAGTTGACTACTGAAGCCCAGCTCTAACTGACCAGACTAGACTAGTACTAGCTGGATTATTTGGAAGCACAGATGAAAACTTGATCTCTTTCTTCTTAAGCTATTCTTAAAGTCATTAAGCTACATGGCATCACTTCACTTTCTTGATTAGAGAATCAAATGTATTATAAAAAAGGACAGAATTAAACAATTATAATGAACTTCTGATGTAGTAGTTGGGTTTAGAATGGTGCAGTTGGGAACTGTCAATGTTAGGTTAATGGCTGGACTAGATGATCTCCAAGGTATTTTCAACCTAGATGATTCTGTGATTTTGTGATTCTGTGAAATTAAACTACTAAAAAATCAACTTTTGGAAATTCAGGGTTCACCTGTGTACTGGGTCTGGCTGAGCCGAATTTGGATTTCCCGTATATCAGCCCTGACGGTGCTGTGTTTTGTGCTGGGAGCTGTCAGGGTGTTGGCAGCACCCTGGTGCTGGGCTGCTGCTGAGCAGGGCTTACACAGCACCAAGGATCTTTCCAACTCCCTCCCCACGGTGGGACGGGGTGGGCAAGATCCTGGGAGGGGACACAGCCAGGGCAGCTGACTCCAACTGACCCAGGGGACATTCCAGACCATGTGACGTCTGCTCAGGATAAAGCTGGGAGAAAGGAGGAAGGGGCTGGGGTCACCCTCGGTCCTCCCAGGCAACCACTCCGCGTATGGGAGCCATGTTGAGAAATCAAGGGGAAAGGGGGGGAAGTGATCGAGCAACTTGGTGGGTATCTGGTATTTATTCAAGGACAAACCACCACAACCTGTTAGTCTGATATAAAACTACAATACTTGGACACAGGTTAATTAATGCATTTATTTAAGCAGGGACTGAAAATGCTTGGCTCCCCCTTCTTGAAAACAAGGCCAAATTAATCCATTTTTAATTGAAAATGCAAAATCCTTATAAAGCAATCACAGGTCAGGGAATGAGTGAAGACCAAATGTTTGTAATAATAGTAAGTTCAGACATAAAAAACAAAACATAATCTAGCATAGGGATCAGAGGTATGCAAAATCAAATGGGTTGTGGACATACAATGTATATGACATTATTTTTCAGTGCTAACCTTCTCTAGACTAATCCTTCCCGAGATACACTTATAAATTTATATTAACCAGTTATGGGAAAATGATTCACAGATGCTTCATCAAAAATGTAGCTGACATTCCATTCCCCTGATTACAAACAAAGTGATTCTCAGTGGAAGAAACCTGGAAAAGACACTTTGTGGCAACTGACACATCTGTAATAGAAACGATTGTTTCATTTCTGAGAAAAAAATATATTAAAACTAGAGATAAAATGAAACAACAGGTGTCAAAATATCAGAGAGTACTTAAACCACCATCAACTTGCACACATTTTGCAAAAAATAAAATAAAAAATTATCATTAAGAAAACTCTGAGGGCTATAAAAATGTATTTTGCATATTTTGTAATAAGATTATATAGAAAAAGCAAAGGGATGAGTTAAAGAAAGAGAGGATCTGTTTGAGGGAGTACTTTTGGGGAGTGGGGAGGAGGTGCTCATCACAACCCTCCCAAGTTATTTATCTAACAATACACTTCTAAAAAAAAAAATGTTTGATTGAATGTGAGACTCCATAACTTGTCTCATAATGCTCATAAGCTTATAGTGGCAATAAACTTAGTATTTAGCAAAATTTGAGAAAATGCTGCGCAGGCAGATGGTGAGTATGTGCCTGAAGTCTATCCCAAAGCTTCAAACACTACCATCTGCTCCTGCAGCGATCTGATGTTTACTCAGTGCAATTGTTTAGACCTAGGGATCAAATTTTTACAACATAGCAGTTTGACACGTAAAACTCACTTATGGGACTTTCTTTATCCAGATGAGACTGATTTGCAACACTGGGCCCAGTGCCTCGATGGCAGTGGACAGTATCATGATGCAGCCCAGGAGTCACACAGAGGGTAGAAACCTCTCCATTCCCCCACTCTTTGGTCAGCTACATGCGAGGTTGGTGTCTCGGTGTAGCTCTTCTTAAGGAAGAATTTTCAGAATATGATTCTGAAAAGAAGTTTAAAGATACGTGATAACATATACAATTAATGTGTCCTTGCTTTAGCATGTAGAAACTTGTAATACAAAAAGCTGTATTGAAGACCTACATTCCAGCACAGTTTAGTTTATTCATTAGTTTGCATTTTGTACACAGATGTGTATTTATATTTCCCTAACAGTTTATCTCCCTCTAGGTGCTGTTATTACCTTAATATCTGAATAATTCCTCCAGCAACTGATGGGTGCTGACTAGTGAAGAATATGTTAAGAGCAGATATGATACCATCATATGACTGTTTGAAAGGTAGTTAGAGCTGCAAGACAAATTCTACTTGTTATTGGTAGATCATTGTCACGTCTTACTCAGATGAGGGAGAAAAGTGGCTCATATTCGTGAGGAGGGTTACAAGTCGTCTCTTGCAATCAACTAACCAGTGACACCCACTACAAATTGCAGGTTGATCAGATCAGGTTGGGCATTCGGTGAAACAGTTTCCAGCACAGGAGCGGGATGCCCAGAAGAGGTAGTGGGATCTTCACTGATGGAACTTTTGAACATTTAGGTACACAAAGCAAGGACTGATCATCCTTAGGACTGGAAACAACTCCCACTGCAGAGGTTGCATATGAGGTCCCATCTCATCAGATGTGCTACATACAGGACAAAAGACCCTATGGTGTTAGGCTAGCACTTTGCATTTTCTGTCTAGGGATTTTCAGGCAGGGAAAGATACTTGTGACCATGCATGTGTCCAGGAAATCTTGGCTCTCTCACATCATGCCATAGAATTTATCAGTGCAGACATGTACGGAGCAAGACAACGCCATGTGGGATGCAACTGACTTCCTGGACATACACAGCTTGTCTTCACTGAACAAGGGCAGTTGATCCAGTGATGTTTTCCAGTACTAGCGGTTATGATACTTGGAGCTAAAGAGGGAAAAAAAAAGTAAAATATTCAGTTTAGATATTTCAAGAGTGAAGATCATCACAAAATTGACCACTTAATGCAGTAGGATGATTCAAGTTACATCCCTACCAAAAAAATTGAAAACACCAGCTGTTCTCATTAGCTTTTATCCACTTCGGTAAATTTGCTGTATTTTGGGTTAGGACATAAATAATGTGTGTCCACAGAGGCTAATAAACTATATTCCAAGACATAGATGGACATTTGCATGTGTGTTAAGTGGAGGATTTCCATAACAAAATACACTTTTTATTTGCATTTGTAAAATTATTCACATTTATAATTACATGAGCAGACCTTAAAACTAGATCTAAACATTCAATTACCCCCTGTAATCGATTATCAGAAGAAATCTGATTACCATGAATGTTACAGCTTATAAAAGTAAAGAAATAGTAATGAAATTTTCTTATACATTAAAAAAAAAAAAGGCTATCTTTGTGGTAGAGAGAAAAAAAAACCCAACAACATAAGTGTGTTTTCAAAGGAAAAAAATTACCTTCTAGGGTGATAATTGGTATTTTTCTGTGCCTCTTCCTTTCCTTTCCCTTTCATGACAAAATTACTGTATTTTCCGTTTTCTTCAAATAAAACTGTATCTTTATTTTAAAATTCAATGTTGATAAATAATAACTTAAAATGGAAATATTAATCTAAAATTAAATGGCTGTCAAGTTACAGTACAACACAGCAGGAGAAACAGGCACAAGAAATAGCATGCAGAGGAAATAAAAACTTCATCAGTATCTACCATTATTATGTGGCATTCTATAGTCATAATTTCATTTAAAAATATGAACACTGCCCTCCAAATTAATACAGAGGTGTATTTAATAAATGCAGTTTGAGTAACTTGCCACTGACTCTCACAGTCAACAAGATACTAATTCAATCCAATCCACAGTTTAATTATACCTATCATCTTGAACTTTTTAAACCGAACCTTTGTGTAACATCCAAGACCATGACAAATCTGGAAGATGATGATATCTGCCCCTTTCGCTGACTGATGCAACAAGACAACTGAAACAGCAACAAAAGTAACAAGAACAAGGAATATTAGCTGGAATGGTAAACAACTACCTAGTCATGCATGTTGTAGGGTAAATGACTATATCACCACGTTTCCTTATGACATTTCTCACGACTATGACATAAAGATTGTATTTTGCTGTGTAAATATGTTTTAACTAACACCAAAGCTTGACAGCTGGCATACATACTTTTGGTTTTAAGGAAGCATGAAAATTTGTCCTGTTCAAGCCCATTGCCAATGCGACTCAAAGAAGCACAGGGAAGTGTCTAGTGCAGTCAGTGTTGGCAGCTGCTGTACAACAGTTTAGGCCCAGACAGCAACAAAACACCAGGCAGCCATTCACTCACTCCTCTCCACCCCCAGTGGCATGGGGAGGAGAATCGGAAGCGAAGAAAAAGATAAAACCTTGTGAGTTACCTCATGGGTTGAGATAAAGACAGTGTAATTGAACAACACAAGAAAAGAAAATAATAATAGTATTAATAAAATTAATATACAAAATGAGCGATGCACAGTGAAACCGCTCTCCACCCAGTACCCCAATACTCAGCCCCTTTCCGAGACACAATCACCCTCTCAGCCCTGGCCAGTTTTCTCAGTTCGATACTGGGCGTGACTTCAGTGTGGTATCCAATAGCCGCTTAGCTGATTCATGTGGCCTATCCTGTCTATACTTCCTCCCAGCTTCTTGGGAAAATTAACCCCATTTTAGCCAAACCCAAGACAGTAGTCCAGTTTTCACCTGTGGGAAGAAAGCCCCTCCTCACCCACCCAGAAAAGTCATAATCTTGTGGCAAATATCTGGAAGCTGTCATCATTGGCAGGAGGCTGAGCTGTTTTTGATATAAAGTAGCTTTCCCTCATATTTGCATTCAGATTTTCCTTTCATCTCTTACCAGGATTTTTGCAAAGAAAGTAAGCAGTTAGCAAGCAGTACCAAAATAGCAGTGAGCTGGGCAGAAAGATGCTGTTTTCTGCAGAATCTTCTGTATGCTTCTGAGCGGTGGACAGAAAGGGATCTATATATCCTGTGACTTATGTAAAGCAGAAGGAACAGGAATTTGTGACAGCCTACAAAACTAACAGTTCATGATCTTCTTCCCACTTTCCTCCCAAATCCTAAATGTACATCAAGCCAACTCTTCTCATTCCTACAGTTCACAAATTTGAACTGAACAGAACCATGGCACTGGCTCTTCACTGGTGTTTGAACACAAACCCTGCCAATAACCTTCAGGAGGATATTTGTCACAGGATTTTTTTCTTTTTTATAAAACTTGTGCGTAACTAATTCAGCTCAAGGCAGGACATTTTACAACCTATTTTACTTGTTCAGTTGCTGGGGGCCAAACTTCAATATTTCAATAATACCTCAGTTACTGTGCTCAGTTACCTCACTAAACTTATTTGCTGCAGTCAAGAAATATAATGTAATTTTAAATGTGACAGGGTAGCAGAATCAGATCTTTAATTCAAGGCTTATTCCAAACAATAAGATATAAAAAGACAAGTGATTTATTATTAAGTGTTCACTAAAAATTTAAATATAAAGAAAATAACATTCTTGATGTTTTTATCTGTTTTACAAAATAATTTCATCCACAATGAGACAGAATGTGTTCATGTGCTCTGCTTCACAGATAAGATCTCCTTAATTGTAGGTCCTTCTGAAAGATAGGGAAAAAAAGGAAAAGCAGAAGATGCATGGATTGAAGGTAGGAATAACTATTTAATAACAACAGGCTTGCAAGGCCTCTAGATCTAATCTACATGCCAACTGTGAGTACACACCTTTTTTATTGATCTTTATTCTATTTGGAATCGCTTTTGCATGTTACTTTCCATGTTACACCATCAGTGTCTTTCACCTCATGTACAACCCAACTCTTACATTTGATCTTGTTTAATTGTCAAAATGTCCCACAGCTTGGCTGTTTAATTCCCTGAGAAATTATTGTATCCCTGGCACTCACATGTCCTTTCTATAGGAAGTTAATTCTCCTAAAATGGTTGTCATGCAATGGTGTGCAATATTGTAAGCAGAATAAGGAAGTTGAGTCCACAAACAAGGGTCAGTGACTCTGAAAGGACAATTTTCTTTAGTGACATAAGTAGGTGGAGAGCTGTAGTTCTTAACTACGTTCTCAGTAACAGTGTGGGTTGAAGTGTGAACAATCACATGTGAAATATTTAATTGTTACAGCTAGCCACATGTTTCTGTGATGTCTTTTGACATATGGGGTTTTTTGTAATTCTTCTGAAAAGTCCTGGGTTTAGCTGATTTAAACCTCATTCTCAAAGTCCGTGTGAAAAATGTAGGAAACCTGTTGATAATCCAGATTTTCAGACACAGAATATGGGAAGCTTTGTACAAGTTACCAGGTCACGGGGTATAACACCAACAGTTATAGAGGTATACTTGTGAGAGTTTAAGGATGTGGGATGGAGTCTTTCTTCAGTAAAATGGTGAGGTAGAACAGAGGAACAAATGAAAACAAGTTCTCTGGAAAACTATAGTGATCTGATTTTGTACTATGTATGGCTTTAAAAATTTTTTGCAAATATTGAAAGTAAGATAAAAATGCCACGTGGGTTTTTTTTTTTTTGTTTTGTTTTGTTTTGTTTTTCAGAAATACCATAGTGACATTGTATCTCTGATGATTTGCCAAAAACAGTTGGCTTATACATTAATACCTGTTTTCTTACATGTCAAACAGTCAATTAGAGCCAATCTTCAGCAAAGCCTTTGTTAAAGTGTCACCTGGAATTTGTTAGTCAATTTATGGAAGACTGTTAGAACAAGAATTTTGAAGCTGGCCAAGAAAAGACAACAGAGATAAACAACATACAATATTGAAATAAAAACTAAAGAAGTATAGGGAGCTGAGCTCCTCAAAGATGGCACTGGGTCTTAGAATGGTCTTACCTGATATTTCCATGACCTCCCTTACTCCACAAAGGCTTTGAGTTGTTTTTGTTTCTACCTCAATTCAAGAAAGCGACAGTAAAAATCTTTAGTTTAGGTTTTCCTATCAATTGTGTCAGAATATTGAATCTTCTGAAAACAGGGGTGTGGGTAAAGAAGAGGAAAAGGGGAACCTAAAAACCAAAAACCCATCGTAAGTCCTGCAATGTAAAAATTCAGACTACTGTAGGAAATACATCAAATGGAAGTAGGTACTTGCTAATTAGATAGAATTCATCCAAAGAAGTGTACTCACTGACAAATCAGAAGTACCAGTACACTTGCATGTTATTTAGAACCAGAAAATCCAGATGATGCTAGAGGGAAAAGGTTGGGTGAAGAGAAGTCAGTTGCCATTTTAGAGTAACATTCACAAGGAATTCGAGTTGAAAAAAAAAAAGTATTATTTTCATGGAGAAAGTCTGATCTGTAAAAGTCTTCAGCATAGACTGTATGAAAGTTGATTGCAAAACTAGGAAAAGCTGCAAAAGTAGCAAAAGTTAAATAGGTCCCCTTTTTCTTAGACTAAGATTTAGGAAAAAGTATTACAAAACCTGTAAATATAAGCAATAAATAAGGAGTTTATTAAGTATCTTCATTTCTGCAGACATGTTTATAGTGATCTGATACAAAATTCTCAAAATTATAGAATTAAATTGAAGTAGATAATAAAGCTGATTATCAGAAACGTATCAATACCATCAACAATTCAGCTTACTTTAACATTTTGCTTAAAATATTATTATCAAATCTGGACTGAGTAGAATCATTTATAGGAAATCAAAACTCTCAAGAATAAACAATAGAAGAAAAAAATACTTGTGATTAAGAACTCATTAGCCAGATAGAATTCAATTTTTAAAAATACATTCTATAGAAGTACAGAATCCTTACCTAAAATCCTGTGAGTGGTGTGGTAAAGGTGGTCTGCAAAATAGGAAATAAGAAGAAAGTAATATATTACCATTTCTACTTTCTTTATACATATAAAGATATCCTTCAAGTTTCACACTTTAAAAAAAGAAGGGTTTACTTTGATCTTTTTTTCCAAAGTTCACTATACAATTTCATTGAGCAACATGAAATTGCGATTTAGTGAATTTCTGTTGAGAAGTGCATAATGCTTAGATATGACTGAGTTCTCTCAGTCTGATGTAAAAAGGATGCAACCAGAAAATCTTTTACCAAAAGTACTTTCCCTCAGTTGTTACATTAGAGTCAACAACAGAAACATAACGATAAAAACACTGACTGAATCAATTTCAACAAAAACATTTTGTTCAAGTGTGTTGCCTCAATTTCTGTGTCGTCTCAATTTCTGTGCCATTAAGTCCAGCAATGCTAAGATTTCTTCTAAGGCCAAAGATGCCAAAGAGAAAAAGGGAGATGATCAACACACATTATGTAAAATAAAAACAATAGCCCTCACCAACACGTGCCTTATCTCTAAAAAAGGAACACATAAAAATAATTTTTAGACATTGAAATCAAAGATCAAACTGTGACACCTGGGAAATATAGTCGGATAGTATCTTGAAAACTGCAATCCTGATTTTTAATGAAGGAGAGAGATACACCAGTAAATATCCAATTAAAACTTGAAACATTTTATGTTTCATTCATCCAGACATACAATGCCATGTGAAATAATAGCTTGGTATTAATTATGCCAGAAAAAAAAATATGACAAAGTCTCATAGTATAACATCTCCATTAAGGTTCTGTAACACTTGTCATGGATAGTCTAAGGAACCAAATTTCTAGACAATAGCTTAAAAAGTTGAGAGAGGAGACTAACTCAGGGTCAGTCAGCCAAGGCGGTGCAGGCAGGCTCACTTCACACAAAAACTGCTTAAAATATAGCATGCAAATTGTTAAGTAAAGTTGCTGGAAAATATAACAAAACCACATTTTGCAGCTCCTGTGTCTGGGGGGGGGGAATTAATAAATAAATAAATAAACAAACAAATAAATAAATAAATGAATAAATAAATATACTGCGAAAGGTAATGAGGTGAAGTGGACAACTTCAGATGACAATACAGTCTTATCCAGCCTAGGAGATATGGCGTTTCTCAGTCTTTAAATTCTTTATGTCCTTGGGACTTTAATTTCCTAAAAGGTGACTACCAGTATGGCTAGCTTAGCAAAAACTGCTGTTGAACACCATACTTGCCGTAAAGTACACAAAGTCCTTTAAATGCATATTCAGTGCCGCAGATGGCACTGCTAATTTCTGTTACTGGCTCCAAGTCAGGGCAGGAGGTGTTGCTGCCTCACTACCTTCCTATATTAAAAAAAATGTTGGTTGGTTGATCTCCTGATTGAGTCTTTTTCAAAATATTTGTCTAAATCAGGAAGAGAGGACTTTGTGAATGAAAAAAGAAAATTATGCAAATTGCAAATAAAGCGTTAGACAGTATCTGTTTCATTAAAAACAAATGCTGTTTATGTGTTACATTTTGTTATGTTTTTCATACTTTTTCATCAAAATTATTTTCTCCTGGCAACTCCTTTTGCATGCATCTGATTTCTGGTGGTGTGGAGGAAGGGTACCTAATCATCATTTGGCTTCTAAACAAGGAGCTAAAGTTTTTGCAGAATTAGAGAGCAGATTTAGCTGCTTCTTGCATTCACAAGAGTTTATAAAGACAGTATCATATTTCATGCTGAATAATTGCAGTACCAAAGCTTATAAAGAGAGATCACATCAGTTACTGTTGAAATATATCTATCCTTCACATGAAATACAAAATCTACTTTGTGTGACACAGTAAAGGAAAGGGGACAGAGAGCTAATGCAGACTGAGGAGACCTGAATAAAATAAGGGTATGTGTTGCCACTCCAGCAAATGCTTTGCAATGAGAATACAATGATATCCATATGAGGCTACCTCTTCTGGAAGATAAAACCTCTACAGACAGCTTCTTTTTTCCAGTGACTCACTGGACTTCTGCAGAAGGCACTGCTTGCTGCTGAGCAGTGCTTTTCTTCCTTTTCTGTGTTATTATAGAAAACACTGTATTTCCAATGAGTTCTTCATTCTTCTCTGCTATGAGTTCTGCCAGAACTCTGTGCACCCACCCCGCTACTTGTAAGCTCAAGGCAGTTACATAAGTGTTTTTGTCAAGCTGAGGTTCCAACTACATTACCAGATGAACTGCATTGGTTTTGCCTACAGGATCTGCTTTGCTACATTAGTTTGGTTGCCAAAAGCTTTATTTTACTGAGATTTGAATATGTCAAGAGCAGTGATTTGATTACTGCACAAACAAACAAACAAATCAAAAACAATATCTTCAAATGTTTCAGCTAGATTTAACTACAGAAGATAATGAAAAGCAGTGACCAGGGACACTATAAATAAAAATCCCAAGCTACACAAAGCTGAAAGTTTCAGTTTACAGAGTTTTACAAAGTTACTCACATCAAAGTTGTTTAAGGTCTGACAGAAGGAAGCTTAACATAAGAAGGATGAATAAATTTGTTGACCTTCTAATGAGAACTGTAATGCTTGTGGATAATCTTTGATCTGAAACAAGCTGACCATTGGATCAGGCTCCAAAAAATAACAGAGAGGCCCAAGCATTAAAATACTGCTTTTTTACATGGGTTTTTTTTTTTTGTTTTTCAGATAAAGGATCTTCTAATTATGGAATGAGATCAGGACTTGTTATCATATACTCTTTGATGCAAAAGTAAAAAAGAAAAAATAAGTTTCCTGTAAAACTCCCTTTAATTAAACCATTTAATTGCAAATTTCTGAAAAAAAAAAAAAGTGGGTTTTGGCATGAAAAGCAACACATGGAGTGCCAGTGATGAGTGTTTTGAGTAGCAGTGGAGATTTAGTTCACAGGTGTCATAAGGAACCTTATGAGATTAGTACAAATGATAGAACCAAAAGGAAAGGAAAGGAAGAAGGGAGCTTCCTAAAATGACGAGATTTTCCTAGAAATCAGACAATATAACCAGAGGAGAGTGCGATTTTGGACAGTGGGTGACAGACAGACATGAGAGGTAAACAAACCTCAACCAAACTAATCAACACCACTGTCTTCTGTAAAGATAAACCAACACACTAGAATCTAAGTGGTTAATCTGTTAGTACGATGCCCAGGAGGAAAACAATGCCATTTTTCACCTCATGTACATCTAACAGATGGGTTTCTGCTGTTTCAGAGGATAGAGAGGTCCTCTGAAAACAAGTTGTCCCTCTTTTCTCAAGCTGCCATAATGGTGTCAGATATAAAGGGAGGAGTATCCTGTTAAGGGAAGAGTCAGGCATCAGGGAGAAGACTGCAAGAAGGCCAAGGCTGCAGCGGAATCTAGATCCCACAGGATGATCCCATGGCTGAGCCTGTTCTGGACCAGTTGCTGGACCAGGAACTCCTCCCCAAGGTCCCTGCTGGCCTGAGTCTGCAATTTGGAAGTCATATGACTGCATATTTTCCTGAGGTTAAATTCGCCTGCAGATTACAGTCTTCTAAAATATCTTCCTCTCTGTTTTTAAACAAACAGATCTGGGGAGGTTTGGAACCATTCTCCAACAAAAAACTTGGCACATAGGCTAACAGGATACCTTATCTATTGACTGTCTGCACAGTCATGTGCTCCAGAAAAACATTTAGTACACTGAACTATGCATTTTCAAGTTATATGGGATGAAATTTAGATGATTTACCTTACATGTTTTTCATAAATCTTTGAACAGCAGGGCCATGATGTTGTCCATATCTCAGGATCCGACCTGCCTGAAAAGAGATAATGGGTTCCAACTTCTATGATAAATACAGCAACTGTTTGCAGGTACTCTTGTGTCACAAAGGCATAATTTTGCTTTCCTCCTTTCTTAGAAGAATGCATAAGCAAACCCACAAAGCCATCTTCACAGTATACAAGTTTTCCTGACGTTAAGTGGGAGGGATTTAAGAGTGAATTGAGGAAATATCTTTCCTGTTTTGTTTTGTACAACATCATAAAATCTATTGATTTTACTAAGGTAATGTATTTGAATTAATTATGTTAGTTATTTGGCATCTGTTTGTCCCTTTGATTGATCTGTGAGTTCTCAGGATGCTATTTCTGTGTTCACTGACACATACTGGGGTTGTATACTCAGTCTCCATGACCTCTGTGGCCATAAATACTTTTTGGAGTTACGCTTGTAAGATTTTGGCATCCCATTCTGCTCTTACTGGTTTGTCTTTGGTTTTGGGGATCAGAGTTATAAAACTGAATTAATTTGGCTTACACCCAAGGCCTGCCTTTCCAAATCCATGCAGATGTTTCCATCTCCAGGCATGCTTTCTTCCGTATACTGGTCTGTAAACCTGTCAAGCTTCCAAATGCAAGAAGCCTTATTAAATGCTTCTTCGAGGGTATTGAAAAGGATCAGCAAAGACGGGTTGCCTCATAAAGGAAGAGCACAACATGAGGCAGGAAGAGGTGGTGGCCTCACTGTCAAGGACAAGTTCCACTATCCCCAAGCACAGGATGCCACGCAAGGCCTGCTGATGGTCAGTCAGCAGCTCAGTGACCTCTAAGATGAGTATGCAGATGAGACATATGAGTCTATAAGCAAGCCAGGAGGCCAAATCTGCATCAATGGGGCGTGTCTGCAGCATAGCTCAGGAAGGGATCAAGCACAAGAACTTGACATTTGACATTCCCTCATTGAATGTCACCAAGACTTCTTTCAGCTTTTTCTTGGACAGCTTGAAGGACAACTATAAGACTCCTTATCTGTGAACTGACATAAGCACAGAGAGCAAAACCCCTGGCAGGGTTGGTAAGGTGATGCAAGCTCTCTCATTCATTATTATACCATCAACAAGTAGAGCAATGGAAACTGCTCCAGTGCCATTGAATCTCTAATTGCTTACTCTCCCACTGAGTCCTACTGGGTCCAGAAATGCAGCAGACAGGTAACTGTGTGGATATCAGAGGACCTAGAGATTGACAGTGGGTTTATGTAACATGATAAAACCTTGAATGGATAGAATCCAGCACTTGTGTCAGTATAGGGTAGTGAAATCAGCCCAGTGTCTACTGTCTGAATCAGTGACCCATAAGGAAACAGAAGGCTTGTTCATATCTGACAAAACAACATTCACCTTCTCTTGGAGACCCTTCACATACTAAAGCTTGTATTTCATGTATACTCTAAAAGTGGCAGCTCTGTTTCACACAAATAGATAAATGGGACTAGTATTTCTGGCTCATTACTGACTTTTTATTGATTCTAGACATGTCAGTAACTGATGACCTTAGGGTTAATTTAATTACTTTAGGGTTTGGGGTGAATTGACCCTAGCCATGTCACTGATGGATTCAGTGATATTTAGCTTCTCATTTAACTTCCAATTATATAACATCTTTTCCCCATAATAATAGTGTGTGTTATTACTGACTTTTTATACAAACTCGTCTCTCTGTAAGGCATATATTTTACTAATAAATCATCACTAATATTCCAATCATTTAATGAGATATTGTGGTTTTCCTTTTGAGATGGATAAAACCCTAAACAATAACTTATTACTCTAGCATTTCACAAACTGTGACAGTCTGATGAAACCATAATTAATGTCTCAAACATCTGATAAAAGGCTTTGGTAAAGGGGATGGTCTGTGGACACGCTGGAGCTGTGCAGGCAATGGCAGGAAGACATGATGAGAGGAGGGGCTCCTGCAGAGGCGGGAACGCTCTTTTCTGAGGCTGAACTTCCCTATCTTGAGTGACTCTGTAAAGAGCCAGTAAAGAAGACCTTTTCACAACACAAGAAGAAAGATCAGACAACGGTCATATCTGCAGGGAAGGGGGAGTAACTCTCTAGTGATCTGGAAGCCCAACAACCCACTTCTGGAAAACTCTGAAGTTATAAACTACACGTGCACCAAAGCAAGAAGAATTCAAGAAGCACAGACTGTGCATGATGCCTGATTAGCTGACTGAGGCCAAGTGCCCACCTGGAGGAGGTGCAAGAAATTATAAAAGAACATGAGTCATAGTCCTAGGCAGCAGCCCGCTTCCAAAACTGGATCCCTAGGCTGGCAGGACCAACACTGGAAATGAGGCTAGTGAAATCTTTCTTTTTTGTCTCTCCCTCTCCCTCCCTGCCTCTCTCACTCTTTCTCTCTCCCTTTTTCTCTCATTCTCTATCCCTGTATCCCTCTGTATGAGGCAAGACTTGTCAGGGCATAAGATCTGTCACTTGTCGGTGTATGTTATAAGGTTTGTGGTGTGTTGGTGTATGTTATGATGTTTACTGCTTGTTGAAGAAGTTGCAAGGCTTACTAACGGTTTCATGGCAATATCTGTTGTGAACAAATTAAAGTTGAGTTTTGTGAATTGAAGAATCCTTGGTGTTGTTTCATCTTAATCCTGACCTTGGAATCAGCGAATCTGAGTCGTTGCTCCAAGAAATTGGGATGTGACACCAAGAAAAAGAATTTTATAAAAGTGTTGCTGTATAATACACGGACACACCCACAAATATAACATTTTAGTATTTTGCATGCAATACTAGCATTTTCAAAGCATCTTTACAGTTAGCAACTCATTTCACTAATTTGCAGTGGGACAGACGGCTAATTCCCATAAACTTTAAGCACATGGGTTTTGTAATATCAGGTCAATTTTCATACAGTGCTAGTAATATGGTAGTTATTTCTTTCTGTTCTTCAAACACTGAAAACTTTCTTAAGGGTTGTGATTTTGTACAGAATTGCATTTCTGTTCTTTGGGGTTATAATAGATCATTAGTTTGAAAAGTACACATAAATAAAACTTTTTTTACCCAAGAAAATACTTAAATGTGCTCCGCAGAGCCTGTAAATTACAGAAATCGTTCCTAACAAATACTCATAGCACTTTTAGACCAGAGAAAATGTGCAATATGTTTTAAATGATTTAAGAAGCAGAGACCTAATTTTCATTATTTTCAGCTTCTAAAACCACAATGCTAAACAATTTCAAGTAGAAGTTAAAGACTGAAAAACGGAAATAATAGTCTGTTTCATCTATCTCAGAAACAGACTTCAGCTCACAGAACCATGTTGTGAAGGTATGTAGACATTTGACTTTCACTTAAATATACAAAAAGCTGGCATCTTCTAAATTTTCAGTTCCTTAAAATTATAAACATTTTGATAACTAAAATACTGTTATTATTCAAATACTAGTAGAAACATTCCTGCTTGCAGCCATTGTAGCCAATATCAAAATAGAATCCTGTGTTTAAAGTTCACTTAAAGCTTTCTGAATTATAGTCATACGCTTGTGTATTTAAAGCAACAGGGCTGGATCAGTTCCTGCTGCAATAATAGAAAAGAAGGGGGGGATAAAAAGGAGATCTCTTAGGGAACCTAAATGAAGGTGCAGAACAACTACTTCCCTCTTAAGTAACTTGATAGTAAATAGACAGCTGAGTTTTGTTTTAATTTTCTTCTTTTCTGAATTGGCAGAAGCTGATCACCTACAATTTATTATCAATATTAGACTAGTAGATGATTTGCACATACTTGTTTATTTGGATTCCCTAAGAGATCCCTTATTTAGTTCCATGCTAAAGATGGAATTTTAGATAATCACATTAGTCTTTGTCTCATTAGCCTAACCCATCATTAGAAGGGTTTAGAGCTAACAGTAAGATTTATAGCATATATGCAAGATTTTCTTCCTATTAGTCACACAAGTATTTTAATGTAGAGATTAATTTTTAATAACTCATCTGTTTGTAACTCTTACATTATTACAAATGCCAAATCCAACTACCCTAGAGAGGAAAGAAAGACCTGTCATTTCTTTTCATGTAGAACAGATTTTCTGAGTTACCCGGTGTTTTTTGGTTTTGGTCTTTTATCTTTAAGCACTAATGTTAGCCACCAAATTAACAGTCAAGAGGACTGGCTTAGGTGTCCTAACCTTATTAGGCTCTAAAAGCAGAAATACGTGAGAAGTTAGAAACAAGACTTTTCAAGGTTGTTTTCTGTCTCTAAGCAGTATTGTATAATAGCCTTTAGCAAAATAGAAACACTGAGATAGTAAACCTCTGTGCTCCAAACCTATGTTTAAATACATCATTACCATTACCTCACAGACAGATGAAAGATCTAAATAGGAGTTACACACACAAAAGAAAGGAGAAAACAGAATATGTGATGTGGGTGTCCTATATAATCTGCAGCATGCAGTCTGATCTTTCTGAATTTTTTCCTTTGGATATTTAAAGGAATTCCCACTACAACCTTTATTCCATTAAACAGAGTAAGTATTATGGTACAGAACAGGTGGTACATTAATGCCTTTGATCATACTATAAGCCACATCTCTGTTCTATAACAGACTACTGGAAATGTAATGGAAACAAAATGAAGGCAGAGTTTTCACTTACCAACTGGTAGCATGTAGCACAGGTAATTGGAAAAATGTTGCAAGACAGAGACAAGCATCTTTGTTTATAGTTGTAAGAAATCTACTTTATTTCCAACCATGCAGCTACCTGAGGTGTGCCCCATATTTAATCTTTCAAAATCAAAGGATTCACCTTATATAATTTACATGGAAGACTATTAGAGCTATTATTGAGAAAGTAATTAATTTAACCACTTCTCTATGGTCCTTAACACCTGCCATTAGGCTTTTATGATAGTTCATCGTCACCTAATTGGTACATATCAACTATGGGTCATCAGACCAGTTAGGAAGCAAATAAATTCAACAAGGGTTACTTATTCTATTCTGTTTCACTGTTTAGAAGCTGTGTGCTTCAGAAAGAATCAAAATCAGAAGTAATGAAAGAAATGTTCACCCATGTCACCTCTGGTCTCACTAGGAGAAGGAAATCAGCATTCTTCATTTTCACTTTTTTGAGATGCTTAAAAAGTTAAGATCCTCGTAGTGTAATTTTAAAAGCATTGCTCAATTCTGTGAGCATATTCAGATCTCCTGTGTCTAATCTTCAGAAGTCCAAATGATCCAATAAATATCAAAAGTTGCTGGGAATGAAAAAGTCTTTAATCAAGTACCAGTGAAGGTGCCTTATTTCTTCTGAAAATATTCAAAGTGTAAAATGTGGTGATATGGATTAAATGTTTTCTCTCTGATATGAAAACTGTCTGCTGTCAGACAAAACATCAATATTATGCTCTGCAAAAGCAAGAAAAGTAAATGATGAAGTGTCACTGTGTTATTATGTGTATGTCCCATGCTGCTCATGCTTTCTCTCCTAGAATCCTAAATCCATCCATTCACATGATATTCTGTCTAGAATAGACACCCTTATAATATATCGCTTTAGGAAACCCTTTTAGTTTTTAGTTTCTCACTAAACCGCAACATGGAACAAATAAACTCTCTTAGTTTGTAAGTGCTCCTTTTTGTCCTGCATATTTTGTTTTCTACAGTGTAGAACTAGAGAAGCATAAGACCAATAATAGATTTTTTTTTTTTTTTTAATTGTAGTGGAATGGTATCATTATTAAAAAAAAAAAAAAAAAAGGATGAAGATACAAGATGATAAGGTCTCAGGGGAGACCTTATTACTCTCTACAACTACCTGAAAAGTAGGTTGTAGTGGGGTGGGTGTCAGACTCTTCTCCTGAGCAGCAAGTGGTAGAGCAAGAGGAAATTACTTCGAGTTGCACCAGGGGAGGTTTAGATTGGATGTTAGGAAAAATTTCTTCACTGAGAGGGTTATCAAGCACTGGAACAGGTTTCCCAGGGAAGTAATTGAGTCACCATCCTAGGTGGTATTTAAAAGATGTAGATGTGGTGCTTAGGGACACGGTTTAGTGGTAGACTTGGAAGGTTAATTGTTGGACTCGATCTTAAAGGTCTTTTCCAACCTAAATTATTCCATGATTCTAAGATTCTACAAAGAATGTTCAGATATTTTTAAAGTAAAAACCACGTTGGTTTTCCATCCCATTCTTTATCTGCCTTTAAAAGATTCCATACTCAGGATGAATGGCATAAAATCCAAGCAGTTAGAAAAATAAAACTGTAACATTCATTACAAAGAAAGAGCTACTGTTCCATGAAGCAAATTTAGGTCATAATAGAGGTACTGAGATAAAACTCTGTTATAGTTTATTTGTATTTATAACTACAATAAACTTGTCATAACCACAGTAACAAAGAGTATCTTGAAAAGCATCTTGGGCCATGATTTTATATTAGCATTTGTACAGTTACCATGGTTTTACTACAATATGTATAACCCAAATATGATTTTATGAAGAGGAAAAAATAAGCACATTATGAACAGTACCTACCAACAGGAACATTAGTTTTACTGTTGGATGAGCAATAGTGACAGTGGTTCCAGCTATTGAATGATAAATGCTGTTAAAATTATTTTGAAGATTCTGTACACAGAACCCCTAAGAACACTTATTTTTTACCTTCTTTGAAATTGCAATTAAATACAATGATTTCATTAAAATTATTTGGGTTTTACCAAAGCAAACAAATTCCTCAACACCCCTATCTAACAGAATTTCTTTTCATTAAAGTATATTAAGTAGAGTATTATTTAAACTAACATATTTTAGTCAATTAAACAACAGTATTTTATTTGTCTTTGGATTGTACACAGGTACCTAGCAGCTATTTCAAATTTGAAGGATAAATTCCTGAGGAGACAAAAGGTTTATTGTCTCAGTGTGTGCCACTGTACTCTCAAATGCCCCCTAATTAGGCCTGTGGGCAAGAGCTACCTTGCGTTTTCAACATCTTGTTTTCTCCTCAGTGTCAGCTTTTGTCTGATTTAGACTTTCAACCTTCTGAAAAATCTGCAGAGAACAGTTTTCTCCTATAGAGGTGAGGTACACCAAAATATTTCATTCTCCAAGCTGAGGGATCCACAACAACCTTTGCCCACTGACCAACACAGTAAGACCTCTGCACTTCCATCCCTGCCCAGTCTCCTGCCCCACCGGCACAGTGGGGAAGCAGGGAAAAGCTGCCAGAGACTTTTCTGTGGCTACAAGGATGCTTTGAGTGCCCTCTTGCATGCAAATACATTAAGAAATATAGAGAAAATAAGGGAGACAATATTTGTATGCCTTCAAGCTCTGTGGGAGATGGGTGTGTCCCATAAAACATTTTCCCTGTTTGCATTTCCAAGTAGGAACTCCAAGCAGACAGTCAGACTGATAGATTCCCTAGGCTGAAATTTGAACTTGACATCATTACATTCTTCATCTCAATTTAATAAAGTCATCCAAAATGCCACCTTAGTTCTCTAAAATTATTATCTTGGAAATCACTTCCAGGACTGTTGCCAAATAGTGATCTTTTGTTCCTTAAACATCACTTATACCAGCAAAAGACATATTTGTACCAGCTGCTTTTTCTTCCCTTTCCTTCAGTGGGAGAATCTTTCAGATATAATGCATTTCATAAAAGCACAGCTGGATGTCTATAAAAAAAAAGAGGAAGTCTTCCCACTGACTGCAGCATGAAAGCCAAGGTCTCCTGAGTGTTCCGAGAAGAGGCTTAAAACACCACCTGTAAATAAAAAACAAAACCTGCGACTTTTAATAAAAATTCAGCACAGATATAACCATAAAAAAAAAGGTTAAAATTAGGGGGAAAGATGGAATTGTTCGGTGCAATCTGTTTAACTTTTCTCTCAGACATGTCAGGTATTTACTGTCTCCACTTGCAAAAGTTCTATGAAGTGTTTAGGAAAAATGCATCTGTCAGTAGAAGTCTTTTGCAGCATGACCACTATTTTCTCTTTCAGGTGAATCTTTCAAAACAAGTTACCTAATTAACATGTAACAGATGCATTCATGACTTCACAGCTAATTTTGTCAAATTAGTTTTCTAACATATTTATGAAAGCACAAACTATAAAGCAACTGGCTGTGATGTCAAAAATGCATGTGTGTCATCATCAGATGAAATGGAGAGATTAAAGTCTGGCTAATAAAAAAATAGTTATTAATATTGGGTATTTCAGATACAATGGAAAGTAGAACATAAAACAAAGTTCAAGCTTACTCCAAAGTTAAAATTTTTCTGCAAAGAAAGACCTGAGTGCTTCTAACTGCCAGAATTTAATGAGAAGGAGGATGTTGTCTAACGTAGCTGCATGAAATGAAAAGGCCTTGCCATCCATTGTATGGACATTAATATCAGAACAGGCAGTTCTGAGAAGCTGAGCAAAGTCTTCTATCATACCATCTGCTAACTCAGACAATGCCATCATCCTACTTTGTTACTTTTGAGAACTCAACAAAAAAATGCTAACTGCAAGATTTACTTTTGTTGAGTCACATGGGTAAGAAAGATCTAGATTAAAAACACATTTAAAATGCAGCTGTTAAGCACTGCATTGTGTAAGAAGAAGGACCTTTAAAACATTTAAGAAGGAGGTGGGAGGAAAGGAAGGAGAAATTTAGAAACCTTCTTTCAAACTTTAATTTAAAATAGCATTTTTAGATTGAAAAAATCCCTTCATCCAGAAAATCTTGTAAAAAACCAACATAATAATGTATGTACACCAGGAAGAAAAAGTTAAATTGATTACAAATAAAGTCAATTACTTCATATTCATCACCAAAGTAAAAGTTTAAAGAGCACAAGCCATGCATTTAGGATATGAGGAAATTATCTATTACAGTGTTTCTTGAACTAAAAAGCAGTAGATGATAGGGTAAATATTATTTTCCACTATTTCTGTGCTCTCATTCTTTGTTTGAATCTTCAAGTTACAAGACAACTCCAGTTTATGATCCATGTCACCTCCGGTGACACACTAAATGCGGGCAGAAGAGAAACATACAAGGAGTTATGGCTTCACTTTTTCCAAATATCAGAAAAATCCTTCGCTGGAGGTGGAATGAGGTAAAACAAAAAGCCAGGGCACCAGGTGTCCAGGAAAAACTCTGTTCTGAATCTAGATTCAGAAAACATGAATCTTCAGTATTTTGTGGTTTTCACTTTGGGCCAGTGAGGACCCAACAATTTCTCTTTTAAATAACCTAAATAAGAATGTTTTACTAGAAAGGAGCCACTGGACAGCAAAATATGTCTGACTTCTGTTAATATTCTATCCTTCATCTTAGGAAATAAAACCCCCCACATTCTTAGTGGTAGGAAGTGGTAGAGGTGAACAGGTTATAATAGTTGTTGGAGGCAAAAATGGACCAAAGTCAAAAGAGCCAGGGTTTATGGATCAGTTCCTCTTGGTATCACCAAAGGAGCTGGGTTAAATGGGTAATTCTTTGATGCTTTTTAAAAGAGTTGTAGAACTTCCAGAAATATTTGTGCTTTCACCCAGTAGAGGAATTTTGGGTGAAAGATATTCCAAGAATTTCTTTAATTAATCATTTATACATGAAGGTGCGTAAGGGTATGGTTTTCTTATGCTAGGCTAGAACATCTACAAATAAATTTGTCAGAGATTTCTGATTTGGAATCCCTCAGCAGGGGTGACTTTGTATTTAGCCAAGTCTTGAACTGCAAAATGACCCTTCAATATCTAATACATCCACTGACTCAACACTGTATCAGACCCATGATTTTAGCCTGAAAGCGCCCTTTTAATTGGCTCATCACTAATTTAATGTGATAGATTAATGATCAATTTATGTCTCCTCTTTATTGTCTGAGCTTCACTTGTTTGTGTAGCACATTTTCCAGCAATTCATTTGATTTTGTTTCACTGCTATTTCTTTACATAAATCACTTTTATTTGAACACTTGTTTTCAGCATAGCCAGGAAGAATTTCACTAAGAGAAAATAATTTTGACACTGCAGTAAATGGGTGACTCCTCAGGTATTTATTATCTTTGGTCAGCCCTTTGACACTTACTGTCAGTGGAGTAGCAAAGCAGTCCCAGTCCCTTAGGTAATTAGTTTATACTAGTGAATCAATGCTCCCTAATTATTTCTATTCCCAGAATCAACAAATGGAGCGTGCATGAGGGGGCGTGCATGTGTTTTGGGGAATACGTGCTTGTGTGCGTATGAGAGAGAGAAGAAAAAACCTGGCAATACCAACATTGCACATATTACTACGTGATCTGCTTCATTTTGCTCTATCCATCTTGCCTTATTGGAAGCTCCTTAATTGATGAATGAGGACTTTATCAAGCATGGCAGGAGTCGTCATGTCTGTGATTTTCCTTGAAATGTATCTGTCATGCAGCTCAAAATTAAATCACCAGGTTTGGGCCTAACCAGAGACAGGGCAGTGACTCAAAGCACTCAGAAGGGAATGAATGATTAATGCAGTTTATAGACAGAATAGTGCTTTCTCTGTCTCATGTGCTTTTTGTATGTAATCTCCAGTGGTTCAGCTTCAGATAGATCTAATGAAAAAGGACTGGATGTTTTCCACCTTCTCTTCAGAGCATGCTGTACGATTTATCCACTGACAAAATGTGCTAATGAAATGTCACCTTGGACAGCTTGCTAAAGGATTGATGGGTTGAAAGTTTTGCACTTTATTTAACTTTTGCAGGAAAAATGAGTAAGTCCTCCAAATTCTGTATGATATAGAAATCCATTATGGTTCCCCACTTAAGAAGAAGTAGCTACACTGGGATGGAAAATGAAGCTATGGCAAAGAGGTGAGAATAATGTAAAACAAATAATTACATACAAATCTGGAGTGTATGGCTTCATTGCACTCAAAGACATAGATTATAGTTGAGCTGCATAACTTCTTAAAAATTCTTTCTTCAGAATTATCCCTGCTTTTTATGAAATAATATCAGCCTCACAAATCCAGTCACTCCCCTACACACTAGCCTTTTACATCCCTTCACCTTGGTGTTACACCCAATGCTTTCAAAGTTCCACAAGACCAATGAATAATCAGTTATTATATGTATTTTATTATAATCATTCTAGTATGCCTCATTCTGATTTTTCCTGAGAATAAATAAAAACAAAGAACACTACATGTATACTGCATACTCACCATTGATATCTTAGGATTCCCTTTATATTTTTTACCTTATAGGCCTTATACACACTTCCAAGAAAAAAAGGATGTAAAACTTGCCTAGCCAGAGAAAAGATCTGGTACTAGATGTACAACCAGTGTGATAAAGGAACTGCTCCCTTCCCTGTTAAGACCTATGCATATTCTTCCACTTACATCTTGGTTCCTACTATATAGTAAACTCTTGGGGTCAGGACTCAGATTGTCTCACGAGCAATGCAATCAGTGTACTATATGCCACTAAAAAGGTACTCATATTGCTATTCTGTATTCATTACAATTCACAGATAATTGTACCAAATATTTTTCCAATACACAGGAGTTCACATACTCTTCAAAAGTTTAGTCTTTGAAGGGGCAGACAGGACCAGTTAACAAAGCTGGTATCTGCTGGTCATAAACTCATTGTCTCCCTCATGAAGCCAATTACTATTCATCCAGGATGCATGCTCTTGTTCTCAGGATTATGCAAGCTGCCATATGCCCACTTCACTGTGACCCAACTCCAAAAGACAAAAATTGAACCTAGCAAAATTTTCCATGGAAGAAATGCTGCAGAGAAGCATGCAAACAGGATTCTGCCCCAAACCTTTCTTCGTTCCAGCATTAACATCAGGGGTTTACCTCATCTCCAAATTCAGAAACATCCTTGCTCTTACTCCAAGTGGAAATGATCTTCTGTGACATTTCTCTTAACCTCTTTCTGCTGAGCATTATGCCTCAGACACAGAAAAAAAATAAAAATCCAAGGACAAGCCAAAGAGTTCTGGGACCTTCATTTACTTTGTCCCCATTTCCCAGTTGCAATCAGTTTCCTGCCTCAGAGATATATGCTGGTGCTTTAAGACTGTCAGATGCCTGAAAACCACACTGAAAAAGGAAAGTCCCTTACATCCACTCAGCTGGTAAGCCTGTGCAAAGGAGACTTCCTCATCTGGACAGAATAAGCTTTATATAAATGTTAGGATAAGTACTATATTAAGTTGCCCCTTTGCATTTACTCATGATCTTCAAGATAAGCTAACAGAGGGGCTCCTTCTCAGGACAGTGACATACCTCATCCCTGCTTCCTGAAACCCAGCTGTTTCCAACTATTTTCCAAGAAACACCTTAAATCATGGCAAACAATATCTGAACATGTTATTTTTTTATATCCTTTTCCCAGGGAGATATGTTCACTTTGGACACACGAACTGTGTTCTCTGAAACAAGATCATTTTTAGGGAAAGAAGTTTGATGTGTGCCATAAGAGTTTTTCTTTTGTTAGCATCAGAAAAATTGTACTAAATACGTGGCACTTTGTATGCAGGTCCCTTATCCCATAAACACCACCTGAGAGGCAAAAATGTTAACTTCATCACAGTTAGAAATAAGGCTTAAGCAGCAGGAGGGACAAAAAAAATAAGCATCCCAACACAAAAGGACTGTCCGTATTTGTATGTGCTCCTGCTATTTCTGGGCCACTCCAACACCCACTTCTAGGCTCCAAAGTTTATGCATTGTCATTCACATCCACAGTAAAAGCCAATGGACTTGGGATCTTCCATACAAGAAATACTGGGTTTAGTCGTATTGCCTGTAAAAAACAGTTTTTATTAAAAGGAACTAATAGAAACACTGAAATATGTACTAAATGCAGTCTACATGTCCTCTCTGTTAGTCTTTTACCAGTCACTAGAGATTTATTCCTTATGAGGAAAGAGGATGCAAACATGAATCTTTTCACAGAGCAAAGTATTTTCTTGCCTTGCTTCCCCTTGTTCCACTTACGTCATGTAAACATATTTCCAGATTATCCAGAGTTTATTATCTGTAATTATTGCAAAAAATACCATTATCATTACAAATATATCCATATATTCAATAAAGGGCTTTGAAAGAAAGCTAATACAATTCTTGCCACAGTTGTAGCATGGCAGATTCTTATTTCTCTAATCATAGATTAATACAGTGAGTTTCCTAGCTGTCCACTTCTTGCCTCCTTTTGTTGCTGCTCTAATTATAGGCTCTCTGGGGCAGACACTAACTATACTCCTGATGTACACGTGTCAAGAGCAAGAGGAACTGTGACCACATTAACCTGGGGCTATAACATTAAAAATACAATAATTAGAGGAGTAAATTCAGGATTTCCAATTGCTGCTGCTAACAGTTGGTTTAGAAATGAAACGCTATTTACCTTTGGTTAGCAAATTATCTGCCATAATCATCTTTCCCACACCATTAACTGCACATCCAGTAATAATACTCAGCTGGATTTCCTTTCATGTTTATGACATATATGTGTGTCAAAAGCAAACTAAACCTCTGATGTGCAACCTATTCTGCAAAGACATTCATCTCTATTTATTTGCATGTACACAACATGATGCCCTTGAAGAGAGTAGGGTGAAGATCTTGTTTCATGCAGCTCCATGTATCTGAAAGGAGTGAAAACAACTTGGTTCATTCAATAGATGTTGCTACTGCCAACTGTTTTTCAACAAAAGAAAATCTGTGTTGAACTGTTCAGCTGACTACCTGAAAGGCAAAGGTAAGGATAAGAATAGCTCATCTCGTGCTGCTATGCCCATGGTACTGCAAAGCTTTTAGATATAGTGTTATCTTACATATTACTAATGTATAAAGTTTTAGAATATTCATGTACAACTGGGTGAGTTAAGGACTAAATTGAAGACGACAATCTCCTCTGAAGGCTCTTGCGTCACAAGTTAAATATAAGATTTGACTTTATTCTACAGCAATTTTTACTTTTTTTTTTTTTAAAAAAAAAAAAAAAAAAAAAAAAAAAGATTAGAAGTCAAAACCAAAAAAATATTCCCCAACAGTATCTTATGCAATTCATGCAGTGAGACAGTCTCCATTCTACCACACATACAAGGAAAAGTTTAATAAATAATTCTAACTATAGACTATATCCAATGTAAACACAGAGCCAGGATTAGGGTTGCCTCAAGTATAGCTTTATTACTATTGAAGTAAATCAAATTATGCTAAACACTAAACCAGACATTAGCAGAAACAAAAAGAATTTGTAATTCGCATACTTTGAACACTCCTTGCAAATTATAAACCTTAGGCAACAATATGTGTCACATCAGGCTTGGGTTCAGTCCTACAATGCTTTCTTGTTCCTTTGCTGCCAGAGAAAGCTAACGTGTGGCATGGTCTGCTTCAACCCACCCTCATGCAGACTGCTGTGGAGCTCTTACAGAAACTTAATGGAAATATTAGGTGCCCTCCAAGAGGAGAGAAAAGACAACATGGAGAAACAAAACCTGTCTCAGTCAAGGGCAGAATACTTCTCTGAACACAACACTTTGACTTGTATGGGGTAAAAATCCTTTTGATATCAGATTAATTTAGCCATCTGGAGTCAACCACCTTGTTATTAACAGGGCTGTCAATATATAAGTTTCCATTACTTCCTAGAAAGGCATTTAATGGAAGGGAAGTTAACAATTAGCAAGTGTTGTTATGGACAACCCTTTAGCTGGTTACTTTATTACCTTTGCAAAGTGAACTGTTTTATTTCCAAGCCAATTATCTTAGAGCATAACATAGCAAACTTTATGTTCAATATCAGTGGAATAACACTTGTTTGCAATGACAAACACCCCAGAATATTCAAATTCTAGGGCTAAAATTGACTGTACAACCTTGATTCATGCTATTGGACATACAACTTTCAATTTCAACTGAACACACAAAGTTTCCAGTTTGAAGATTATGTCCTTTTTTTTTTTTTTTTTTAAATTCTTTTTCAAAGACCCTTTTACTTCACTGAGAAGTTGCTGATCATTTATGTAAACATCACTTCAGTATTAATTTTCTCCTTGATGTTTTGTTCATGCTTTACTAAGGGTCCAGTACTAAAACAGTATCTATCACCTAATACTGCATACATACAATAATGAGATTTCCATTAGTGCATGTAAAGATCCCACATTAGTGTATCATTCTTGTGAGAAGAAGGAAAATCTGTAAAGTTTCATGTTGATATCTATCAAAATAAGAGTCAAAGGTACCCACACACTGACTGTCCAAGCCAAAACGTCTATAACTTGGATATTTTTAGAGAATTCAATAGTCTGTAGCACTTAACAGCACTTTAAAAGGTAGCTTGCATTACTCCCCATTTTAGTTGCCAGCACTCAGCACTTCTGCAAATCACATTTTAGGACTCCAGTCAGGCATTCAAAAACATGAAGCACACCAAATCAGTTTGGTTTAATTTTGTGATAGAAATGGAATCCAATTTCTCAGTGTGGGAAATAAGACTATTGGTTATTTGCTTACAGTTTCCATCTTAGTAATAACTACAGAAGTCTCCTTCATTAAAGCAGAGTCAAGATGTGGACACAGGAAATCTGAGAATGCAGATTTGTGATACCAGATTGATCTTAATCTGACCAAAAGTAGAGATTTTACTTCTTCTAGAATTGATGGCTCCAGAGAGCCAGCAACAGTAATCCGACTTGCAGACCTCTGGTGGGAATCCTGGATAAAATGAATGTGTCTCCATAATTTAAAACTGACATTTGGGTGAGCGGGGAAAAAAAAAAAAAAAAAAAGTCAGTGAATATAATTTCAGCCTGACCACTTAAGCAGTAGAATACTGTATAGGGTCTGGCTGACATGGGGTTAATTTTTACCCACAGCAGCCCTGATAGTTCTGTGCTTCATGTTGGTACTAGAAATGTGTTGATAACACACTGGTGAGCAGTGCTGGTACAGCATCAAGGTTGTTTCTCCAACATTCCCCACCACTACTAGTAGGCTGAGGGGGGATTGCAAAATCTGGGCAGGGGACATAGATGGGACAGTTGACCCAGACTACAAAATTTCATGCTATATGATGTCTGCTCAGCAATAAGAGACGAGAGAAAGGAGGAGGAAGGAATGGCATTTGTTATTTACATTTGTCTTCCAGAACAACTGCCATGCATTCAGAAGTCCTACTTCCCAGGAAGTGGCCAGACATTGTCCACTGATGAGAAGTAGAGATATCTTCTGCTTTCCTTGGGTTTTGTGCACGACCTTTGCTTTTGCTTTACAAAGCTGTCCCTATCTCGACCCATGAGTTATTCATTACATTCTCTCTCCCCTGTCCACTTGAGGAGGGAAGGGATAGAACAGTTTTGGTGGGCACATGACATCCAGCAAGGTCAACCCACCACAAATACATAGACTTATAATGGGAATCTTCAAGAAACTTTAGCACTAAAGTGCTAGCTACAAGTTCATACTGGAGGAGCAATTTCTCTATAATAGCAAATAAATTATTGAGACAGAAGATATTGAAATTTCCCATGAGTACTCATGTTTTAAAAAATGCAGATACAGAACCAACTATGAAGTCTGTGAATCAATTCCTGCCTGCTTCTTACTCTCTCACTGGTATTTTTTCAGATGGCATCAGAGCCCTTCAAATTTGGTAAGAAGAAACCTGTCCTTAGTGTTAAAATTCAAAGGCAATTCAAATGAAAGCTTGAGTACAGGTGCTAAATTAGCAAGGTTTGTGATAATTACTTCATTTCATTCTGTTCATGCTGGGTATTCTAATACCTAATAGATATATTATCAAGCACACTCAATGAAGCTCACCTTGGTGAATATTAATAGCATTATTAAAATGAAATTATAAAACACGATACACAGTTGGTAATAGCTACTAACTTGTTTTATGGAATTTTTTGAAGGTCTTGAAATCATTTAGTAGGTAAGTTATCAATTTCAAGAGTCAAACACTGTTGAGCCTTATATATACACATGAGCTGATGAAAATTTTACTCTGATGTTTTTTCATAAATGAAAATTATTTTACTGTACTTTCAAGCATTGGGATTTTGCAGAAAATAATAATTCTTTTGTATTGAGAAGGGTATTATTCTGCCACTTGCACACAAAAATATTCAATATAAACCTCTTTAGACAATACCCTTGGGATGATAGACACAAACATTATCAGTTTTCACAATTTTTTTATGTAAGCCAGTAATTTACAAGGAAGAAAAATTTATTATCAACATCTCACTCCCTACTCATGCCACCTCATTCACTGATGCAATTAACCAGGACAGAATCAACTAGTAAACTATGTGCTTATGATTCATGTTAATGGCACTTCTAAACAGATTGATAATGAGTTTCTGATGCATTTACTGCAGTCCAGATCCTGAGAATATTACTTAAGTTTTAAATCTTTACACTAGTAGCAATGCCTTCTATAGCCAAAATTCTACCTAAATGGAATTTGCAGAAGCATGAATAAAGATTAATTTTACAAAGGAGTAAGTACATGACTGCGACCAAGATTGTCAATAAAAATTTAAAATATTAGGTGTTTATAATAGATATTATTAAGAAACATAGTTTTTAATTTTGCACAATGCTTGATCTTTTGGAATAAGAGAGCAAAATATCTTTTGGGGTGAAAAAATGTGAACATGCTAGTAGAGAGTAGTCCAAGGAAGTTCTAGGAGATAAGAATTCCACTGTATGTAGAAAGGTCTTTACAGTAGCATCTATCCCCATTCAAAGGATTCCCTTGAAGTGCTATGTATAAACCATGGGAAGCAAAGGAAGACTCAGCAGAAGTCCATACTTTGTTTGAATGTTGATTACACTCAACAGTGTCAGATATGAGACAATAAGAAACTTAAATCAGCAACTAAAACTGAGGAAGTATAATTGCCCAATCGCTGCTTTAACAGATAATTTCATGCTTGAAATCATAAGAGGAAAGTTTGTCATTAAAGTGATCAGAAGAATTACAGGTGTGCACAGAAGTGACAAAAGTCTGGAGAGTGAGAAAATGAGAACCATAAATGCGTGGAATAAATACTATCAATACAACCTAACTAATAGTGTCAGTGAGACTATACTATATAGGTGCTTGTTCTAGGATACAAGTAAGAAAACTTTAGAGAGCTTTAATATTTTTCAGGGCAGATCAAGCACTTCAGTTTAGAAGTCTGTGTCTAAAAAGCTCTTAGCTCTCTAGAGACTCAATTCTGCCATTCCTACTTTCAGTACAGAATAAATATGACAAACAACCTCTTTTCATGTAGTCTTCACCCTTTCTTTCATGCTAAGAGCCAAGAGACTAAAATGCAAATGAGGGGTGTTTGATGTACTCTCCTGGGCTGTTTCAAGCCACCTTCTGTGAATGGCTACTACAAAACAGCTAGAAACCCTGTTTTTACCTATATATCAGAGACCAAGGAACAAAGTCTCAGTCATCCCAACTCTGATTTTTCTGAGTCTTCTCACTCACCGTGAAAGCTGGACTCTACGAAGGTCACCACGAAGGACATGGTTAAATTTAGTGTGTGGACAGGTGAAAACACAGTTCCTGTCTTCCTTTTTATTCCTTTGCTGACTTTCTCTCTTTTCACATTACAAATTTGGGGTTTTTAAAATCTATTTCACAATCTCTCAGAGTTTTGTGTTCTGCTGTCACTGAGCCATACAATGTACACTTGTTTTAGCACTAGGTTGGGTGACCTTTTCAAGTTACCATGTGAAAAAAGTCAACTTCAGAAAAGGTGCACCCTTTCCATTAAAATTCCTAAAAGAAATGTTAATTGAATTCTAGGCAAGAAGTTTGTTCTTTTGCAATTGAGCTAATCAATTGTTTTCAGTAGTGAGATTTGTGTATTTAGAAGCAACACCTCAAAAAGCAGTAGTAGTTCTAAGAACTGGTAAAGCATCCATTCAAAAGAAAGCAAAGTAGGGGTTTTCACCACAGCCAGAAGAAATCTGGAATTGATTTTAGCGTGAGAAGAAGAAAATTCTTTATCTTCAATAAACTGAGAGTTCCCTGAGGGAAAAATAGTTTATGGGAGCAGTACCTCAAAACCAAGGATTCTTGGTATAGTTGAGAATGAAGGGGGGGGGGGGGA
>NW_020799144.1:5099141-5194435 GCF_003259725.1 Athene cunicularia | reverse complement strand
GGGGGGGGGGGAAAGAGTTAAATTGTCAAAGCAAAATATTCTGAAAAGCAATTTTATCCCCTCCTCTCAGATGTTCTAATACACAAATGTATACACAAGTGCACAGTTATAGCAGAGTGCAGTATGCAGCCATTTCTACATGCATATATAAACCAGATGTAAGTGGCTTTTTGCATCACTGCAATTTCCTATAGCAAAATGCAACCCCTGCAAAGATCGAGGCTGACACACTTTTTCATGAGCACCAGAAAACTTTCTGCAAATACATTTTGAGGGCAGAAATTACATAACCACACAAGCTTGTATATCCAACAATGTAAATCATATATAGAAAAAACAAGCACATAAACAGAGTAGGTATGAAAAAGAACCAAGTATTGCACATTACACTGGGTACACAGGGAATATAGGGGTGTAGAAAAATGTTGTTCAGAGTAAGTGCTCTCCTAGTTCTAACTAAAAAATAAGATAAATTAGTAGTAAAATTCACCAAAATTCCTACTGAAAGTTGAAATACTGGGAAAGAAAAGAAGAGCAACTGTGGGTCATCCTTTCAAATACTCCTCTGGAAGAAGGTGAACATAGTATTTGGTGCCCAGATTTATTTCAATATCAAGAAGCACACCCTTTTTTTCCACTTTATTCAGGATACCAGCTAAACTATGCTACTCTGGACACAGCAATTTAAAAATCTGAATAAAAGAGTTCCTGAATTTATTTAGATTTTCTGTATATCAACTACTTAAGATCCTTTGGATATATTCCTGGGACTTAGTCTGGGATATGATGGGTACCTGTTGTGTTAATATGCTATATCTAATAACATACTCCTATTTTGCTCTTTTTCTCAAACCTGTTCTCTTGGTTTTCAACTTCAGATATTACTTCCCTAATGTAAATTTTTATTTACATATATTAACAGGCTTTGAGCAGCTTTAATTTGCACGTTTTCCTCTGTGCATTTTTCTATCTTTTGGCTCCCCTATTTTCTCCATGCAAGCTTTCTCTCTGAGCTTCACAGGGACTGTTCTGCAGACATTGTGTACTGCAGGTCTCCAGGAGCAATGCTCAGGTCCCTGTGCCAAATGACAGCTCTTCTGCTATAGCGTTCACTTTCTCTCTCCCTAAACACTGCCACACACAAAATAAAATCTGTTTGTGAAACTAAAATCTGTGTTAAGCTCAGACATAACTCTACCATACAGGAGAAGCTATATGCTTACCTGCTAGAAGGCAAGAGTTCAAAGGAAAGGAGAGAGAACCAAGGCTGAATGCCTCTGTGCAGTCAGGAGATTAGCAAACACTGTGTTCTGGAGGTGTGCTTTAGAAGTCAGTTTTGGTTAAAGGACCTTGGGGTTCATAGTTTTCTCTCTACAGTACATTGGGGCCTATTCCAGCATATGAAAAGTCAGTGGGATCCCTTTTATTTATGTCAGTGGATATAAAGGCTATATTTAAGCCCTTAAGCTATACAAAAGCCCTGAAGGAGGCCTGCAAAAAATGGGAGATTGAGTAGAGCTCAGTATTTCTCCAATATATAATGAAACTGCAGATTTGTAGGTACTTTTGGAAGTAAACTATTTATCACTTTCAACAACAGACAATAAAAAGTATGCTTCTACTCCTTAATTTTTCTCTTCCCCAGCAAAACAAAACAAGTGTCATCTATTTTAATAAAAATTAAGTTTTCTGACATTCTCCCTCACAACAACTGAGAGATACACATAGTGTCTGATTAGGCACCTGTTTTGCCAATTATTAGGCCTAGTATAAAGGACACAGCCAGCATAAAGATGAACCAATAACCAAATTGTATTTGATACAAAAGGGTCAGTACATGGGTGAGCACTAGGGGTACAAACAAGTCAGATTACACATAATGGACATCAATCCCACTGACCCCAACAACACCACCACACAACCGACAATGGGTGGAATAAATGGTGAAATGCAGTTTCCCATAGAAGGGACAGGAGACAACCGAGTCAACAAGCCAAACACATAAGACAAAGGAAGCCACACACTGAATCTCTACACAGCCCACATTTACAAAAGCCAGACCTGACCAGAGCCTAGTTCCAGGAAGGCAGGAGATCCTTCCCCTACAGGGAAATCTGCACAGTGCATCCACCTCACAGACAGACACTGCCCCTGCCTGCAAGTGGTCCCAGCTTTTACCCCTAAGTGGGACACCTGACCTTTGGTTACTGAATGGGGGACACCTGGGGCTCATTTACCCAATGGCTCTGTCTGCCAGGCCGGCTGCACACTGGAGGGAAGCCTAAAGGCAAACTCACCCCCCCTTTGGGAAGAGCTGTGGGAATCACCCATATGTCAACCTTAATTTGGGGTTTGGGGTTGAAACCCCAGCATTTCAGCATCATACAGATGTTTTAAGCAGTTTAACACTCCATGGCAGAGGCTTTGAGAAGACAAAAAAGACTTCCTCTATATTTTATCCTGGACAACTATAAAGAAGAACAATCTTTAAACATTAAACAATTGTTTAAATTTTAAAGATGATGTTTTCCTTTTTAATGTTGAAACATTGTGCGGAATGTTGAAACTGGTTTGCAGTCTGTGATGGACCTTACTACTGACATCAATGTCATCTCTCAGCAAGACGACCTTCAGAAATTGGTGTGTATAAATGACAATTATGATTATCACAGAGTACTTTCATGCACTTCAGTTTCTATTCTACAGAATGAAATTTCTTTACATATTCCTTTCTGCCTGGCAAACTGTTATTGTTTAACCAAGAGTGGTGATGATGATGATTTTCCTTTGCTAAACAGAAGATTAGATAAGTCTCATTTTAAAATAATAACTTAAAGACCTCACTTGCTCTGTGCTTGTCCGTTGACACAAGGACCAGTGTTTGTAACATGAGGAAACAGACATAGAATTGAATTTAAACACTAATGAAAGTGACTGTAAGACTGATAAGGAAGGGATTCAAGTCCTTTCCATACAATTCACATTTATATAAATATACCTCTGCTGTGGACAGTAGGATCTAGCTCTTCTGCAGGTAGTTCAAAAAGAACTTCACAAAGGAGGTGAAAATATCTAGCAAGTTATAGTTATTGAAAATGATCCAGTGGAAAGTGAAAAGTCTTGTTCAGTCCTGCCTAGCAGGCCAATGGCAGAAATAAAAGATTTTTGAGTTTCAGGCTGCTGCATGTTAAAGAACAATAACTAGTCTCTCCGCTACTTCTTTCAATATGACAGAATTTCCTTAACAACTGCATCAATTGTCTCAGTCAAGTGTCACTCCACAAATTAAAATTAGGAGCCAGATATAAAATTATTTTGTCTTATAGCAATAAGATGAAACCTTCTGCAAAAACTCGCTTGGCTGATAAACTAATCAGGCAAGAGTGCCACTCTGGTAAAGCAGCAATGAGACTCCACGGGTTAGAGCAACTGGCTTAGCCCTTGGGAGGTCAGACCCAGTTCCCTGCTTTGCTTCTGACTGCTTTGTCATATTGGGCAAGATACAAAGCCTTGCTTTAGCCTCTACCTCAGAAACAGAAATAAAAGCCGTCTTTTGCTTTCAAAAGATGTTGTGAAGACAAGCCTGTTGAATGCTGGAAGGCACACAGGTACTATGGCAGTGAGGAATATAGAAATAGATGTTAGTATATACACATCTATTCACACCTTTCTAGATAATTTTGGCAACAGCTTTGTAATAATGAAAATTACTCCTCTTATTTGCCAAGTTACTCCCCAGGAGCAAACTGATCCCCGTCATTTTTGAAGAAACTCGCAGAAGTATTCCAAGTGCCAGAGCTTGAATTACACCAAGTTCATAAAACTGTTTCCAACCACTGCTGGATTTTTTAGATATAGTGGAGGAATAAGAAGAAGGAGATATGCTCTGCTCATATGTATGTGTATGTATTTGTGTGTAGGAGAGAGAAGAAGGCTGAAGGAGAAAGAACACATTTCCTCATATCCATTCTAGATATAAGTGAAAAAAAAAAAATAACCTTTGAGCAAATTACAAATAATATCTTCAAAACAAGCACAGCAGGAGGAGGAAATTTACCCTAATTTTCAGCTATTCCTTTGCAGCCTGTGGCCTTCTCTAGAAGAGAACATTTTTCTTTGTATGACTTTCTTATTTATGTTAATATCCTTTTTAATTCATGAAGAAAAAAAGAATATTTTTTCAGTTATTATTCTTGCTATCATTATCACGATGTTTTTTATCAAAGAGTTTAACAATATTTTTATTTAATACAGAGTTCTTTTGCTCAAGCACATGTAATTTATTATTGATTGGAAATCACCTGACCAAAAAAATGCTACAACAGCAACCACAGTAACATATAAACACCCATGTATGCATTGAATTTCCTCTAACTGTAACCTTTACTGTGCTACTTGCTTCTACAGGAAAAACATTTGAACAAAACACATGATTTGTATCATTGCTTAATGTAGTAATGAGCTGAGGGGTTTAAACAGTATAATGGACTGTACGGTATAATGGATGTGTTCCTTGGTTGCCTGATAACTATTTCTCACCATGAATGAATTAAGCTCATGTAGGAGTCATAAATTTCATGAATCAGCAGAACAAAACCATAGAGAAATGAGTCCATGTGGTCCCATTCCAGTCTCTGATGGCTGAATCAGTCCATGCTAGACTGCTAAACAACATGTCCATGGCATTTTGTAAAAGATGATTCTCCAGTCTTTTTTTTGTAAGAGGTGTTTCAAATCACTCTGAAAACAATTACTTAAGACAAACTGTTGTACTAGCTGTTCCATGAATAGATCACTGATGTGTTGGCAGAGAATACTGGATTAGACTGTGGGTTTTTAATTCAATCATAGTTGTCTTGCTATTAATTTCCCAGTCTAGTGCATATATTAAGATGATGAATAATCCTGGAAGTAAGTCTCTGCACTACAGAGTTAGGAAAAAAATACTCAGATCACTTTCTTACAGCAAGGAAAAGAAAACAAAAGAAGAAAAAAATGTTCTTTACCATTAAATGTAAACGTAGCTGATCTTTGCTCTACCAGCTGCAGTCACAGGCCATGTTATGCAGGTGAGCAGTATTAACACACTGAAATTGTGTGAGCACTTATGATTTTACAGTTCCCCAGCCTTGGCTGACAGCTTTGCCTCAGACAACCGAAACTGGCTAGATCATCATTCAAAATGAAATAAGAAAAAAAGGGTTTTAAGAACATTCTTCATCCTTGTTAATAGCTCCTTGATCTAACAATAAAATCTTCCATGACTTTTCCTCTGACATTTTGGCCTTCTCCTCTGCTCACTCTGCCTAATTTTCAATATCTTGCTATTTCCTAGACAGGAAAGTTAAAATAATTCCTTACATAGGAACTACCTTTAAGTAGTCATTGTCAAGGTTTGAGCCCAGAGGAAAACTGAGCACCATGCAACTGTTCACTCACTCCTTCCACCTAGCACTGGGAAGCACAAAAATCAGTCAAAAGGCTCAGGAATGGAGATAAGGACAGAGAGGGTCTCTCACCATTAATGGCCACAAGCAAGACAGGCTCCTTAGGGGAAGGAAAAGTATGTCACTTTAATTAAAAAGACTAATGATAACCAACAGACAGAATGTGACAGTGAGAAGCATTACCACATCTTAAAAATACTTCCCCCCACCCCTCCCTTCTTCCCAGGCTCAGTGTTGTTTCTGGTATTTCTACCTCCTCCCCCAGTGGCACAGGGGCAGGGGATGGAGGGTGCAGTCAGTCCTCTGCTTCTTCCTCCCAGGTGGGTGGGAGCATTCCCCTGCATTCTTCCTCTGCTCCACATGGTTCCCCTCTCACGGGAGACAGTCCTCCACAAACTCTCTCCTCTGTGAGTCCTCCCCATGGGGTGCATTCTTCTCGAAGTGCTCCGGTGTGTGTCACCCCCACGTGTTGCAGTCCTCCCAGTGCTGAACTACAACAGCGGGGGCTGCTTCTTCCCACAGAGTCCTGGGGGTCCTGCACAGGCCACAAGAGAACCTCTGGTGACCTCCATGGGTGGCAGGGGCAGCCCTGCCCTCTCACCACGGGATACCGGGGAGACCTCTGCGCCAGGACACCTCCCCCACACCCTCCTCCTTCCTCCCATTGACCTTGGTGCTCACACAGGTGTTGTCCTCATGACTCATTCAAAATCCCAAATCCATCACGGGTTTCCCTTTTTAAATCGCAGAGGCGCAGCCACCATCATTAGTTAACTCAACCTTGGCCAGAGGCAGGTCTGACTTGGATAGGGAGATTTCAAGAAGTTTCTCACAGGGGCCACTGCTGTAGCCCCCTCCCCTGCTACCAAAACCCCTGCCACGCAAACCCAGTACAGTCATATGTGAAAACTCCTCCCAGACTCATTTATAATGTTTACAGAAGATCTAGAAATCATTGCTTCTTTCTCTTATTGAATATCATTATCTTGCAAAGAAATCTAACAGAGTTTTTGGCATCAGGCAACTACATAAATAGTTTGGAAGATTTGTTGCAAAAAGATGGGGTTTTAAATGAATTATTATTGCATATTCATATACGCAGGAGAAGGAATAATTCAAGGATATTAACTTCTATGCTCAGTTGCACAGACATTTTGTATGCATATGTACCATATTGTACCTTGACCCTTTCCTACCATTTCCGTTACTAACAGAAAGTTGTGTTGACAGATTCAGGGCAAGATATGCCCTTTCTGCTGTGCTTTACACCAAACCAATACACTAGGTTTCCCAGTTTATTTGAAGCAGAGTGTGCTATTCTGATTTGCAGAACAGTCTAACGGAATTAGGTAATTTGAAATTAATTATTCATAATTCAGACTACATAAACTCATTCCTAAATTCCTAGTCAATGTGTTTTTAACACTAAAAATTGCAGTTTCTACTAACTCACATTTGCTGTTAGTAGTAGTACATGTTACCAAGAGTTAGATATATTTTCCTTAAGATTCCCGAAGATATACTAAAACTTCAGCTTAATAAGTAAATGATTTGAAGTCAAACGCAGTCAAATATCCCAGCAGATTTTCTTCCATGTCAACATTTCACATGGATATGAATAGAGTGTACAGTGTTGCTGGTTACCTTAGATAGACCAATTATTAAAATATATCCCACTGATCTTTTCAATTATTTCCAGTAGTAGGAAAAAGATATTTCTCCATCATTAAAAAGTACACTTTAAATGTTAAGCCATACATTTAAAAGTCAAACTTACTGTAGAAACTACTTAGTCACATGAAGTTTTTATAGTTCCCTTGAGAATTACTTGTGACAACTGTGTGGGGCTATTTCACTCTTATCTATGATGAATTTCATGTTCTTTACTGAAATGTTTAAGAATATGGACTAGCATACGCATTTCTTAAATTTTCATTATGGTACACATTTTCCAGCTTTATGCTGTTAGATAAACCAGATTGTTTTCATTTCCCACAAGTCTTCTACAACGGCCTATGCCCAGCTGTGCAAGTCTACCGCTTGGCATAATCAGATCTTGAAGGAAATTTCAGAAGAAAGAACTGCAGCTCATGCAGCAAGGAGATAGGCACCATGTGTAGTACACAAAGATTGGATGCAGGCCTTTGCAGATCAGCTGCATACCTTCTGATTTTATGCCTAAATGCAAGTAGTCTTTAAGATTTTCTTAAGCATGCTCTGTAGAATAACATTTAAAATACCAACTCAAAAAATCCAACCTAACATACAACACAGGATGCATTTCAAAATAGGACAGACACGTTCCCACACTCAAACAAGAATAACTTCCTAAAGAAATAGAGATGGGAGCACAAGTGTCTAGGTAATAAGTTTGCAGAAAATAATCTGAAAGTTATCCCACATCACAAATGTAATAGCAACTAAAAATATTTTGATGGAATAAAAAAAAACAATAATCAGTGTAGACCACATAAACTAGAATATAGCTTGTAACAGAAATAACATACTCAGGTATTGGGCAATATATCAGGAAGACTTCAACTGGTATACAAAATTTTGGGCACAGAATCACTGGAAAAATCCCTGAGGAAGGAAATATAAGTCTAGAACATAGGAATTTGGGGAAGACTTAAAATGGACTTGCTTAGATAACCAGATGAAAGCAAGACAGTATTATAATTTTTAAGTACATATAAGGTAGCTGCATTAAGAAAAAAAAAAAAAAAAAAAGAGGAGCAATCTTTTCTGCACACTGAAAAAACAGAATTTAGTAGGATCCAACATGACCCTAGTCATGTCTGGATGACTCAAATTTATGGTGCTAGATGGATTACAATAACACAAAAATCTATGCATTCTCTCTTACATAGCTTGAACTCATCCCCCGAGGCCAGATTCAGGAAAACCGTATACAGTATTCAATTGGCACCCTCTTATACAATATTCTTATTGTATAGAGTTAGCCCTACAGGTCTCCTGTCAACACCAAAAAATTATTTTCTCTTCCAAAAATGCAATCTTCCCTAACAATACTGTATTCAGAAATGAAGAAAAAAAAAAAAAAAGAGTGTATTTTCACATTTGTTAGCGTTTCAAGCTGTTCTTCTCTGTTGTATTCACTGTATTGCCATTTTTTTTTTTAAGTGCAGTAGTTCATTTGCATAGTAATTACAAAGTTTAACAAATAGCATTAATGACTGAAAGATGTACACTCCATTTAAATTACTGACAGTATTATATTACACATTTTTAACTGCAATTTAAAATTGAAAGCTCTTCAGTCCTAATGTGCCATATAGATTCCCAAAGCTCAGCAATATTTGTGTTTTAAGAAGGCTAAACCTCTTCCTCCGCCCATTGTAAAAGCTCTGCTCTTTAGTGACTTCCAAAACCCTATTCATAAATACTGATTAGGCACTATTTCACCATAGGGCGCAGCATTACTGGCACAGCTCCCTACCCAGGGCAAAATTGGAAACGTTAGTATAGTAAATCAGGCCAAATATCCTAGTAATTCTATACATGAAAGATCATCTTTAATAAACAGACGTTAACTAGGGACTCAGCTCATTTTACTTTTAGTTTGCAAGTGTCAAATGTCAGGGACTGATTTAAGGGGAAAAAGCTATGGGCAAGGAATGCATAATGTGATTGCACCAGTTAAAGGGAAAAAAGCTTGAAGGCACAAACCGTTTGCAGTTCGGCTCGCTGACAAACAGCAAAGGGAGTGGATCGGAGAGACAGATCATTCTGGTAAATAATGGGATACACATGTTATCGCTACCTTCTTGAAAGTGCCCCAAATTAACCGCTTTTACAGCTTGTTAGGAAAGGCTTCTGTACACCTGCAGAGTTCTTTGACTACTCTTTGGACTAGTGCTTCATAGCACCCTGTTAAGCATTAAATGTATTAACTGCATTAGGATTTTTGTTTTAACTGTGGAATCTTTACAGAGCAGTGTAGAAATTAGGGAGCCCATTAGCCACCAGTCATGCTTTATTTATGCTTCCTATAATCACTAAATACATAATTAGCTGTTCCCTCCATTTTGTTCTTAAACATAGTATTTCATAAGGAAAAAAGAAAACCACATTTCACCCAGGATATTTTGGACCAAGTACACTATCAGAGCCATTTCCCTGCCCCTGAGGTAGCCCTGCCTCAGTCAAGCACTTTGGCTTCTCTCTGTTCCTTGAAGTATGAAGGATTTGTAAGTGTTTGTCCCTGCTGGAGTCTACAGTGCCCTTCGAGGCCACCAAAAAGAGGATGCCCTCATTTTGCCGCAGCTCCCTTTTTACCCAGAGAGGAACAAATAAGGTACCTACTAATTGCTGTACACTTTTCCTTTCTGATAAGCTTCTATTAAAAAAATGGCACTTCCACTGCTGGTAAACAGCAGCTCCGACATTGTTTCCAAAAATGTCAATTAGACCTGCAGGAAACACATCAACTTGAAGAGTTAATTATTATTTCACTTAGAGATTTATACCACCCAATGTCATTTATTCCTTCATGAGTTCAGAAACCTACCCTACATTAGCAGTGGGAAAATAAAACAAATCTTCAGTGCGGGTGAGTGTAATTTTCCACTCTTGGGCGCCATAAAAATGGCCTGCCATATCTGAAGGAATTATTCCTAATGTAGGAGAATTTGATGGGCATGTTAGTGCTGACTGTCCTGAGAGCATTCTCCTTCAGCCTAACACAACTCTGATGGAAAGGGGTGAAGCCTGGAGAACATAATGTGCCTGTACCATGCTCAAATTCCCATGCTCTATTGTAGGTCTTAGCAAATTTCTTGACAAAAAATTGAAAGACACTTTGCTATGTTAGAAGAGATTGCACTAAAAAAGAAACCCTCCATGTTCTAGTGAAACTCACACCCATGTGTGATCCTGAATTAGTCTTTGTCCCTTGGAGTGCTACAACTACTTTCTTCCCACATCAAGTCACTTCAGTAGTAACAGCCCTGACAGAACTATGGATATCCATGAAGTAAGCATGAGAGCATTGACTCCAGAACTGTGACCAACATTCCTAACATTAAAAATAGCACAAAAGAAAATTGCCTTGTCAAAATTTTGTTCTTAACTTGGCAAAGAGATTGCTTTTGCAATCTATGGTGTCTTCAGCACTCTGACAGGTCTCTCGTTACAGCTCTCCAGAGAAATAGAAGAGGAAAGCAGCCTTCAAGAGAATCAAGAAATCAGTGTGGTGTGGTAGAAGATCACTAAATGTTACCAGGCACGACAGATCGTTCAATTTCTTCCAAAAGTTCCACAACACTGCGCTGTTCAGGGAACAAAATCCATTGCATTTTGCTACACTGGGACTTTAAGGATTTGCAGTGCAGAATGCAGAATTTTATTCAGGGTAGTAAATAGAGAAATACTGTCCTTACTACAGAAAATACATTTTCCCCTATGTATTCTCTACATTCCTGACTCAGGAGTCTCAATTTATCAGAATAAGGCTTGTGCCCTTTCTGAATGATGCAGAAGCCGAAAGGACTTTTTAACTCTAAATATGACCTTTTATGTGTTATCATGTGAACTTCTTGATATCACAACAAAACTAGTCATACAACATTTTGACTGGAAAAAGAAAAGGAAGACAAAGATTATTTTTTGTTGACAACTCCAATTGCTCAGATTAACTCAATTCAGTTATGCTAGTTGTGAACAGACTGTGATGATCTAGAAAGAAATGTGATAATCCTTCTTCCTTAGAGGTCTTCTATCCAGTGCCCATATCAGAGTATATAACTCCAGTGCTTTAATTTATACTAGCTCTCTTTTCAAGCAGAATTGTCCCCACACCTGTTATCTATAGGTAAAAGTCTCATAAAAATCAGAAAAGCAGGTAGGGGTGAAGAGGGGTAAAATTAATTAATTAATATTAATAAAGTACTGAAATGGTTTAACTCAGTTTACCAGTATATACCTCAAAATATGTGATTTACCACTTGAGTTATTAGTGAACAACTTTCTATTTTTGCACCATCCTGGAAATCTCAGCTGAAAGATCAGCTAACACAGTGATTTTGAGAGTACACTGCAATGCTAAAAATAGAGAAATGTAACTGCAAAGCAATAGTGAAAACACAAAAGTTATTGTACATAATCAGAATATGTTGGCTAATCCCTGGCCCTTCACAAATTTGCAAAGAAATATCATTCTTGTCTTCTTACTGCCTATAGAGGAACACACATTGATTGGTGATTTAGGCACCACTCACAGCTTTATCTCTTTTTTTCTTGTTTTCTAGAGTCAACACTAGCTAACTGAAATGGGAAACACTTTCAAGACTGCAGTCATGTTCCTTGATGGTGCATGTAATGAATGCACATGTACAGAATCATATGTAAGAAAAGGAGTCACAGATTGCTGCAAAAAAATCTCTTGTTATAACTTAATCATGTCTATGTAGCAGTTAAGAAAGGCTATAAAAGATAGTCAAGCCTCCTAATATAGTTTATGAAAACCAACATGCATCCATATTTTTCATAATATTGAAATACAGTTTGTCCCCTTTTGGCAAAATACTATTTTGCTGAATGTTGTTTGCACTGTAACATAACGATCTTCTACAAAAATATTTTAAATCCAATTTCTTCTCAGACTTGATAATAAAGGGTAAATTCCTGTAGGCTTGATATAATTTCAGATTTCAAAGGACAGGCAGTAACTGCCTTGGCATTGCTTTTGCTGGCATCTGGGTAAATTGACTGTATAATGAGTCCTTGGTTGTCCTTAACCAAAACTTTTTTGGACAGGTTCATTTACAATGCTCAAGCAGATTGACCTTCCCATCCGATTTAGAGGCCCCTACATTGCTGTAAATGTGACCTGACATTTCCTTATGGGTGAAATATTAGATTATAGTAAGGAATACAATAACATAATTTTATTTCAGAGTCTAAGTGAAAGTGATGGTCAAACAGATTAAGATGTAAAATTCCTTTATAAAATTAAATTATTTACAATCTGATGCATACCCATTGTTTTATCTGCCATATAATACAATTATTTTATACAGTATAGTAGTAGTAGTCATTGGTGCTGCTGACAAAACAAAAATAGTATCATTGCCAAGGCAGGGGGGTCAAGAACTTTGGAGGGCAGTTATTCTGACTTATAAAGTTTTATCTTTAAAATACTTCAAATCACTTGCAATTTTTCCTGGCTTTTATACTAAACTGATTTCTTTTTCACCTATAATTTTAGTCAGAACCACCAACTTTTCAGCAGTCTTTTTACAATATTGGTGTTTTAAACTACTAGGTATTTTCATGCTTTCTGTGGTTTATCAGCAGCTTTACCGCAGTCTTTAATTGTTTACAATTTTGTCCCCACAATCAACTGGATGTCCCAGAAATTCTTGATGCAATTGTTTACAAGTCTAAACATTTAATAAATAACTCTCATTCAATGAATAAATGTCTAAATGCTATCAATTCAAGTCAGTGAATCTTCAGGATCAAAATCAGAAATAGTAGTTAAAATTCAGTTCAAAATCTTTTATATACTTTTTTAAATTATTTGATTTTTCTGTGTAACTCTTAGAAGTCTTTTTATATAATTTGATTTGATTTAATTGATTTGAAGGAATTTATATGTAATTCCTACAACTGATCAATTCTTCTGCAAAGTACTGCTGATCAGACCACATATCTGAAAGGCATGGTGAGTTTATAGAGATTAATTCACCAAAATGAATAATATTTGGAATGGAAACTTTCAATTTCTATCTTAAATTATAGAGTGATCTTTCTTTGTTCTACTTTTTCTTTGTGATGGTTGAACTTGTGCAAAACTTGTTTATAAGAAAGCAAAGCAAAACCTAGTTAAGCAACTGCAAATACCACGAATTTCCAGAAACTCACAGTTTATTCTGCCAATTCAATATCAACACAGCGAGAAATCTGAAGACTCCATTTTGCTTAATGTCTGTGTTGTGTTCTTCTCTTAATGAAAGTAAAGCACACACACATACAGAAAAAGAAAACAAGAAACAAAGTTGAGAAGTGAGCCACTAAGAAAAGGCCATCTTTTGTTAGACCAGCAGTGCTTAATAATTAAGTTCTACTCAAAAAGCATTCTGCAATTCCAACCATAATCTCAAACAACAAAAGAAAAAAAAAATTCTCTCCATTTCATCCTGGAATATTTTGACCTTAAAATTATTTGCTATCATGGAATACCTCTGGTGTTGAAATTCTGGCCCAGAGATTGCTTTTTCTCCATGCTGTTTCACTGAAATGGGCAAATAACTTCCAGTATCAAATTCTGAAAAAAAACTCTGGCCAATGTAATGGTTTGTTTAATCTCAGCTAAGCACATAAAATTCTGTATTCTTATCTAAACTGTTACCTCTTTATTTGATCTTTGTGTGATTATTCTGCAAAGAAAACTTTTGGTTTCTAGTGGTACCACAAGTTTTATGCTCTCCTAACCTACTGTCAGTCTGTATCAAGTCTGTGGATCTGACAAATCTATCATTTTCTTAAGATTATATGTAATAAAATATCAAGGGTAGAACATTTTCTTAGTAGGGGTTCAGAATTTTTAAATCCATTAAAAGGTTCTGCCATCTGTGTCATGAACAACTGGTTTCTCTTACTCCCCATTTCCTACTGTCGTGCCATGAGACAGTATCTTCCTGCATGGCACCAAACACCAAGTCACAAAAGCTCTGCATTTTATAGGAACTGCTCAGTAAAGCTTGCCATAACATACCAGAGAATCCCAAGACCAGCTGTGAAGTATCCTGTTACAAGCAAAATACCCAAGGACGATTTAGGAAAGTGATCCTTATTTACCATCATGATTCAGAACCTTAGACACTTGAGTTTAGGTCCCTAGTCTATCTAAATTTAATACTATTGAAGGTTTCCTGCCTACATAGAACATGTTTGCAAGGTCACAGAGTTTTAAATATTTTTCTCTTCTTTTATTCTATCTGTAAAACACTGTCTGTAATGTGCCTTCAATGTCACATTGCTTGGAAAGGTGAAGGCAACAGCAAATAACACATATCCTTCACTTCTTGCTCCACAAAAGTGACCATGCACACAAAGAGTGATGAAGCTTCTAGGAGCAGAGTGACATTGCTATTTCCTAGTCAACAAGCTCTGCATCTCAGGGAATGTCTTTCACAGAGCTGTCACCTTGTGTTCAGACTTGAAATTCCTTCTGTTGATACCAGACTTCATTTTCTGTGCAACATTAACCTGATTTAAGTTAGCACAGGTATGATTTTTGGAAGAGATTTAGGGATATGCTTAAGTGCACAAAAATAATTCAGTTGCTTAGAGAAACTTTTCATAAGTAAATCTGCATAATTTACCCCTCAAGTAACAGCATTTAGCCATCTGTAAGCATAGAGGGTTTCTTAACCACTTTACAATATCCCAAACCAGTCTTTTTTTACAACAAATCAGGTCAAAGATATTAAAAAAAAAATTAAAAAAAAAAAATATATTCTCTTGGTACCTTTAAGAACTTCAAAAAAACCCAGCAAACCACCAACACTCCCAACTACCCAGAAACTACTCTATTGTATTTCAGTATATTCTTCCCACAGCAGAGATTTGGCCACATGGAAAAGAGAAAAAAACCTTTTACTTCAATTTCCATATTATAAAATGAATAGGATATCTCAGTCACTTATAACACTTCTTAATTATATTCTTAAAGAGAACCTGAATTAGTTGAAAGTAACTTAATTAAACCTGAGTTTTTATACTGAACAGAAAGGCAAGTGTATAACCTGCAGCACATCTATCACATTACCCTACATCCATTTCAGTTGCATACTCAAAGACAGGACAAGGCCTGCAAATTAATAGGGTGCTAGAACATTTAAAGAGTGCTTGTAGAATATAAAGTCACTCTGGATTAGTTATTTTTCTCCTTGGTCCCCTTTTAATCTGTTTTGCAGGGAACTGTAGATGTTTTCCAATTATACTGGTCACATTTTTCATACAGAAATCTGTTTGGTTTCTTTATTACAATAGATAACTTTGGGAGGATAATCACTATTGAAATGAGAAAAAAACATTCTGCAGAGCAGGTTAATGTTCAGATATACATGTATGTTGAATTTTTGGAAGCACATACACAATTCTTTTTAAAGACCGCTTCTCCTGTTGTAGAAACAGATGGATATCTTATGAATCAAATCCTCAGCCACTACACTTTTAAAAACTGAAACCAGCATCGATTTTAGCTCACGTTGCAAAATAAGCCCAACACCACATAAACATTACTGTTATGCTTCAACTGTTGTTATGCCACCTCTGCTATTAAGTGCCAACAATGTGCAGAAGCGATCCAGGGTATTAACCACTGTCACTGTCTCAACCCATCCAGTACCAGCAGGGTAAGAGATCCCATCAAAATCCTCAAGCAGCCCAAACTGCACCATTGGAGCATGATCAGTTCGTGCTGAAGGGATGCTTTTGTTTTTTCACGGACCCATCAAAAAAGGGAACCAGTAGGGTCTGGCATTTCCATGTGTGATTTTTCCACATATGTAGATGGAAATATTTGTAATGTGTTATCTGATACTGATTGAAGTTCTACTGCAAGGATTCAGTGCTTTAGCAGAAACTGCTTTGGTGTGATGGAACGTTGCGTTTGTAGATTTTTGGCTTAACTTTCTATTAAAAAAAAATAAATTAAACCCTTGCAGTTGAAGCTATTAACAGAAACCTCTCCATTCCCTCAAAAATACTCAATTTCAATGACATAATGCATGAAGCTTCAAAGGTTTCTGATATATGACTGTAATCAAAGTTATAATATTGCACCAAATTTTCCATTCTGATTGAAATTAGCACAAAAGAGAAAAATGGTTTTAGCATTAAAAGCATGGGTCATCTACCTGTTTTAGTGTAGACTGTAATTTGTAAAAGCTAAATAGTCATTAGCACAGTGACAGAGTAATAACTAAATTAGATTGCCATTTTACAGTATGACCAAAAAAAAAAAAAAAAAATTTTTGCTTCCTCTCTTTACATTAGCAAAGGTTGTTTTCAACTTATTTTCTTGGTTTTCTCTTTACAGTAGGTCAGCAGACTCACAGTTGTAAAACAAAGACAGGGCAGTTGCTGAATAAAGAAACAGTTATAACAAAATGCATGGTGAACAGCCAATAAAATTCTGTAGAAGTTGGACCTTCTAGGTATGGAATTCATATTAAGCAGATGAGAATTCCTATTAAGAAGCATAAAATTATAACTTAATAATTATAGTGGTAAACACCATATATTTAAAATTTAAATTATTTTGATCCAAATAATTTTGTAAAGGAGAAGCTTTATCAACAGTGGAGAATCTGTCCTACAAATTCAGTTTGATGACATGTAAAAGACAAATATTTTAGATTATACATGGTAGTTCAAATCATAATGCCAAGAGATGGAATGAACACAAGCAGATCATTTTGTAAGGTAATAAATATAGATACTTGAATAAAAAAAAAAAAAAAAATAAAAAAAAAAAAAAAAATCATATGTATTAATGTGTAGAAAAAAAGTAATAAAAACAATATCAAGATTGCACTGTTGTTGTGTGGGATAAATGTATATAGTTTAGAAAATTATGTTGTTAAAGGATAATCCAAAAGTTTGAGATATTATTGTTATTTTACATGAAGTACTGTGTCTACAGACAGAAATCTATAAACTTTCATCACATTATTTACAGTCAACTACTTTCAAAACTCTTTCAAAATCTTGACCAAAATTACTAGAAAATTATTAGAAAATTTTAAGGAATATTATTAATATTTATAAACTATTGAAATAGTTCTAGTCTATTGGAAAATAATTTAATTCTAAAGTTAACACATGGAAATTTATTTATGGCACGTATTGTGGCATAAAGTCTTTTGTCTAGTCTCAGACACTCATTGACCAACTCTGACTTGGTGCCAGTGCTAAGGTGCAAATGCTAAGGATAAAAGAATTGTTTCTTCCTTAATCTGTCTCTTAGCCTCCTTGCCAACACTTTGTCTTTGTAGTTTTACTAGCTCCTTTTCTTTTCATTGCACACATTCTTTAGAAAGTTACTGCTGCTGCGATAAACAGATTGAAAATCCCTCTTCAGAAATAAACACCAAGTCACTGAATCATTGCTCATGGGTATCATAAGTACCCTGTTGTGTTTTAAGTCAGTTTTCTGCCAGGATGAGCTGAACTGAAACTTTATGGCAAAACAGTGAAAGAATACCCTGCAAATATTCTGCTAAATTGCTATGACACCCTGAATATTTGGTGCTCCCTTTTTCTGATAGGTGCAAGGTTGTCATCAAAAGCAAACTATCTTTACCTGACTGAAACTGCTTGCAAGTGATTGACAGTAGCAAGGCTGTTGCAAGGAGGGAAAGAAGGATGTCAAGTCGGACTATTTTTGTAATCATTTGTAAATGAAAACTAATAATGTTTGAGTTGAAAAAGTCAGAGTAACAGGTACCCTGAATACATTTTTAAATAACTGCCTCATTCTCTCCTCCTAAAAAACTTTTTAAACAAAATCTGCTATGTAGCAATAGTAAGAGCAAAGTAATTTCCTTCTTTTGATATGAGCCATACATGTAATAAGTTAAAATAATATTAAGAGATGAAAACTCCACGTTTTTTCTCACACTCTGGCTGGGAGTGTGAGGAAAGCAAGCTGCATATACACAAAAACTTTCCTAAAATGGGTACTAGAAAAATCAGGAAATGGAGACCACAGTTACATATGAGCTCACATGAGTTTGGCCTGAAGATCCTCCTGTCCATCTCCACTAGCAGCCCACCTTCCACCCACACTGTAAAGTCTGTGCTTCCCCAGCTCTGATACGCCTCTCTTGGCAGTTCCTCCTCCAGCAGTCTTTTGTTCCTGCTCACCGCCCTGCCTTTCTGTTTGACAGCTGTCACCGACTGCAGTGTAAGCTACACAACAATGGCAACATTTTAGTAATTTTTCACACTGCTATGGTATTTTGGATCATTAATACAAGTCTCTGTGGATGCACTGTTTAGAACAAGTGCTTTGGCAACATATTTACAAGACGCTTACATTTTGTTCAGCTAAAACTGTTTCCTCTGCTCTCTCTCCTGCCTCAAAGGAACTATCACTCACACAAGAGTTCATATTCTGCATACAAATTATTGACAAGATGTAGTGGTATTAGGCAGACCGTTTGCCAAGTAATTTTATACGCTACCTCAGAAAACATGGGGAAAAATAAAGTGAGATTTTCCAGATGGTACAAACTTTTTCTTTAGTCATTAAAATTGAAAAGCAAATTAGGAATGTGTGCAAGTGAAGTAACTATATTAATTTAAATTACTAGACAGCTGTAATTTGGCCAGGATATACTAAAAGTCTTATCTTGTGTTTTTTTCAAACAAGATGAGAATACTAACACCAAAAACTCTTTCTCAGAAGAGGTATTCTGTATAAGTCTATTCTAGCAAGGACATTCAGAAAAATCTGTGACGACAACAAAAAGTCCTGAGTAATTTTTCTTTTTTTTATGGAAGCCAAGCCACTTCTATGGGTTTCAAATCAAGTACCTCATAAATTGCAGAGATACTCAAAATCACTAGCCACCCTGGAAATCTTGATCACAGAAAAAAATAGTTAAGGATGATTTTAATATTATTTGCTGTGGTTATCTTAATCTCTGACTCTTCTGTGAAGCTCATCTACGAGTATGTTCCCTTTACAGAAAGACTGCAACAGTGCTGGGAGATAATGGACAAGTGAGCAATCCTACACATGTGCACGCCTCGGCAAGGACATAGAACAAAGAACTCAGCGACCAACTCCAGGAGATGGGTTGGGCGGAGAAAGACATTTGAGTGTGGCGCTTATTATCCAATCATGAGAAGGCTTGAAGTGCGTGGACAAAGCTAACTGTCCCATCATAAGGATTGCACCACATACCGTTCACGTGCACAGGAGAAACCTATAAAAGGGCTTGCTTACCTTCAATAAATGGGCATTGCTTGATCATACTGGTCGTGTGCCTGTCCATAGCTCCTGCACAACAGATCACAGAGAGTGTATTTTCCCTTGTGTTTAACTTATATAAGTTAATGTATATAATGTATATTCTTTTCCTAACAGATAAACCTGAAAAGACTGTGAAATTGTGTTAAGTGTCTGTCTGTTCAGGGAACTTATTTTCAGAGGTGCATAGATTCCACATGGGCTCTTAAATAAAGAGGCCAGACTTTCAAATGAATTCAATCATTTTCCTTCTTCGTGCCTCCATATGCACCACTGTGCTGGAACATTTATGATGTTAAGCTGAATTTGGTTCCTGCTATGTAACAGCAGGATCACCTGGAAAGAAGATCCAGGGCAACCCCATTGGTTACTCCGTAAGTGAATTCTTGGGCACATCCAGCTTATCAGGATACTCCAGAAAGCGTGCATGGAGCGGCTCATTCTCACACCACAGCTGCATGGTGGTCTCCTGCACACCTGTTCAGGAGCTGTCCTGTGGCCAGTGAAAGGCAGACATGCAGGTATAAAATTTTCCCTGCAAAGAGGAACACCCTGTGCCAGATAGGTGGGCAGACAATGCAGGCAGGCTGTCCTAAAACTGAGTCTGAGCTCCTTAAAGACAACACAGCCATGAATTGCCAGGTGGTGTGAGCGCACTGAGCTTCCTGCAGTCTCTGAAGAGTCAAATGTAAGCATAGATAACTCTTGTGTGATACCAAGGGACTTTGCCTTTTCCCTGTTGTGCAAAGACAGTTCCGTGCTCTGCATAAAGTATTCTGCGCATTTCATTTTCTAATCTCTAAATCTGTCATTACTGCAGCCCCTGACACTAGGCATCAGCATGTTCAGCAGTAGTTATTCCTTTTGTTGGTTTATTGGTGTTTAAATCTGCATAGTACAGGAAAGATGTATCCAAATTGCCCCGTTGCAGATTTTTCATCTGCAGATACTGCAGGGACAGTATTTATTGTGAAATTCCTGTCAGAGAGCACAACCTGCTTTAGTGACGGGGATATTTTCAGTAGGTATTTTGTGTTCACAGACCTAAAAACCTAACTACCCTGCAGGATTAATCCTAGGGATTCCCTTCAAAAGACCTGTTTGTGCAGATTTAAGTGCTCCTTGGATTTAGTTATTGTGAATAAATAAGTTAATAACACCAGAATGTCTAGTGCATGTTTCTTTACAAAATACTGCATGTTCATGCTATGCCCTGAGATGCAGCACACTCTCTAGCTATGATTACTGATTCAGAACTGAGAAATCTAGGGGTTTTGCCATGATTTACTGTTGTGACTCTTGGACAATCCCTTCATATTCCAAAACTTCTGTTTCCTTTGTGTCATAGTAATTTAGAATAAGTATGTCCCATGATAAACACCTTCTCCCTTGTGTCCTTAACACAAGGAGATATGACCTGAAATGCAACATCTAAATTCAGATTGCTTAACTTGTAGAGATGCTGCAGTAAACAAGAAGCATTAACATAAATACTCCCTTATTATGACAAATATGTGTAGCATTTCTTGCTTATTCCAGTGTTAACTATTGCTGGATGCAGTTATGAGTGCAAGGAGAATATGCTTTACTTTTATATTTCACGCAAAGCAGTTCTTTGGTTTGAAGCTATCTGTTTTTATGTTCTATATACAATTCCCCAGACCAGGTCACAAATAACTCTTGTTCATCCCAGAACCATAAAAAGTGATTCCAAAACCTGGGGAAACAGACTAACTTTTTGCTATTGTAGGTATTTTTTTCAAGTTCATTGTGTTAGTTTGGGTTTGAGATGTTTTGTACTCGTTGCTTATATTGGAAAAATGTTCTAGAACATCCTTCCTCAGGCAATTTACTTATAATATATGCTTGTTAATGGAAATTTGGCTTTCTTTTTTAAAAAAAAAACAATGTTCCAAGCCAAAAATAAAACCCTGTATTTTTCACCCTGAAGGTAAACAGCATTTTACTTTCAACTTCTAAAATAGTGACAGAATTGGGAAAATACCATTGAGAAAACTGCACTCGTCTAACTTCAAAAAGAAGAAGCTGTGATGTAGTATAGATCCATAACACCTATCCTGTGCAGTGATACCTTTCTACCCACAGCAACTGAGGCACCAACACTGAATGGAAGATAAATTAGCTTGCACTGACCTGTAGTTTTCCCAGCTCAGCTGTATCTGCAGTACCACCCAGACAGTGCAGTGTAGACATAACTTTGTTTATAACCTTTGTGGTTTTAGCCCAGAGGACAACTAAGCAGCAGACAACCATTCACTCACCCCTTCCCTGCCAGCGCTAGGAAGGAGCACATGAACCAAAACCTTGAGAATCAAGATAAGGACAGGGACAGGTGGCTCACCCATTAGGTCATGGGCAAAAGACAGTTGCTGAGGGAAGAGAAAGATAACTTTAATTCAAACACTAAATAAAACAACACTTAGCAGACCGAGTGGGACAGTGAGAAGCATTACCACATCTTAAAACCACCTCCCCCCACCCCTCTATTCTTCTTCCCCAGCTCAGTTTTGTTCCTGATATATCTAGCCCCTTCCCCCAGTGGCGCAGGGGCAGGGAATGGTGGATTTTCAGTCAGCCCACCACTCCTTCCTTCTTGGGGTAGGGAGGAAGCACTCCTCTATTCTTCTCCTCTCATGTGGTTCCCCTCCACTGTGGTGGAGACAGTCCTCCACAAACTTTCTCTGTCATGAGTTCTTCCCATAGGCTGCAACAGTCCTCGTGCTGCTCTGGCGTCAGTCACCCCAACGTGTTGTAGTCCTCCCAGCGCTGAACTACAACAGTGGGCAGTTCTTCTTCTTCCCACAGAGTCCTAGCTTCCTTTAGGCGCAGACACCTGCTCAGTTGTGGGGTTCTCCATGGGCTGCAGGTCAGCCTCTGCTCCTCCGGTGACCTCTGTGTGTGCAGAGAGGTGGCCCTGCCCTCTCCCCACAAGATACAGGAGGGTCTCCCCTCCGGCACACCTCCACCCCTTCTTCCCCTTTCCTTCCACTGACCTCAGTGTTCACACATCGGTGTCCTCCTCACAAGAAACAAGTCCCTCTCAGGTTCTCCCTCTTAAATACGTTATCGCAGAGGCGCAGCCACCATCACTAATTGGTGGGCCTTGGCCAGAGCTGGGGCTGATTCAAGCTTTCAAGAAGTTTCTCACAGGGGCCACTGCTGTAGCCCCCTCCCCTGCTACCAAAACCCCTGCCACTCAAACCCAGAACAATAACACTTCAATGTTTCCATTGGATGTTTCACTTCTGCTTTAAATACAACTTTTTTGCAAATTGGAGAAATTATTCAGACTTTGTCTGTTATAGAAAACTGAACTGCTTTAACAATGATGCCGTTTTTAGAAAGGGATTATTTGCTTAGTGTGGACACTTCATGCCACTACAGAGGTGCTTTACCTGCCACAGATACTCCTGTACAGGAAGGATAATAAACTGTACAGATATAAATCAGTTTTAAATGGCTATAGATTCCCTTATTTGCAGGATTCAAGCTGTGGCAATTTTACTGTTTATAAAAAAAATATTTCATATTATCTTAAATCTATAATAAAAAGACCAGATTTACTTATTTTAACTAAATTAAAATAAAAACCCTCAATCCTTCCCCAACATTTTAAAGAAAGAATTACTGTAAGGATTTGCATTCCTTTTACTCAGTGTAATTTTTTTACAAAATTGAAGACAAGCTGGTCTAAAATTTCTCCCAGATACAAAGGTTTACCTCCTGGTCTAAGAAGTCCATTCTGACCCTATTAGCTACCACTACTCCCAGTTCTCTTAGAAGAATAAGATGAAAAATGGGGGAGTAGAATTCTTTTTCACTCACCCCAAATATTTCTCTGATAAACATTAAAAGAGAGAATATTTTTTTTTCTCTTAGTATTTTCAGCTAATGGGTGGTCTTAGATTTGAGTAAATTCAAGTAAGAATGCTTAAATTCAGAAACACCAAGTCAAAACCACTAAATATTTGGTGGTTTTCATTTTTAGCCTCAGTGTCTAGGGAAGTGCATTGCAAATTGACATTTATAAGCATGTGAGTAAATCCCAGTTAGGTCAGACTAAATCTAGCAGGCAGATTTGACAAATGAACAGGGATACAAACCCTGATCCTACATACTACTGTAGTTTAGACCTACAGCAACCCACCCAGCTTCTGCATTGTCCCATGCTCTTCAGGACTGTCAAAACCAAGACATGCTGCAAAAAGGCTGCATTTCAAAGCAACTTGATTAGCACATGGTAAAACATACCTTGCCAGATACACTAAGGCTTCACAAAAGCTTAAAGAAGCTGAGGGAATCACAACAATCCCTTGCAATCCTCAGGCTCATGCCACATTTATCTCTCCAAGGCCCTGACCCTGGATTTCTCAGATCAACAGATCTGAGCTGGTGGTGGCCTCTGCACACCTGTGTCCTCTGCAGGGCTTGTCCAGGTCACTCATTCTCTCACAGCATCTCTGCAGCACATTTCATTAGTGATGATGGATAAAATGCCCTGGTCAGTAGTTTGTCAAAGTGATGCTGTCCCTGCGCACCCTCACCCCCGGTGCAGGTGCTGCACACTTAAGAGGTGTGTGAACAGTCTCACAGTGGCTTCATGTGCCTATGCAGCGAACACAGACCCTGGCTTGCACCAGCTCTTCCCTGCTTTTGTGCCCATACTGACGTCATCTGAAGTTTATCTTAAGTGCTAAAGTTTGTACAATGTGTGATGTGTGATGAAAATGCAGGTTGCTACACTTCATCTCAAGCAAGGCACTGACTGAGTCCTTGGTCCCAATACACTAATGCTGGTGTCTACCCTTGACAAAGGCATTTGTGTCATTAGCTTCATACAAAGTTATAAAACATAAAAATAACTACAACTTGTGATTTAAAGGTTCAGCAGTTGAAAAAGAAAGATGTTAAAAAATATCAGAGCTTTGAGTTTACAGAAAACAGTATCTAGCAGAGCACATTATTACACTGTTATTCAGGATGATATTGACATTGCTGTAATTCATCAAGCTATTATCAATCTACATAATTATAAAGCAAGTCAGGATTAGAAAGTCCTGTGTGTATGATGAGCTGTTCATCTAACACAACAGCAGCAAACAAGGGTCAAATCTTTAGGCAGGTATAAAATCTATGATTTTTTCAGCTTCCAGGAAGAACATTTGCATATCTCTGAAGATTTTATCTTCCTTTCTCTCCCACACTTCTGCATTCTGATTTACGTTATTAAGCAATGCAACCTTAGAGGTTCATAAAAGTCAGTTTTGATATTTCATTCCTTTCTCGCACTTCCATTTTGACAGTGTGAACAGTATCCACCTGACAGGGAATATAAATAAGAGCTCTGTATTTCTACATAATCCATGCTTGTTGAGGCAAATTACATCTCCCAGCACATGATGAAAGTGTCATGTCAATGATCCATTCCCAGCAAAATTCCCATCAGTTTCTCCAGCAGCAGTTTTGCCAGATAGAGACTGGAATCAAAATGGAGAGAAATATTGGCTGCATATAAATTTGTTGTAAATATGCTGTTAATGTCACTGGGACTGATGTCTCAGGCAGTGATTCCAGGTCATTCATTCCCCTTGAAATCCTGGAATATTTAATGATTTCATAAGAATCTTTCTAAAGAATATATATGACCTTCTAATATAGAAAAGAACTCAAAATATAACCCATCTTTATCATAAACTAATAGGCAGATTTTAAAAATCCTTTCTTAAAATCTTAGAGCTTTTGCCTCTTATTTTTGGAGGTTCTGAATGCTTGTGATGACACATAAGCATTGTGTCACACAGATGAAGAAATCAGGAGTAGGACTCAGTAGAGGTTTTGTGCATGTAGGTAGTGAAGGCAGTGGTCACTTTTCCTCTATTCCTTGCCCATTTGGGCACATGGAGCAGCAGGAACATCTCCCCACAGCCTAGACCTTACTGCACTCCCTCAGGTTTGGAGAAAGAGCATCTGGAGGTTGCTCTGAGAGTTGCAACCAATGTGCACAAGGGCAGGGCTGCCACCCAGAAGGACGAGGGCATGGGGAGAGGGGAAACAACAGGGCCATATGCGCCTGGGGCAGGAGCACTCCACAGTCCTGCCCTGGGCTGGCAGAGCCCCGGCAGCGATGTGGGTGGGGCCAGGAGCAGCTCTGGGGAGAAGGTGTTTAGGATTGTGCCTCAGTGAATAAGAAAACTCTTCATTAAGGATGCAAAACCAAGAACATTTCTGGAGGTCTGATTTTCCCCTTAAAATGTTTTAATGGAACCAACACAAAAAAAGCTTTGGAAAAGGTAAGGTGGAAAATAGGAAGCTTGTGATGCATGTCTTCAAACCATTAAGCTTTCCTATTTGGAAAATATTTACTACAGTGTATTACAGCTAAATTAAATGCGGCGAATGGATCTCTCCTAAGGGGATAAACTAAATTAAACCAGGAAGAAACCAGATCTAATTGTATTGCATTTATATAATCAAACAGCAGGAATTCCTTATTCTGACTCAGTACTTTACCTTTGGTTAGACTTACACTTCATCAATTAGAATATTTTTTTCACTTTAAACAAAAAAGGTGGGCGAGGAAAATCATAGGAGACAAAATATCTTTCAAATCTTACTGCATTTATATGTGAAGGATATATAGCATGCTAACAAAAATTCAGAAGTTCCTGCTGGCAAATTATACCATACATTTTACACATTCTGCATCTCCTTGTTTAAATTATAGAGGAAAAAAATTATGACCTAGTTAACAAGATTACATTTTAGCTTTAAAAAATCCATTAAATTATAAAACATTACTCCCCTTACATCAGGCAGATATAAAACACTAGAGTCATTAGAAGTGTATCTACACTCCAGAAACAGACAGATAAATAGACAGAAAAAGAGGACACAGTAAATAAGAAAAGCTATACTCAACATTGCATGGGAAAAGTAAGTGATATAATAAGAAGGTTAACTCTTAAAAGAAATAGATGTTAAAAAAGGTATAAACCTGTGCCAAACACAGATTAAAAAGTAGACATCGGATCTAGCACTAAGTATCCAAATGTCTTCAGCACTTTTTGATCATTGTGTTTTGGGGAGCAACACTCGAACAACATCAGAGGGTTTGCACATTGGTCTGAAGTGTGCAGAGCTGCCTCACTCTAACCCCACCACCTTGAAAAGGCTCCAGGGATGGGTAATACTACACCTCCATGCTTGGAATCTCCATGCCAGCATATTTGTGTTGTCAACACAAATTTCTGAGATACTCTGTTGGACCTACTTACTAAGGGACGGGCATTTTTTGGCGATATATTAAGTAGCAGGGACACTGAACACTGAACAGTGGCCAGTATTAAGAATTAATTAAATATAGCAACAGTCAATTATTTCCTTGTCAGTATACTGACAGATAACATAATTCCACAAGTGTCTATCTTCAGTATACTTCTGCAAGTACAAACCAACCTCCATTCAAATGGATCTGAGCTTACAAATTGTAATACTGAAAGAATACAAAGCTTTCCATAAAAATGTCTAATACATGATAGGATTTGCCATACTCCTGTGAACGCAAAGTTCATGAAGTGAATCTAAGAGTGACTGCTGAAAAAAAAAGGCAGATTTACCCATAAACATTAAATTGCACACACCATTAAAATTCATAAGAGTAGAATAGATCCACAGCTTCCACTTTTCTTTCTTGCAAATAAGAAAAGGTAGGATAGATCCTCCGAGTTCCTGTTTACCCTGATTTATCACTTCTTTACTGGAAATGTGGGATCAGTTTACAAGCAACTAAAGAAATTAGTCCCACTGAGGTCAGTGGGAGCAGTATTTTGGGCATGTCTTGGTCTTCTCTGATTTATGCAAAACACACAGAAGAGCAAATGGCAAAATAAGGTTTTTTTATTCATGCATATCATGGTAATGGACTTCCCATATATACAGGCAGAATATATGAATGGACAATAAAAACTTTGGCATCATTTTAGATTATTAGTATTAGAGGAGCTTGACAGTTGGCTGGAATGAGGAAGCATTTTGCCTAACACCTTCATGTCCTCAGTGTTAAAAAATGGACTTGGTTTGAGCCAACATTCATGAAATCATTGAAAAATTTTCTAGTTTTAGTATTCCTTAGAGACATAAGTTTTGGTAAACTTTTTTTTTTTTTTTTTAATCTTTAGAGTAGGCATTTCTTGAATTCAATTATTCTCTCATTACTTTTTACAGAAAGAGACATAAGCAAATTTAGATTTCTTCCCACCACCACCTCTACTAGCTGCTGAGATGAGTAGAGCACATTCAACAAATGAACACAAAGTGATGTGTTCAATGAATGCACATGCCAAGTTGGGAGCCTGGGAAACAAAATATATAATATAACTCTATTAATGTGTATTACTTCACAAATTTTGTGCATGAGGTTAATATAACTACACATGCTGTGCCATGAATGGCATAGTTTTTAGTGGAAATATCATAACTGAGAATCCTGCTCTTGTTGGGGCAGACTAATTTGCTTGCAGTACATAAGTCTAAAATGTCTGTATCAGCCAGTTTTGTATTCAGCAGGCTAAAAAAGTGACACCTATGTGCCAGCAGACTTATTAAAATATATACTTTTCATCTACACATACAGAAACAACTTCTTACAAATGTGAATTTTAGGATAAAGGCATCAGTTCTCAGTCTGAACTTAATGCTTCACGAACACTAAAAGTCAGCCCACTAAAGTGTATTCACAGGCTGACAGATCTCAAGGCTGTACTGCAGCTGTGTGATTGAGAATAACAGCTCAGAGGCAGGTTAAGAGGACAAGCTCCAATACAGTTACAAAATACCCAGTAAAACTTACTTCATAGAGATATGACATAACACTCTGTTGAAGGGCATGTCCTTCCCATCATACCTGGATGGACAAAACTTCTGGTTCCAAGTCTGTAGCACAAAGATAACAGAACAGGAGAAATTCTGTCAATGAGCATTTGTAGCTGCTTTGCCAAAAGGAAAAGAAGGGCCACAAGGTCCTTTATTAGACTGATGAACCTTTCTCCAAATCTTTATTTGTCTTATTAAGGGCTGCAAGACTGGAAATTGCATGCAAGAGATGTTTTAATGGTGGGTTTATGTGTTTCATGGTAGTTCAGTATGTGGCTCCAATTCTCAGCCCCACTAAAACTTCACAGAGAGTACAGGGACCAAATTTGGGCTCCCAGTGCAGGACAAGCACTGATGTACAACAATGGGTCCAGTGGAGGGTCTCCACAATGGTCAGGTCTAGAGTATGGGATGGAAGAAGGAGGTAGAGGCTGCTGGGATGGTTTAGCCTCAGGAAGAGAAGAGGAAGGGGATAGCTCAGTGCTGTCTGACACCTCTTGAAGGTGGAAGGACAGGGAGCAACAAGTACAATTCTGAACACAGGAAATTCTGACTTAAGAACACATTTTCATCATGACAGTGGACAAACAGTTGGGTGTGGCTCAAAGAGGTTGTGGACGTTTCCATCCATAGAGATGGAGAACCTCAACTGGACCTGTTGCTGTTAGACATTGTTTGAGCAGGGCATAGGACTACATAAACTTTTTGTATCATAAAAAGCTTATATCATTTCGTGATTCCATGGTTCTTGGCATTCATTTGGGGTTTATTACAATGTTTTCCTGCCTGTTCATGAATTCAATAGTGCCATGCTGTCCCCACGTATCATCTAAGCAAAGTCAGGGTGTCCAAATATTTTGCCTATCTACTCTTGCAAAAAGGCTTTCTAAAGAGTCCCATATACAAAAAGCAGTGAGCAGGATTACATATTCCACACTCAAATTCATTTGTTGCTCCCTGCAAAAGAGTAAAAAAAACCCCAATGGTAGATTGATATTATGGCCTGCAACAAGTCTTATATTTAAGAACACCATAATAAAGCATATTGGTTATGAATTCACAGTGCACATGTGCAGAAGAGCTGAGCACGCACACGACCAATGTGATTAAGTAATGCCCATTTATTACAACTCAGAAAGCCCTTTTATAATGTTCTCCCGCACATGTGAGTGACATGCAGTACAAGTCCTCAAGATTGGACAGTTAACTTAGCCCGCGCTTTAAACCTTCTTACGACTGAATAAGAAGTGCCACATCAGCCTTTACAGGCTTCCTGCCTCGTGTAATTTCCTCTTCCTAGAAACCCCTTCCGGGGGTTGTTTGTCTCGTTGAGTTTCTCCCCCCTCATTCAGGGTCACATCCTTATCGCAGTCTTGATCAGGCTGAGGCTCTTAACAGTCTTGTTCTCATGCAGGATTGCTCACATGGCCATTCTCTCGCAGAAAGCCCTCTAGAATCCCAACATACATGGGCAGCCCAGCACTACCGGTCACTTAGCAACTTATGATATACCATAAATATACAGCAGAGCAAGGAGGCACAAAGAACTAAATGGAAACTCTTATCAACTGCGTTAATTTCAGCAGAAGAATCAAGTCTCCACTAACATGACTTCTTTTAGATCAGGCTATGAATCTACATTTTCACAGTTCTCCTTTAGGCTGATAAAGCTAATGCAGTGCTCAGGGATGTTACAACCTTGCTGCAAGTCCAACACACACAAGCAGCCTTGTTCATTGAGTGCCATAAGACTATAAACATTTGCTTGCCCACGCTATTTCAGAAATCCTGTAGGACTGGATCTAGACATTGACTTTTGCGCTAATACACAATACAGCATATTTTATTCTCACTTTTTTTGCTGGGTATTTCTTGCTACTTTACTTGAGATTATCTAGCTACTCCACCAACTATGATCAAGTCTTCTGCTCTATCATTACATGTAAGATGTCTCCCACTCCATGACTAGATCCATTTTATAGCCCCAGGATACAGAAATGCATTGCCTCATTTGACTATGTAACCCTTACTCTGTTAGTTGGATAACTTCCTTTACTGTGTTATTTTGAATAATTTACAGCTCATACTTTCATAGAAATCAAGGTCAGAACAGACTACTAGACTATGTTTCCTAAATTCCTTGGTCTGCCACTGCTGTGAAGCCTCACATAAGAGTTGTGCATTGTAAATGCTAAGATTAATTTAGTATATTATTAATTTATTTTAAGGTTAATTATTTTTGGGGACAGTTCGGAGTTTTCCCTGCTTCTGAGGCACAGTGACGTGTAGGGCTGAAATTCAGGGAAATGAGTTGAGGCATAACCATCTGTCAAACTTCTAACTGCATCTTCCAAGAGGACTCATCAGCAGGGTATTAATTCAACAATAAAATAATGAAATGAGCTTCCTTCAGGCAGATGAAGGACAGGAAACTGACTGGGAACAGCCAGCGTAGATCTATCAGGGACAAATTCTGCCTGCTGAAGCCGATTGCTTTCTATGATGAGATGACTGGTGCTGTGGACAAAGGCTGTTGTATACCTTGGCTTTAGCAAGGCTACATGGTTTCTGGTAGCAAATTTGTAGCCAAATTGGAAGGACATGGCCTGGTAAGCAAATGATAAATTGAGTAGAAAATAGACTGGACTTTTGGACTCAAAGAACTGTGATCAGTGCTATTGGTGACCAGTAAAGGGACTAGAGGCAAAAACTGTAAAATGTTTTTATAAACAATGTAAACTGTAGGACAGACTGCACTCTTAGTGAGTTTGCAGCTGATATCAAACTGGGGGTGCGTAGGGCAGTGTGGGAATAGTCAGTACCCTGGAGGTCACAGCTGCCCTTCAGGGAGATTTCAGGAAGACTGAGAAACTGCCTGATGTCAGACAGCCCCCTTAAATTCAGTGAAGGCAAATGCGAAGTCTTGCATGTGGTACCACAGTACATAATAATCCCATGGGTCAATACAAGCTGTGATCCACTTGCCAAAGGAGTTTTGCATAAAAGACATTGGAGTCATGGGCAGAAGTCTGCAGAGATCCTTTGCAGCAAAGGATGCCAGTGGTGGCCTATCTTTGCTTGGGCACAGCAGCAAGGGCAGGTACTATCTTGCCTTGCTGCTCAGCACCAGTGAGATGATACTGGGAGCGCAGAGTTGAGGTTTGGGCCCCTAGTGCAGGACAGACCCTTATGTACAGGATATAGTCTACTGGAAGGTCTCTGGGATGGCTGGAGCTGGAGCAGAGGGTGTAAAAGGGGAGGTGGAGGATGCGGGGCTGGTTCAGCCTGGGGATGAGGGGAAGGTGGTGAGGACAAGGATGGAGGGGGGTGATGTTACTGTTGTATGCACCCTCGTGAGGACCTGCAGTGGGGACAGAGAACTGGGGCAGGCCTCAGAGGGACTGTGGAGTCTCCAGTCTCAGAGATGTTTAAACCTCAAAGGGATGAGTTCCAAGGTCCCTGCCTACCTACATGGTTCTATGATGTCATGACTCTGCAAAAGGCTCCACAGCAATGTGATTTCCTGCTATTTGACTCTCTGCCTGACAGAATACCCATTCTCTAGTGAGGAACTCACACAGGGTTGTTAGAAGCCAAGAATCAAGGAGAATTTATATGGCTAGTCATTATTGTTATGTTAAATAAATTATATGGATCTCTGTGGAAAACACTGAAAAGGCTTACATAAATACATACTTTTAAATTAAGCACCATTTCTGGATGCTGTATTTTGGGAAGAAAAACATTTACAGTCATTCAAATCCTAGGCAGTCTTCTCCTAAAGCTTCTTATAAACCACAGTCCTTTTTGAGAATGTAGCCTTTTAAATCTTCAATTCAATATAGAAAGGCTGAACTTGGAGATTTATTTATGCTGTTTTCTTCAACATATATTATTACCATGTTTTGGGGGGTAAATGATCAAAACAGTTGTATGTAATAAACATCCTACATGCAATGTATTTATTATACTTAAAATAAACCTGAATGCATTGCTCATGGAATTTGAAATTTCTAGCTAAATTTTTTTCTGTCATTAATTTACCGAGAAGGCTGTTTTGCCTCAAATATAAGCTTCTCCTTTAACAGTATATATTTTATCAATGTTCTGAAATGTCCTCTTTGGGGGAAAAAAAAAAAAAAAAAAAGGAAAAGAGACAGAAATAAAATTGAATTTTTTTCATTTCTTATGCTGGATGTAAGTATAATTTGGACTGTACCACACCTCTTCTAATCACTAACATGTATTTCTACATCTGATTTTTTAGTACTTTAATTTCAACACTCTGTGAGACAGACTGTGAGGCTTGCACCAATTTCTTTGGTGAGAACAAGGCAGGTTTTTCCTTCCCAGCTCACCCAGCCTAGTGCTACACTGCTATGACAAAGGGCAGTATCCTGCCTTTCACCATGTGGATAGTCATAGCTAGGTGCTTGCTCCCAGGCTATGTGTCTTGAATAAAGTATCACAACTTTCAGCTGCAGGGATTAAGGGACAGCAGGCAAGGGGAAGCGTGAATATGCATGAAATCCATCAATACATACCACAAGTGATGTATGATGAAGAAGAATCCATCAATACATACCCTGCATATCAGGGTCTCCCTACTCCCAAACATCCCACCTTCAAGAAAAAAAATCATAGGAGGAGACAGTGAGAAGACAAAGGTGGCCTCATGGCTTCAGATCACAGGTCAAACAAGCAGAAAGTTAATTTCTGCAGCAGTTTTTGTTCTGTTTTCTCCTCTCTACGCCAACTTCTCCACCCTTGTTTCTCCATCCAACTGCTCTCCTCCCAGATTAGCCCTGCTGAAACGACATGCACACAAGGACAGAACGTGAAGCCTCTAATTCTTGGGACATCTCTCAAGCATGTGCCAAGGCAGGCACCAAGCAAACCAGTCTGGTAAACCAGGAGTCCATCAGACCAACCCTGCTGACAGCTTGCAGTAGGTCTGGCACTGCTAGGACTACCAGTCTGCACCACCACTTCTGCAGGGCTGTCAGTCTTCTGTTCTTTTCTACTGATTAAGCCAGTACTTGAAAGAAGTCTGTCCAAAACAACCTTTACATGTTTAAAGTTGTTATTAAACATTTAATACCCTAATTGAATTTATCAAATTTCTCTCATACGAAAGCCAATGGCAATGCCAACAGCAGACATGAAAAAAATGCACTTTAATACCATTTGTTTTCATCTTCATCTGTTAATTTAAATCAAATGTACTTTTAACGGTTTGTGTTGTACATTGACATAAGCTTTGATAGTATCAATAATTTATGCAGTATTCCATATGTCTGAATGTTATTTTCAGATATGATGGATGTAGACTTTTAAAAAAGAAAAACAAAACAAACAAAAAAACCCAAACTGAACAGCTCCATTTCCTCAGTATGCAGAGTAAACGGCAGAAAATACCTGGTTAATGACTCAGAGAAATTCTGATAAGAAATTAACTACTTTAATATTTTGCTGAAATGTATTGCTATGAGAAAATATTGTTGGTTTCTTACTTTTCTTCAGAAGAGAATGAATTAAGAACATTAATAAAACTTAAACAATTTAATTAGGCATCTGATCCTTTAGGCTGAAATTTATTCCTCACCACTCAAATAACTGGTTAACATGGATAGGGTTAATTAGATACATTTTATAGAGGTCTATAAAAGTGATACACACTACAACTCTTGGGTAAAAAAATAAGGAAATACAACTATAAACATATTAGTGTAATGCTGTGACAGAGATTTTTAAATGTGCAAGGGTTGGAAAATTCTAAATTACATCTCCCACAGCAACAGTATCTCAGCCATAATGCATATATAAAAATGTCAAGTCTAATGCTACATACTGTACAGTATTAAAAAAATGTCTCTATAACTGAGTAGATTTATTTAGGGCTATTCTGGGATTCAGAAACTCCACAGAATATCTCAGGGACATTCATTTCCCAATTCAGCAAAGTATTTAAGCAAACATCTAATATTGGGCATGCGGCCAGTCTTTTTGATGATACCCTCAATCACATAGTTACAACCAGAAATAAAGTTAATGTTTCACTGAAATAGAGCTACGTAAAATCTGTAAGACATGTTGTACGTAGTCAAAGTCTGACTATGTTTTTTGGGTGGGAGAAGTTGGACAATGCTAAGCATGTTATATACATCAACATTATTTCTTTTCAGTGGTGTTTATATAAGCTCTGCTGTATTTGTTTGTATTTTTTGCTGCTCCACAGAGAAAAGCTACATTCAAGCTGCAGCTAATATAAGGCCTGATCCTGCGCTTGAAAGCAACCAGTCTCTGCTGCCTCCAATGTCAAGTGCAAGCTCATAATGAACCAGATAGTGTTAATCTGCACCATATGAAGCATAAGACACAGTTGTCAAGCTACAGATTTCTCAGAAATGAGTAGTGCAGCAAAAAAATGACACTGAAAATAGACAAACACACACATTCTAGTAGGCAATATGACAGCCATAAATATATTTTGTTTACACTCTGCGAGATGAATTTACCTAGCCACACTTAAGGGACATCAGAAACTCCAAATTAGGGGGAGGCAAAGGAAACCATAACTTGGATTCATGTTAATGACTACCAGTAACTTCACAGTGGATGAAGAAATTCTGGTGAGAGTGTGGTGTTACTAAAAAAATAATTTCAGGAAAAATATGCATAAAGAGCTAGTCAAATGTGAGTATGTAACTAAAACAATCTTTCTGGAAAGACTGCCCTGCAGACATAGTTTGCACCAATTATGTTCCTTACCATCTTCCTTGAGAAACATCTGCATATGTTGGAGGCTGAGAAATACAGACAGATGGAAAAAAAAAAAACAAAAAAACAACACCAAAAGTAAGGTTTTGGTACAGACCTAATAATAGAGAGGTATGTGTGATATCTTCTTTTTCTTAGACATGTATTTCTAACAGACTCTGAAATAATTCTGAAAATATTTAGATCATTTAGCTAAAATTATATTTTATTTTTTCCAGAGTTAATTAAGATAAGATATGCCTTGATAGCTGCATATTAATGAACAGTCATTTTTAAAGGAAAGGAAGTGCCTTACTATTTTTAATATTGAACCACTTTCACAAGACACCATCTCCTTCATTTGGTCATTTTTAGTGACACCCGAAAAATAAGTCAACCCTTTCAGAGACCAGTGGATTTAAAAAAGGAGAGCTCAGTGCAGAAGAAAATATCTGTGTTGGCCAGATTTAGCAAGGAGCAATTTCCCATGAGGTTTCCAGCTGAGCTGGTGGAACAGCTGGTGTTGGCAGACCTCAGTCTTCAGCAGCAGTGCCTGAGCTGGAGTCCTACCTCCAGACCCTGGGTGCTGCCCAGGGCTGCTCATGTGCCTTGACCAAAACTTGCTGCCACTCCCTTTGGCTAAGGTTCTTTGAACTGAATTGTCCAGATCTTGATCCCAGCCATATTTCTGTATGACTACTGCTTCCATAAATCAGCTCCTAAATTTTATACAGCAACAAACATGAAGAGTAAAACCTTTTGCACATAAAGAATTTCGCCTGTCATTCATGTTATCTCAGTGTGCTTTGCCTGCCCTAATGTACACTGATGGTCCAAAGAGAAGATATTGAAGTAATCAAAGTCCTAATTGAGACGTGTTGAGCATCCTCTGTGCCAGCTGGGGGTTTGGTGGTGTGTTTTACATGCTCAACACCTTTCAGGGTCCAGAAATTCATCAGCCACATAAAGCCTGAGGGCTGTGGCACTCGTGCTTGTTGAGATACATCTGCAGCTGGGATTTCAAGTTTACAACAAATGTTGAAGCATTTGTGGAGTCAGAGGGAGGGAACATTTTCCAAAGACAGAGGATCTTTTTCAAGAGGAAGAAATGGAACAATGCCTGACTGCAGGATGATTGGAAAAGGTTTGAGGTTTTATTATTGTTGTTGTTTTAAATCATATGCAGACAAAGCCTAGGCTGTACTTTGTTGATATTTGTAGAAGGAGGTTAATTAGTGTTGGCAGAAGTATCAGCAGCATTTATAGTTAGTCATATAGTACTCTCTGCTCCCAGCCTTATAGAAGAGACAAACAAGTTTAAAAGGCAGAGGGGGGAAGGAAGGGTTTCTTCTCCACAATCCTTGACAGAAAAACCATTTAGCAAAATAAACATAAAATAATTGGGTTCTTTTTCTTTGCTTTCTTTCCCTCTTCTCCAGCTAAGTGTTTGATTTAGCTGCTTTCTTTACTCTTTCCAAGTCTTACATGCGTTGAGTAGCAATAAAGGTGGCTGTGCCTCTTTTCTGTGGTAACTACAAAAGCACGTTGGGAGTTATATCAGCACTCTGTATGGTGCAAAGATTGCCTGTGAAATTTTGATAATATAGATCAAGGGGACAAATTAGACAGATTAGTCTGGATTTTTTCTTTAATAAATCCACCACACCATACGATATTCTTTGTCCCCAGATACTTGTGCTTTGCTTTTTCCATAAGGACTTCTTATTAAAACACTCTTGAACATATTTTCTGTTTCTTCAGGGAGAAAAAAAAAATCTTCTGTAATGCATTTGTGTTAGAACATGGATTTTTAAGGGCTAAATGTACAGTCTTGTACTACTGGCTTTCATGATTTTGAAAATATGTTTGATTTCCCCAAATGTGTAAAGAGTAGCTGAAGAAAAATTTATTTTTATCTAGTCAATATTTGGAAACACTCTGGTCCCTATGTTTTCCATTGATTTCCAAGTCATACAGATTTTGTCCTACAGATCTCAGTCAGTGCACTTCTAGATATGAAAATATCTACCATGATACTTCAGTGAAAGGCAGCACCTAGAACATCATTTGTGTAAAACATAATTGCTTATTGGTCAATCTCACCTAAATTAATATGAGAAATCTGTATTTAACTAACTTCTAAATCCCCTGTTATTTATTTACCAGAAGGGATTACTGCCTACATAAAATTCCTGCCGAAAAAAGTAAGCAGAGTCCTTTTGGTAACAATTATGTCTTAGAGTCCTATAGGCACACAAATAGGTCCCTCCGGCCTTCAGCTGCCAGATCATAAATTACTGCAATGCGATACTGTTTTGATGTCTAGTTCTTTAAATTTATACTTCTCCAGGCCCTACTCCTTGTTTCATAAAGAAGTGGAACTAGAATCTTTAGAACTAGCTTTGCATCTCCAGTCTCATGCCCCAAAACTGCCACACAGTGTAGGTTTCCAATATAAAAGAGGAAGAAGAAAAAATGCTGTTATTTATATATTTCCTATGCTCTTAAAGCAGCAACTCTGAACAAAATGTAGGAGTCCCCAGATTATATCCAAGTGTGCTGTTTGAAAACAAACTAGTGGGAGACACCAAGTCAGAATAACAATTTAATAAGGAAAAAAAAAAATAAAGGCAGATAACACTGGGTTAAACTAACAGAGTCAGGATACAAGCTGACACCCTGTTAATCAGGGTGGTGGTAGCAGTCTGGTAGAATGGTGGCTGCAGTCCCCCCGAAGCGGTGATCCCGTAGAGGGAAGAAAAAAAAAAAAAAAAAAAAAATGGTCTTCCTCAGAAAAGTCCAGTGGTGGCTAAGCAGCTCCTGTCCTCTGGAAATCCAGTGGAAAAGAGAGGCCTCTGGTATTCAGAATCTCAGGTTATATCCAGGATGGAATGCCGGTTTTCTCCCTCTGGGTGGAGCATCTCACAATGGGAGAATGAGTCATGCTGCATGGCATTGATGGTCTGGAGCTGGGGGAGCCAAGGAAACACTGCCCCACCTGATTTCGACAGCTCATGAGGATGGTAATAGAATACACTGCAACCCAGGACACCAAGAAAACACAAACATCTGTGGCTCAGGGTAAGCGGAACAAGAAGATTAAAAAAAGAGTAAGGACTACAAGTTTTCATGGTGTGTAGCAGTGCTCTAAAGAGCGTTAACCTTCACAACAAGTATGTGCCTAGAATGAAACTATTTCCTCAGTCTGTTAGCAGTGGTGCATATTTTCTCACTGGCCTTTGAAGCACTACTTTTCAAAGTTAAGTTACTTACACCTGAATACCATTTTTTTTTTTCAAGTACCTGTATCTCCTGGTTCAATTATCTTATATATGTGTAACTTTGGTGTTTGTGCGCATGTAGTTTTGTATATTGTTCATTGTGCTTGACAGATTTTTATTTCAGATTTATTAGTTGCTATTGCTGTTGCACCTGGTGGATAAAGCTAAGACACTGAAGGCTCTTACGTAACTTAGGAACAGCAAAAGCAGATGGCAAATGTGCTCCAAAGTGGAACTTAACCCTACCCACACAGAGCCCTTAGAAGGCTTTTAGTGATTCACTGCAAGTTTTGAGGTAGGAAAAACAAAAGAAAGCAAAACTAATGCTAGAGTATAGCAGAAATATAATCTGAAAAGTACAAAAGATTAAAAAAACATATTAAACTCTAAAATATTAAACTCTATACAGCATACCTGACTATTCTACAGGCAATGTTATATGCATTAGTGGTACACATATATCACTATACATATGAAAGGTATCACATTTAGTACAATTGTTTTTAAATGTAATGTATTGCTTTATTTTTACAAATTGTACTACAGAGCATTTATGAGTCTACTACTAAATGCAGTGCTACCATAAATAATTTAAATCAAATTACATTTGTCAGCTAAGCCAACAAAGTACCTTTAATGATACAGTAACCTTGATTTTTTTATTGCGGTTGTCCCCTTGCTTGTTGACTGGTAAAAACCAGTACTCTGAAATTGATCTTCCAGACATTAGAATGAATTAATGATGCCATACTAGATTTCCAATGGAAGACAAAGATTTTTCTTTACATTTCCATTTTACCTGACACCAACGATACTGATAGTATTGTGTAAACAAGTGTTTTAACACAAATACAAATTATCCGGGAAAAAAAATAAAAAAGCAAAACTAAAAAAAGCATCTCAACAATGAAAAAAAATCAGTAAATATATCTATATCTATCTATCTATCTATCTATCTATCTATCTATCTATCTATCTATCTGTGTATCTATATTTTTAATCAGGTCTGGGCATGAGATTTATAAAAACCTCCAGTTACTTGAGCCCATATGTCAGAGCTCCACTGCTCATAACCGCAGCATCACTGCAGGGCATGTGCAACACATCCAACAGTGCAAACTGTCCATCAACATCCCCACGTGCTCCACCAACCTCAGTTTACACGTTTCACCATCTGGGAGAGTCAAGGAATTGCCAAATCCAGAGGTGGACACAGGGCGGGAGATGACAATAGCCTTTTGTAACCCCTATCCTTGTCCACCAGGTGGTCTGGGGATTGCAGCTGAAACTGAACTGTTAACTATTCACTGATCAGCTACACCTTGGACACATAAGCAATCCTGCTCACTGCTGGCAACCCTTGTGTCAGTGTGGTCATGCCCAGCAGCTGGCCCCCAGATTGGAACTGACACTGGATACACTTGGGACTGATGTATGCACAGCTCAGAAGTTACAGCTTTCCTATCTCTCTTTTTCCTCCTTAAACATAGAAAGACATCAAGTAATTTTATGGACTTTCAAAATGGTATGAGTAATGAAAAATCACTCTTCACCAAGCCACTCATTTGCTTTATGCCACAGTGATATCAAATGCCTAGAATTTCTCTGTGAGGGATGATCTTATCACAAGAAGTCTCTGAGCAGCGTACAGGAGGAACATCACCAGAAAGGCATCAGTACATGAGTTGTGCTATAATGCATTCTTGTAATCCCCATCAGAAATAGACACCAGGCTCCTCTGATTTCTGCTTACATATCTTCACTCCCTCCCTAATAGATCACTCACTTTCCTGCACAAGACTTACTGCAAGAAAAGATCAGATTTTTATGAATTTACAGAATTTTCACTATTTGCTGTACAAAGCCATCTGCTCACCACAACTCTGATACCAAAACTACTAAACACTTTTGCTTAGAGTAGGATATCTTCATTGAATCTTCACACTCAGTAATTTGTAACTCTGTATGTTCAGCTGGTTACCCTTCAGAGGCTAAGCATCTTCCAACAGTAACCCAGTATACCAATACACAATTCATGTGTTGAAAAAAACATGTGACCAGCCAAGAGCTGGATGGCCCTCAGGGCTTAAACACTTACTGACTAAAGCAGAGCAACTATCTTCATTCATTCATATGGCTGAAATACACAGTTACACCAAGAGAAATTCCTAAAAGTCAGTGCTGAGAAACAGAAAATCTTTAAGAAACTGTCTAATTTTTTCTACATTTTGTGCTCATAAATTTTATTTTTAAACTTTAAAATGCACAAAAAAGAATCTTAGAAGGAAATGTTAATTTTATTACATTGCAGACTAATTGTTGAGAAGAAATATTTTGGTTTGCAGCAATGCAAATATTTCTATTTGATAGTCAAAGGCAGTAATAATATTGGTAATAAACTCTGAATTACTAACAGTGATTATTTCTTGTAATAATATGAGATCGAGTTTTCAGCCTTGTTTTATCTAAGTCCTATTTCTGAATCTCTAAAATCCTTCAAGCAAAGCATTTTTGTTTTCTATTATATTATACATTGCTGTTCTTCCCTTAAAAAATCCTTTAAAGACTGTTTCTTGAAAGTAAGAAACAGGAGCATCCTGGACAGAAGGGAACAGGCCTGTCAGCAAGTTCTAAAGATGGCAAAATAGAGCATAGAAAAGTAAACAAATTGAAAAGTGAGGATACAAAGGAGATCATCTTTTCCTATTGTGATCCTGAGGCAGAAAAGTCATTAATTAGACACAACCCCTGTAACACTTTCATGTGCAATTGCATCACTTTGGACAAAAGTCCAAAACAAGCAACAACAAAAAATCATTGCCATGAAACCTGCAGAAATCCAAGTCAGCCTTTGCCTCCCATTTCTGACTGAGCACAGCAGAAATGCACACACAAAGATGAAATTTGTTATCATCTAATGAAAGGGCAGACCTCGCCTGTGAGAAACTAAAATGCAACAGGAATATGCATGCAGAAAGGGATGGTCGAGGGACAGATAATTAATTCACCAGAAAGGCAGCAACGATGATTGAAATTCTGAACAAGCAAAAGGTTTTTCATGGGTTTTGTGGAAATTTTGTAGATATTATTAAACAGAGTTGAATCAAAGTCACAACCTGACTCCATTGTCCATTTCACCTCAAAAAGATTTATCAAGACATTCAGGTCAAAAGGAATAATACATAACAAGGTGAATATTTTGTGTTGTTATACATCAGTCTGGAAAACTGATATAAATGAAAACTGTTTTCCTTTCCCCGCCTCCCCCATTCCTTTAAGGAAACCTAATAATCAAACATTTTAAAATATGTGTATGGAATTTGACCCAAAGACATGGAAATCATGGGCAACACCATATCTGCTTCAGAGAATAGTTTATGAATTTAAATTATTTTGTTCTTAGTACCTCGATTTTTTCTTACAATTCAAGAGCATGGAACTGTTCTCAGGACAGTAGCTATGTAGCTTTTTGCAGGGCTCAAGGCCCCAGGTCAGAGATTGATTTGCTTTTCTACCTTTTTCAAAAAGAACTATAATTGGTTCGAATTACCATTTATCTTTTCATTTTGACACAGCAGAAAAATCAAGGGAAGGCATTGCCATGTGGGGAGGGATTGGGAGAGATAGTATCTCTTTTCATTTATAAACAAATACATGCAGAAGGGAGAATATGAACACAGATTTCTTTACTTCAAAGGACTTCCAAATGTTCTTGACTAGCTGATATTTTCCTAAATTGGCTTATACTGTAGGGATCAATTAAAATATCATTGCTGATAAATTGCTGCAGGGAATGGACCTGCATAGGTCTGGACATGCATAGCCTCATTTCATGATGCAGTATGTACTCATATGATTTACTGCGCAAAAATATTAAATAAATGGAAAGTTTAAGAATTATTTTTCAGTATATCTGAATACAAAGGGAAAAAAAAAAAAAAAAAAAAAGAAAGGGTCACTTGGAACAGGACATTACAAGGATCAGATTTTATATGCTGTCTACCTTTATGCATCCATCTCAGGTGCATGAATTAAGGATCTTGTCTCCCACAAATGTAACAAAACCCCCAGAGGATAACAGAGCACTTGTCTTCAATGTGTGCATATGAAACAATGTTCCTCACTGGTGGACGGAAGTTTACTATACACATTATTTCCCACAAGCACTCCATGGTCTGGACACCATAACCAACCACTCAAAACAAGCTACTATCTGTTTCAGGATAAATTTAATTACAGGTGAGTGTCAGGTCTGTCTTGAAGCTCTATTATATCCCTTTGCAGCAGCACAAGCCCTTTGTGGAAACACACACTGGATTGTTAAACATAAAGGTGATTTTAAGCAGCCCTTTAGAGGCTACAATTGAAAAATAGTTTTGCTAAGGCTACTAGGGTGAACCAAGGCCAGAGAGTGAGATGCATCTAGCACTTTACAAGGATCGCTCAGAAGTTAACAGAGATTAAATGCAAAGATATATAATGCAAAAGCATCATTCTGCATGGAAGGTTTTATTCTCTTGTATTTCTTGCTCCTTTTGTTATTGCTTGCTATTCAGCAAGTAAGAAGGATTCTCTCATAAACACTTTATACCTCTCTCTATACTGCCCATACTGAGATATTCTAATAGGAATCAGAAATGTACCTCCAGTTTCAAACTAGAAGGAGAAGCACCTTGTGTGTCGTGACAAAGGTGGTAGCTCATACCCTGAAACAGAGACTTCCAAATGATTATTTTGCATCACCATGCTCCATGAAATGCCAGTCAAACCATGATTAACACTGTCATGGTCTGTCAGTGCCTCCTGGTACAGGAATACAATATTTCATCAAACCGGTTAACTTGGCTAGCTTATGTAAATTGTGAAATAAAGATAAGAAAATTACCAAATTCATATTTAAAATGCTATCCAGTATATGCAGGAGCAATTTTGCACCTGCAGTTTTCTGCAGGTTTTACTTGGGGTTTTTTTAGTCCACTTAATACAATTTTAGCAGCAATATACTATTCAAATAAACCTAGCCTATAAATTATGCAGGCATGAGGAGAAACACCAGACTGAGTCACCACTCAGAAACTAACACTTAAAATTTCACAACTAATAAACAGAAGTCCGTGAACAGAATAATAATACATGCTTCAACATTGTCGTTGCCTTGATCAGAAACAAATGGCTGTACTTTTAAATAAAAGTTTTACTGGTGGAATTAGAGTCTAACCCAAAACCAAGCAACTGCATACTGCAAGAAAGATACATCTTTTTTTCCTCTTTGTAGTCAATTTCCCTTTTAGGCCCCAGAGTCTTGATCACCACTGTTTGATGAATCAGCTTTCCTGTTAACTAGAGGTGCAGAGCCATCATCTAATGAAAACACTCTGCATTTTACGAGTCCCTAGGCTGTAGTTCTGCATATTAAAATAGAATTTCGATCTCAGCATAAGAAATAAAATCAAATCTAGCATCTGTGCCTTGAACAGAACAGATAAAAATGCTGCTCATTTAATTTTCACAATATTTTTTAATGTTAGACAGTATAAAAAGTGGCTATGGATGTAATTAAAAAATGACTATAAATTAGAAGTAAATAGGTAGAAATCAGCACAATTGTTCAGTACATTGACTAGTTTCATTAATCATACAAATTTTATAGCGATGAGTTTCAAGTCCTATTTAAAAGTAACAGAAGTATTATTTTACCACCTATTACATATTGCTTTCAGCTGTTCAGTAAAGGATAGATCTAAGGTGAATGAACTTATCTCATAGATCTCTTTGGGATTCTTAACTCTTTTCAGTGAAAAAGTTAATTTTTTTTTAGATCCCACAACAGCACCTTAACCTTTTTAAAGATATTGCACATGAAGGGCACAGATACAGTCTGCTAGGAAGTACAGAAAATGATGGGATTTTAGGAGACAACTGAATCTTATTTCAATCTATTCACATGAAAGACATTCATCCTTTAGCACAGTGATACGGGAACAGAAATACTTAAAACTAATATTAAGGCAAACCAGCCTTGCATTCAGTCCACTGCAATTACACTAGACTACTTTCTGTCCAGCAGAGCTTTCCTCCCTCCCATGTAAATCAAGAAAATTCTCTTTTTTTTCCCCCTTTCTCTTCCTTTCCCAAAGTGGGTTTAGCAGACCTCTGTAAAGGTAACTGTCATTCTGAATTTTACAAGGTCCTATGGTCTGTGGACAGGTTAATGTACATGCTTTCTCCTGCCGTGGAACTCAGCTCTATAAGGGACAGTCTATATCAATGTTTCTTTGCTGTCACACTTTGGTTTTGTTAATAATGTTTTCCCATATAAATTTTCCTACAGAAGGCCTGGGAATTTACTAACAAATGATTAAAAAAAAAGCTGCCACAAAACATTAGAACAAATCCTGGTTTTTAAATTTTCTGTTTCCTTCAATTATTCCTCTTTTTAAGAATAGCTACATAGCAAAAGTGTTATTTTCTGTAACAATACCCAATGTTTCAAGGAACAGATGGATCTCTTGGAAACCAGAAAATAAGTCCTAAATGCTAAACTTTATCTAAGTCAGAAGAAAAATACACATAGAAGGCCCATATTCTAATAAGTTGAAATGTCTATGATCTAAGTACTATATAAATTTGCTAATGGAAACTTCGAGTGCCCTAAAAGGTTGAGTTAATATTAGTTCTTCACTCTTACAAACTGAAGTATAGTTAGGCATAAAATAAAATAAAAATAATATTTAAAAAAAAAATCAATTACTTCCATTAGAGATAACGTTTAATGGACTATCTGTTTCTATACAACAAGGTTAACCCTTAAACATATTTCTACTCCATTGATTCATTTTTCTGCTGCTCACTCCATCATAATGTATGATATTTGGCCACATCAGTTATTGCTTGCAGTGACAGTTCTTGTTAATCCAATGCAATGTTAATGTGGTGCTAAGGAACATTACAAACTCAGACCCTATTTTTATTTGCAAGAGTTAAAATTGGATGAGATGATCCTTGAGGTCCCTTCCAACCTGGTATTCTAAGATTCTATGATTCTATGATAACAGAAAACACAGAATTAAATTTTATATGATATAAAAGGTTCCATGATGTGGTGACAGCCTGTCCCTGCAAGATGTGGGATGCTACAGTGCCAAAAATCTGTAGATTTATTCAGTCCAGTTGGATGTATGATTATAGAACATGAGCTTCTAAACAAATATAAATGACAAAGTAATCTCTGATAGGAAGAAAAGATGAGAGGGACTGAAAATGTCTGGAGTTATTATTAGAGATAGATGAACACATTTAAATGGTGTGTTGCTTCAGACTTCTGTCTGTATTCAGAGCTAACTGGATCCTGAGTAGTTTTTCAGCTCAGGAAAATTTAGTTAAGAACTAGCCCAGATCAGCCTTACTCTACAGCTATCCACCTTCCCCTTCTGTCCTTATTCCCCTTTACTTTTCAGTGTACTTGCTCACATTTGATTATGCTCACAAAAAGGCTAGGCAGAAAACTAATGGAATTAATACAACGTTGGCTGATACAACATTGCTTGTTTCTGATACCTATAATGAAAATTGCACTGAAGTGTACTGACAACCAAGCACTGTTTATATAATCTTGCCCAACTGTCCTGGTTCATCTAGGATAGGGTTAAGTTTCCCCAGCAGAGAGGGGGAAAGGATATCCAGCCAGGTTATTCATACCATGCTGACGTCAGGTACGAGCACGGCAGTGCGGGAAGCTTTTCCTTTGTGGCTTTGGTCGCAGGAAGCACGCAGCGGGCTGGCTGTATTCACTGTGGTATTTCTCTGTATATCTTTTGTCTTGTTTATTGTTATTACTGTTTATTGTTGTTATTATTGCTATTGTTGTTGTTCAGATTGTTACTTATAACACTGTTGTATTAAATTTCTCCTTATTTCAACCCTGGTGTTTGTGCCCTACTCGTTCTAAGGGTGGAGGAGGGACAACGGCAATGTGGTCTCTGGTCCCAGCAGGGCATAAACTATCGCAGCCTCTTTTTGGCGCCCAACGTGGGGCACAAGAGGGTTGAAATAAGGTTCAAAAATGGGACAGACTCTGAGCAGAGTGTGTTAGAGCAATCTGTTGGGTGCAATTTTTTCTGTTTATATTTGTTCTGTTTGATAAGAAAATGTTTACAATGCTGGCCCACTTGCTTGTGTGGTGGGGCTGGATTATTCCTTATATCCACTGTGTGTTCCCAGTGCTGATGTTTGGTGGTGGTGGAAAATGTGTAAAGGGTGTCTTTTTGCTTTACTGGCTCCTGACTGCTTATAATGTGTTTGTATCGCTCTGTGTGTGTGTGTGTGTGTGTGTGTGTGTGTACCTGTTTGCCATTTGGGCTTTTGTTAGGGGCCTCACCTCCTCTATGGGTGAGCCAGGGGAAGAGATCCTCTCAGTTTTAGAGAGTTTCAGTTATCCTTGGAGCCTGCAGGCCAGTGTGTTTGTGGCACAATGCCTTCTGAATGCCAGCCTGATTTCGGTTTTGGCCATGGGGCACTTCTCTAACAATAGCAGTGCCCGGAAACCTGCCCCGAGGTCAGATAATAGTGAGTGGTAAGGGGTGTGGGAAAAGATGGGCAAAGGCCTGAGTCGGTGGGCACCTCCAATGCTTTGGAATTTCACTCCCGAACAAATGCAGAGCCCTGAAAAGCTGATGGAGTGCTTAGAAAGGGTGTGTTACCAAGCTGGCAAAACCCAGGAGACACAAATCGCTGCAATGTGTTGGGGACTTGCCCATGCCTACCGTGTCCTCTTTAATACCACCCACTGCCTTCAAGAGGGAGAAAAGGTTACAGAATCTGAGAGTGAAGTTAATGGTACAGTATCTGGGCCAGGGGAACAGGCAGAACCAGTTTCAGTCACCTCCACCAGCACAGCAGCTGAGCCAGAGAGCCAGACAGTGCTGATATCTGTTGCCCCGATACAGAAAACAAAATATACCAGAAAGTCAGTTCGCAAAGTGGGGGATGGGGATGAGCCGGGCCCATCATGAGAACAGGAGGAAGGACCAGAGGTGATCGTCAGATCTCTATCCCCAACTGAGCTGCGAGATATGCAGAGAGATTTTGGCCGCCTGGGAGGCGAGCAGATTTGCACCTGGCTGCTCCGATGCTGGGACAATGGAGGGGAGAGAGGCCAAGCAGCTGGGATCTTTGGCCAAGGATGCTGGTATTGATAGGGAAATAGGGAAACAGACTCAAACCCTCAGCCTTTGGAAGCGACTCCTGCTCAGTGTAAGGGAGAGGCACCCCTACAAGGATGATATCCTATGTCAGCTGGGCAAATGGACCAGCATTGAGAAAGGCATCCAGAACCTCAGGGAACTGGCTGTGTTTGAGATGATCTATGGTGATCTGAATGATGAGCAGTCACCCATGGACCCAGATCAGGCCCCTTGCACACACCTGATGTGGTGAAAGTTCCTGCAGAGCGCACCAGAAGCACACTCAAAAGCATTGGCAATAGTGTCCTGGTGGACAGACACCCACACTCTAACAGTGGATGGAGTGGTTGGCAAGTTCCGGCAATATGAGGGAAATCTCCCTTCATCTCAACATTCCTGGGTCTCAGCTGTGGAGGAACTGTCTCAGAGGGTCCAAAAAATGAAAGAGGACATGTCCTACATTCCACCTACATGGGCTGATGTCTCAGCCATTAGAAGTAAACGTTTCCCCACCCAAGAGAAAGGCAGCAGAAGGTACACACCACGAGGCACCCTGTGGTTTTTCCTCCGTGACCATGGAGAAAACATGAGGAGGTGGGATGGACAGCCCACTGCTGCCCTGGCTGCACGAGTAGAGCGGCTGAAAGGGAAGAGCATCACAAAAGGGGAGTCCTCCAAGAAGAGCGCAGCTCCAGTGTCCAGTCAGAAATCCCCCAGGCAGAATAGAATGGTGAATGTTATGTCTGACCCTCTTGAGGGGACCAGTAAATCATTCTTACAAGAAGTGAGTGATGATGAGCAGGATTAGAGGGGCCCTGCCTCCAGCCAGGTGGAGGAAAGGGACAATCGGATTTACTGGACAGTGTGGATCCGATGGCTTGGCACGTCAGACCCAAGAGTATAAGGCTTTGGTGGACACTGGCGCACAGTGCACCCTGATGCCATCGAGCTCCAGTGGGGTTGAATCCATCTGCATCTCCGGAGTGACAGGGGGATCCCAACAGCTGACCCTACTGGAAGCTGAAGTGAGCCTGACTGGGAAGGACTGGCATAAGCACCCCACTGTGACTGGCCCAGATGCCCCGTGCATCCTGGGCACAGACTATCTCAGGAGAGGGCACTTCAAAGACCCAAAAGGGGACCGGTGGGCTTTTGGTGTAGCTGCCCTGGAGGAGGTTGAACAGTTGTCCACCTTACCCGGCCTCTCAGAGGATCCCTCAGGGGTGAGGCAGCTTAAAGTTGAGGAGCAGAGAGTGCTGATTGCTACTAGGATGGTGCAGCGGCGGCAGTACCGCACCAACCGAGATTCCCTGGTCCCCATCCATCAGCTGATCCATCAACTAGAAAGCCAGAAGGTGATCAGCAAAACTCACTCACCCTTCAACAGCCCTATATGTCCAGTGAGAAATGGTGAATGGAGGCTGACTGTGGACTTACCATGTCCTGAATGAAGTCACGCCAGCAATGAGTGCTGCAGTGCCGGACATGCTAGAGCTCCAGTATGAGCTGGAGTCGAAGGCAGACAAATTGTACACCACGACTGACATTGCTAATGCATTCTTCTCCATCCCGATAGCGCCAGAGTGCAGGCCACAGTTTGCGTTCACTTGGAGAGGCATCCAGTACACCTGGAATCGATTGCCCCAGGGGTGGAACCACAGCTCCACCATTTGCCATGGACTGGTCCATACTGCACTGGAGAAAGGTGGGGCTCCAGAACACCTGCAGTACATTGATGACATCATTGTATGGGGGAACACAGCCGAGGAAGTCTTTGAGAAAGGGAAGAAGATAACTGAAATCCTCCTGAAGGCCAGCTTTGCCATTAAGCAAAAGAAAGTCAAGGGGCCTGCAAGGGAAATTCAATTCCTAAGAATAAAAAGGCAAGATGGGCGTCGCCACTCCCAATAGAGGTGATAAACAAGATCACAGACATGGCCCCACCAACCTCTAAACAGGAGACTCAGTCTTTCCTGGACCCTGTGGGGTTCTGGAGGATGCACACCCCCAACTACAGCCTGATTGTGAGCCCTCTCTACCACGTAACCCGTAAGAAGAACGATTTTGAATGGGGCCCTGAGCAACAACAATCCTTTGAACAGACTAAACAGGAGATTGCCCAAGCAGTAGCCCTTGGGCCAGTCCGAGAAGGGCAGGAGGTTAAGAACATGCTCTACACCGCAGCCGGGGAGAACGGCCCTACCTGGAGCCTCTGGCAGAGAGCACTTGGGGAGACCCGAGGCCGACCTCTAGGCTTTTGGAGCCGGGGATACAAAGGCTCTGAAGCTAATTACACACCAACTGAGAAGGAGATACTGGCAGCGTACGAAGGAGTTCGGGCTGCCTCAGAAGTGGTCGGCACTGAAACACAGCTCCTCCTGGCACCCCGACTGCTGGTGCTGGGGTGGATGTTCAAAGGAAAGGCCTCCTCCATGCATCATGCAACCGATGCCACGTGGAGAAAATGGGTTGCGTTGATAACACAACGGGCTCGAATAGGGAACCGCAGCCGCACAGGGATACTAGAGGTGATCACGAACTGGCCAGAGAGCAAAGATTCCGGGATGTCAACAGAACAGGAGGTGACACGTGCTAAGGAGGCCCCACCATATAACACGCTGCCGGATGAGGAGAAGCGATATGCCCTGTTCACTGATGGGTCTTGTCACATTGTGGGAAAACATGGATGGTGGAAGGCTGCTGTATGGAGTCCCACACGACGGGTCACTGAAGCTGCTGAGGGACAGGGTGAATCGAGCCAGTTTGCAGAGGTGAAAGCCATCCAGCTTGCTTTGGATATTGCTGAGCGGGAAAAGTGGCCGAGGCTCTACCTCTACACCGACTCGTGGGCAGTGGTGAATACCCTGTGGAAGTGGCTGCAGCAATGGAAACAGAACAACTGGCAACATAAGGGTAAAACTGTCTGGGCTGCTGAAGTATGTCAGGACATTGCAGCCCGTGTGGAAAACCTCATTGTGAAGATGCGCCCATGTACCCAAGAGTTGGGCCACTGATGAACATCGACACAACCAGCAGGCAGACCAAGCTGCTAAGATCAGAGTGGCTCAGGTGGACTTGGACTGGCAGTGAAAGGTGAACTGTTCATAGCTCGGGGGGCCCATGAGACCTCGGGCCACCAAGGTAGAGATGCAACATACAGGTGGGCTCGAGGTCGAGGGGTGGACCTCACCATTGACACCATTGCAGAGATCATCCACAGATGTGAGATGTGTGCTGCAATCAAACATGCCAAGCAGGTGAAGCCCCAGCGAAATGGAGAGCGATGGCTGAAATATAGATATGGAGAGGCCTGGCAGATCGACGACATCACACTGCCACAGACCCGCCACAGGAAGCGCCACGTGCTCACAATGGTGGAAGTAACCACTGGATGGCTGGAAGCTTACCCAGCGCCCCACACCACCACCCGGAACACCATCCTGGGACTTGAAACCCAAGTCCTGTGGCGACACGGCACCCCAGAGAGAATTGAGTCAGACAATGGGACCCACTTCTGAAACAACCTCATAAGTGCCTGGGCAGAAGAACACGGCATTGAGTGGGTCTGCCATATCCCCTACCACGCACCAGCCTCTGGGAAGATCGAGCGCTACAATGGACTGTTAAAAACCACATTGAAAGCACTGGGAGGTGGGACCTTCAAAGACTGGGACACGCATCTAGCAAAGGCCACCTGGCTAGTCAACACAAGAGGATCTGCCTGTCGAGCTGGCCCGGCTCAGTCAAAACCTCTACGTGCTGTAAAGTCCCTGTGGTGTGCATGAGGACTATATTGGGGAAAATGGTCTGGTTTAGTCCTGCGCCAGGCAAAGGTAAAGGCAAACCCATCCACGGGATTGCTTTTGCCCAAGGACCTGGGCACACCTGGTGGGTGATGCTGGACAAGGAGAAGTCCGATGCATACCACGGGGGACTTGATTCTGGGTGAGAACATGCCGTGAATTATGCCGTGCCTTTGTAAATTGTTGTTTTGTTACTGTTAACTGCTAAATGGGAGCTGGGCATGACGCAGATGGTATAGAAGAAAGGGGTGGATTATGTCCTGGTTCAGCTAGGATAGGGTTAAGTTTCCCCAGCAGAGACGGGGAAGGGATCTCCAGCCGGGTTATTCATACCATGCTGATGTCAGGTCTCAGCACGGGAGCATGGGAAGCTTTTTCCTTTGTGGCTTTGGTGGTGGGGAGAACCCGTGGCCGGCTGGCTGTGTTCACTGCGATATTTCTCTGTATATCTTTTGTCTTGTTTATTGTTATTACTGTTTATTGTTGTTATTATTGCTATTGTTGTTGTTCAGATTGTTATTTATTACACTGTTGTATTAAATTTCTCCCTATTTCAACCCCAGGGTGTGCCCTACTCAGTCCGAGGGTGGGGGATGGAAAACGACAACGTGGTCTCCAGTCCCGGCAGGGTCTAAACCAGCACACTTACTTTGCTCAACCAGACTATAACAAGCACACACTTCTAGTCACTTCTGCTGCAAGAAGAGAAGGGATAGGAGGCACAGTGTTCTGCAAGAAGTTCTCTCATCTCAGGGGAGAACAGCATTATTATATCTTGTACTGCAATATTACCTGGGAGCTTAAACCATGAACAAGGGCTAATGGCACACTCTGGCACATCTAAAATCCAAGTAAGATTAAACTCTGTAGAGGATCTCTTAGGTAGACAGAAGTTGGGTGAGAAGTTCCTCTCCATGGGAAATGGAGTAGAGGTTTGAGTTAGCAGGGTTTATGAGCAAGCGGAAAAACATCAGGAATAAAAATCTGAAGAAGTCAGTGCAAATTATTAGGTTAGAAAAGATATCTGACTAGAAAGCATGTCAGAAGTAAAGCGGTTGAGATGTCACTTAGCAGCAGTTGTTTGTACTTTTTTGGATACAGAAAACCAAAATGTTAAACTAAGCCATGACAGACTTCCTATAAAGGATAGGACATCTCTTAACTAGAGACAGGGATGGGAATAAAATAATACCCATTTCTCTGCCATCTCCTTTTTAGCGCAATACTGACACTAAAGTTTGATTTGTGCAGTGAACACTCCCTCAAGGTGTTTTACAAAGTGAGAGTGCTACAGCTTCTCAGATTTAATAAACCTATTATATACAAACAAACAACATCAGTCCAGAGGAGCCACAAAAACGTGTTAGAAATTGCTGGGAGCATCAGCTAGTGATCCTGATCAGTCAATACTAGGCACTTCTAAACACTGTCTCCTTTGAAATTAGCTGGTGTTATATATATGTCATGACACAGCACTATACCTGCCCTTGATGTTACATATCAATTGACTGCACTGGTACTTGAGCACTGCCCATCATCTGACAGGATAGATGTCTTCAAATATCATGAAGGCAGGTGTACTACTGCCACAAACATCTTTGATCAACAGTTATGATTATTTACTGTCATGATTATTTGCTTTGATAGTGATAACTGAAAATTTGCCACAGCTCTTATAAAACAGTATGATCTCTTACACATTAGAATTTCACTTATGAGATGTTCTTGCAGTTCACAGCTCCATATAATGGCACTTAGCAATCATGAGCATGGATATGGTCATTGTTCTCAGACACATACTTCTCAGGGAAATCTCTTATATTGATGACAATTTTTGATGTTACAACAATATGTGATTTCACTAAAGAAACGTTAATAAGATGGAAGAGGAAACAAAGTTATATTTTAGGTATTCTGGGACAGAGAATTAGATAAAAACAACAGATGCATTTATATAATTTTTAAAAAAGTTTAGTTCCTTTTCCACAACTATTTTCTTGGAGATGAAGAGAGTATTTTCATACACTAAAAAAAAAAAAAATATATATTTTCCATACACAAAAATTCACATGACTTTAATTTAGCAGCAGTAGATGTTGCTGTCTATGCAGACGATCTGTGGATAATTTAAATCCAGAAGCTCTTGTTTTAACCTTCTTCAGGGATCTCCAAATCCCTCCCCTGCCTTGTCCTTTTGGCCTTGTTTGCCAGATATCACAGAATTCTCTTATTTTGAGGTGGTTATCTGAGGCTAAAAGTTTTATATATTAAAATACTATTTCTTCAAATATATTTTCTTTCACTGGGCTCACAGCAAGAACAAATAGCCTGGGAGTAACACAGAGAAACTGTCCAAGCAGCTAGAGATCAGGTCAGGAAGGCCAAAGCCCTTATAGAATTTAATCCGGCCAGGGACATGAAGGGCAACAAGGAAAGCTTATATAGTTATGTTGATGATAAAGGGAAGACTAGGGAAAATGTTGATCTTCTCTGGAAGGAAATGGGAGACCTGGTTACTGAAGGCATGGAGAAGCTGACATACTCAATGACTCTTTGCCTTAGTCTTCACTGGGAAGGGCTCCAGCCACACTGTTCAAGTCACAGATGGTAAAGGCAGGGACTGGGAGAAGATCAGGTTTGAGAACAGCTAAGGAACCTGAAGGTGCTCAAGTTCATGGAATCTGATGAGATGCATCCACAAGTCCTGCAGGAGTGGGCAGCTGATGTGGATAAGCCACTATTCATCATCTTTGGGAAGCTGTGGCAGTCCAGTGAAGTTCCTACTGACTGGAAAAGGGGAAACATACTCCCCATTTTTAAAAAGGGGAAAAAAGGAAGAACTGGGGAACTACAGGCCAGTCAGTGTCATGTCTGTACCCAGCAGATCATTGATTGGATCCTCCTGGAAAATATGCTAGGGCACATAGAAAACAAAGAGGTGATTGGTGACAGCTAGCAAAGCTTCACTAAGGTCACATTTTGCCTGACAAATTTGGTGGCCTTCTACAATGGGGCTGCAGCATTGGTGGATAAGGGCAACTGACGTCATCTACCTGGACTTGTGCAAAGCATCTGACACTGTCTTGCATGACACTCTTGTCTCTAAACTGGAGAGAAAAGGATTTGACAGATGGATAAGGAACCAGATGGATGGTCTCATGCAAAATTTTTGTGATCAACAGCTCAATGTCCAAGTGGAGTGGAGTGGTATGTGGCCTTTCTCAGGGGTTGGTATTGGGACTGACGCTGTTTAACATCTTTGTTGACAACATGAACAGTGGGATTGAGTGCACCCTCAGCAAGTTCACGATGATACCAAGCTGTACAGTGCAGCCGACACTCTGGAGGGAAGGAATGGGAGGGACCTGGACAGTATTCAGAGGTGGATATGTGCAAACCTCATGAAGTTCAACAAGGCCAAGTCGTCGGGGAAATCCAAGCACAAATACAGGCTGGGCAATAAGCAGATTGAGAGCAACCCTGTAGAGAAGGACTTGGGGGTGTTGATGGATGAAAAAGTGAATATGAAGCAGCAATGTGCTCTCATAGCCCAGAAAGCCAACCAAAACCTGGACTGCATCTAGAGAAGTGTGGCCAGCAGATCAAGGCTGGTGATTGTCCCCATCTACTCCACTCTTGTGAGACCCCCACCTGCAGTTCTGTGCTCAGCTCTGGGGCCCACCACATAAGAAGGACATGGACTTGTTGGAGCAGGTCCAGACAAGGCCATGAAGATGACTGGGGACTGGATCATCTCCATTATGAGGACAGGCTGAGAGATTTGGGGTTGTTCAGAGAAAAGCCTGGAGAAAGCTGCAGAGGAACCTTATTGTGGTCTTCCAGTACTTAAAGGGGGCTACAGGAAAGATGGTGTGAAGGTTTGAACTCAGCCGGCAGCCAGACACCACATGGCCGGCCATTCACCTCCCCTCTCCCCAGTGAAATAGGGGAAGGACCAAAAGAAGAGAATTTGTAGGTTGAATAAAAAGAAATACTTTTCTAAATATTACAAGAGAACAACCATAACAATAGTGAGTACAAAAGGAACAGGTAAAATGCAGCAGTGGCTTACTGAGAGCAGCAACCATCCCACCCCCCCCCAGCAACAACTTGACCTGATAAGCAGACAGCGTGAACCCAAGCCTGAGCAAGAGCCAGCAGGAGAGATCCCACCCACCTATATCCCTGGGCATGACTTCACATGGTATGAAATATTCCAATGAAACTACATCCTGGTTGAAACCAGGACAGATGGAGAGGGACTCTATCAGCGAGTGTAGGGATAGGTTGAGGGGTAATGTTTTTAAACTGAAAGAGGGCAGATTCAGTATAGATATAAAGAAGAAATTCTTTACTGTGAGAGTGGTGAGATACTGGCACAGGTTGCCCAGAGAAGCTGTGGCTGTCCCCTCCCTGGCAGTGTTTAAAGCCAGGCTGGATGGGGCTCTGAGCAACCTGAGCTAGTGGAAGGTGTCCCTGCCCACAGGAGGGGCTTGGAACTAGATGATCTTTAAGGTCCCTTCCAACCCTGAACCATTTTATGATCCTATGCTTCCATGACATCCAATGTAGTGTCCCATGCAAACTCAGCAGGCTCTGAGAAGCATGTCACCTTCTTCACGAAGGCTCCTTGAATTGAGTTACTGTAGAGGACAGTGATGGGATGGAATACAGTTTGTTATCTAGGTTTTTAACTTTTCAATTGACAATTGTTAAAATTGTTGTCTTCTTCTGGACAAACTTCTACATGTATAAACTTTCCAAGTGCTACTCCACTGTGAAGAACAACCAACAGTTTTGACTGCTAGCATGATATTCGGACTTGAACTAGCAGAATACCAGTGAGTCATGCAAACAAACGATAATTAAAATAGCCTTTAGCAAAGCAATCAAGGAAAAGTGTGATCATTTGTGCAGAAAAAAGCAGTTCCTGCTGAATATTTCACATGAGATTGTTCCAATACTGCAATGGCTCTATTTTCAGTAAAAGTGTCTCACAGGAATTTGTATATCTTCTATTTTTCAGGCTACTGCTTTTGCACTGGAGAAAAAAACTGTGGTCCAAAGAACTCTGAAACACAGGCTGGCACTGCAGTTTAGCAAATGACTGCTTGGAGTGAGTGATGTATTTTTGCCCTTGTACTTTCATTTTGAAAGTCAAAGGATTCATAAATGACCTTGAACAATGACTAAAAGTAAACTAAAATCCATATCCTGAACACAGGCAGTTGTCCTTGTCTAGGGAAAGAAGTCTCTTTCTTTACTTGAACTTGGTCAGAAAACGAGGTTCAGACAAACATTTTTAAAGGCCTTTTAGTAACCTTAGACCTTCTATTCTGACCTTGAGTACAACCAAGCACAGGAATGCACACACAAATATACATGCTTCCCTTAAACCTTTATATATTACTTCAGCCATTTTCCAAAAGCTGCCTGACTAGAACAAAGAATAAGAAACATTGTCTACCTGCCCAGGCTATCTATGATATGCAAACAGTGTTTTGCTAGTCCTCTCTTACATTGTAACAGTAAGCATACTGTTCACATAGACATGCTTATTTCCCACAAAACTTTCCAGAATTTTAATGTCTGGAATATATATGTTTGTCAATTAATTCACACTTTCCAGGCTGACTGATTCCCAGCTTCAAAAAGTAATACTGACTATATTGGATCTCAAAATCTTGATTATTCACCCCTCATGCATAAAAGTAAGAAAATAAACTTGTGCTTCTTTCTAAAAGTCCATATTATCTCCTAAAGCCAGTTGCTCTTCAGAAGCAAGACAGTTACCAACAGGCTTCAGTTCAGCTGGTGCAAGAGTATGAGCCTCAAAGATTTGCTCTCTTGCTCAGAGCTGGTATTGGCTGGTACTGGCCCTAGTGTCTAACCCACCCCTGTTCTACTAAACTAGTCAAGTTTTAGGCAGGGGAAGAAGGGGATGAAGCAAAATAAGGTGGTTTTTTTTCTCCATTCTCCTATAGTGGTTTTTTTTTTAAATCAATTTCTCATACTTGTTTTAAGGCCAAGTGGAAATTTTCCTTCTTTTGTTTATTGTCAGTGAACTCAACCGATCTGAAATTTCTGTCCATCTATAAAAGTAGGTAGAGATGCTAACATGTCATACAGAAGGGTAATACAGCCAGGCACAAGCAATATAGTTTTCTGGCAACTGTGGGAAATTTCTTGATGCAAGTGATCAATCAAAAGACTAGAGGTGATGCGCTGTTGGACCTGTTACTCACAAACAAGAGAGGACTGGTGGGAAATGTGAAGATCAAGGGCAGCTTTGGCTGCTGTGACAATGAGACTGTGAAGTTTAATGTCCTAAAAGAATTCAGCAAACCAGAATTACAACTGTGGACTTAAGAACTGCTGATTTTGGCCTTTTCAGGTCTTCCCAGGTCTCTGTTGGAGCTTGCAGGAGAGCAGCAGTATCCACAGGAGGGACAATTGAGATAGGGAGCACTTTAGTCAGTTAAACGTAGAGAGGCCTGTGGGACCAGGGAGGGGAAAGGCAAACACTGAACCCATCTTAAGGAAAGACAAGGAGAGGGTGGATCAAGATGACTTACAAGCCTTTCAGCCTCATCACAGTCTCTGGAGGGGAAGGAGCAAATCTTCATAAAATTAATTTCTAAACATGCGAAGGACAGGAGGTAACAGGGAAGAGCCAGCATGGGTTTACCAAGGACAATCCTGCCCAACCAAACGGATTGCTTTCTGCAATGAGGTAACAAGCATTGTGGACAACAAGAGGGCAGTGGGTGCTGTATACCTTGATTTGAGAAAAACTTCTAACACGGCTCCCTGTAGTTTTCTTCTCACCAGACTGGGAAGATATAGGGTTGGATAGGCATATGGTAAAGTGGCTGAAAAATTGCCTGGAGTGCTGGATTCAGAAGGTTACTACTACTGATGCAAACGACAGATCTGCTGAAATGCCCTGGGGGCCAGCATGTGGCCAGGAGACAGCATGCCTACGCAGCCCCTGCACCCAGGTCTGCTGCAGCACAGGCGCAGCAGCAGGGCCAGGCGCTGACCCTGCCCCACTGCTTGGACTGGTGAGGCCACACTAGCAGTGTGGGCTCCTGGAGCAGGACAGACCTGACCTACAGGAGCGAGTCCAATGGAGGGTCCCTGCGATGGTCAAGGCTGGAACCTGGGGTATACAAGGGGAGGTGGGGTGTACTGGGCTGGTTAATCCTGGAGCACTTGCTCAGAGAGGTTGTGGAATATCCCATACTGCAGGCGTGCAAGAGTCAACCAGATGAGTCCCTGAATGAGCCTTGCTTTGAGCTGGGGGTTGGGCTAGGTGACCTCAGGAGGTCCCTGCTGCCCTGAATTGTTGTGAGTGTTTTGATGATTCTAAATATCTGAGTTACATGCATTCAGACAGAAAGCACATTTAAATATTTCACTGTAGTACCCTTACTTTTTTGTTACCTGTATTACAGCTCAAGGTTTTCATGATTTTACAAGGCAGATCTAATTTACACTTGTCAGGTTTCCTTAGAACACATTGTGAAGCTGTCTTCTAATCATATGTATAGAATTCTTTATAATTTGGACCACAATATCTTTCCAACAATATGATTCCTTCATCAAGTAGACCTCAAGTTGCTTCCTTGGCAGACTGTGTCATGTGGACTGTACAATCCGTATATTTTGTCCTTAGCCACAAACTACCAACTCATTAGGAGAACTCAGACTTTTTTCCTTTCAGCGAGGAAGGAGAGATTAGGATATTACTCAGCAACGTATAAGTGTGTCTGAAAAAAAAGGGAAAAATTTGTCACCATGTCACATTCATCATATTATGCAATTAACTAAAATGCAGAATCTGCTATGGAAAATTACTTTTCTTATTGTAATATAATAAAAAAATACCCTATGGGTTATAGGCCCAAATCTAGTGAATTTAATAGAAAGACTGCATTCAAATTTAGTACATACTTCATTTTTTTTCTACTGCATTTTTTGCTGTGTGTTCTTTTTAACTTTAGATAATACTTAGGGTTTAAAAATCATCAGAAACTGCTTCCTAACTAAACTTTAATGTGTGACGATTCTTATTTGCAAATGCACCACAAAGTGATAAAGTTGTAACCTTTTGTTACTCAAAATCATGTCCATACTATTTTAGTTGTGGAAATCAAAACTGGGAGACAGAGATGTCTTGCCACCGTGATGAGTTAAAAATAAGATAACTTTTGTTTCCCACTCCAATAGCCCAGATGGGAGAGGGAGGTAGCACCATTTTCTCCAAATCACTTATCCGTAAAATGCTGAGTTTACAGATATTTTAAAATGTTACCATGTGAATAATATTCCTGTGTACATATTCTTAGTTTACGGGCACTTGCCATATGGCATTCCTGCAATTTAATCTTTTTCTTTTTTTTTTTTTTTTTTTGAACATACGGTGCATGTGCTTGTGCCAGTCTCTCCCCATGGAATTCTGCTCATAATTAAATTCTTAGTTCATGTAATCACTTCTTCTGTATATTTTCCTAGTGAAGGAAGTGAGTTCTCAGAGGTGCAACATCTTAGGCAGGGAACAAAGGCTTTACTTTTCTCTGTCCATGTTAGTGCTAATGTGATTCTCTGTAGCTGAGCTTCTTAGCAAAGAAACTGAGGATTTACAGTCCTCCAGTTTTCCCAGCTAAGGAGTTCTTCAAGGCTTTCAAGAGCTGACCTTGCAAAGGACTGTGTTCTTTTAATGCACTCCCTTTTAGAAGAGAGCTTACCTGTTTTCTCAGCCTGATGTGGATACTATTAAAGGTGGTTTCCATGGATACTGACATCAGTAGGAAATGAAAGAGGGCTGTCCTCCTTTCTGACCCACTGGAGTTCCTCACTGTTGCTATGGCAAAGTTTACAGATGTCGCTGGTATTGTTTTGCATAATCTGATTTAAGAGCTACAGTCCAGGTAAAAGTATTCTGTAGGGATGGGTAAATAACACTGGGTAGAAAAAGCAAAAATTTGTGACTGGTGATGGTCTTAGAAGGTTTCTCAAACTTTAGGATAATTTGTAGAAAGTATCTTTCTCATGAGTCTCTGTCAAAGTTAGAAGTAGAAGTTTAAAAGAGAATGAATCTCAGCACCTTTTTTAAGTTCTCTCATACTAACTAATAATGAATTTGGAATTAAGCTTCATAATTTTACACCAGCTATTCCATATGGCTAAAAGTAATTTTCAAGTTATAAACTAGCTAAGAACTACATTTTGGAATTTCCTCATTGTGGACCTGGATCAAAGACCAAGTAAAAGAAAGTACCTCAGCTGATCTGTCTGGAATGTTGATCTGGCTGCAAATACCAGCTTAGACATTTATGATAAATATTTTAAAATCTTAATATCAAATAATGACTTTTATTGTCTTATGTAGTCTTTATTTTATTAATTTTATTCTTTGAACCAGGAATTTTTTAGAAATATTTCTGCATTTCATAAAAAGTTTCCTTGAAAAAATGAAACACACTTTCTCCAAAATACATGCTTACAAAACAAAACAACCTGCTTCTCCTGAGATCCACAAATGTTTGAAGTGGCATAGATAGGACTTCTCTAGTAGTTAAGATTTATTGCCTGGGTCCCAAAACCTGGATATGGATATAGGATGTTCTTCCAAAAAGAAGAAATTGAAAATTGGTAGAAGAAATAACTGTAGGGGCATACCAGTCAAAGAAAAGCTCTGACCTCCCCAGTACGGCATTATTTTATCATTTTATGTCACCTGGATTAGTCCGTTTGAATCTTCTGTGTGTAGGTTTTATTGTTTTATTTCCCATCCTGGTCATAAGGGGCACATTTATTGTTTAGTAAGCAGAATAAGGGTGGCTGCAGTTTACATAGTCAATAGCAGTCAAACACTAAGGTCAGTGTCTATCACATCTTGGAAAAAATGGGGTTAGAGCAGGTGAAATTAACATTCCATTTTGTTTTTACAGCTTTAATAGAAAGCCACAGAGTCCCTGACCTCTGTTGCCACTCATGTCTTGCTCTAATAGCAATGTATAACCTTCGACACTCAATTAAAACAGGAAATAAGGCAAAGAAGGGGTCAGTATGCACGTTGGGCCAATCTGAGCCTTTGGAAAAAGGTCCAAGAAGGCTTTCAGAGAGAGAGAAGGGGGAGAAAAGGGGAGGGCAGGAGGCAGAGCAGAAGGGAAAGGGGAAAGGAGGGAGGAAAAAAGGAAATAAAGGGAGAAGGCAGAAAGGAGAAAGGGGAAAAGGGAAGAGGGAAGGAAAATAAAGCCCTTCTGCATTTATACATTAGGTGACCCTAAGTCCTTAAGTGCATTAAAGCATCCTGCTGCATGGCAATTCACACACACTCTGTCTCTCTAATGAAAGCACAGGCATGTCTTCCCAGCCGTCTGAGTGGGATAAGGCTGTTGCCATTGGTTTTAGAATGTAATGCACAGATTTTTTCTTTAATGTTGCTCTATAAATGAAAAATAAATTACTTATTTTCATCTGGTGCCTGTGTGAAAGGTGAAAGCAGAAGAGTCACCTGATTTTGAAAACTAACCCTAAGTAACACTGCAAACTATATGGGGTCAGCTCAGAGAAATGGTTTGCAGATTAGTCTGATACCTGTCACTGAATCTCAGAGAAAACAGAAAACCTATTACTTGCTCTTACTTGAGGGAATAGGTTCTTCCTCAGAATAAAAGACCTTTACCTATCCCCCATCTAATTCTAGATTTTTATTGTGGGCTGCATACTCATGGATTTCTAAGACTATATAAATCTGTAACAACCACATAATTTTTCTTGCAGTAAAATACAGAAGGCAACCTCACTAATCCCAACACCAAGTCAACAAATTTGTGCTGAGTGCCAGTTTCAGAAAGCTATTCACGCTTGATTGAAATAATTCAACTAATGAACCACCTGGCATGACTCTAAAATTTTTCCCAGGGTTAATAGGTCTTGTTGTTAGAAAATGCATGTTTATTTTCTATTTCCAATTTTCTAACTTCAGTTTTTAATTGCTGGACCGAACTGACATTTTTCCAGTAAGTTAGTTTTAATTTTGCTGCACAAAAGTCAAAGGAAAAAATCAGTTTGGGATTGAACAAAATAAAAATTTTTGCCTTCTCTTAAAAACTTTAAATTGAGAACAATTAGATTAGTCTTCAGATAGTTTGGAGATCTCTTAAAGTTGTCTGACAGTGAAATGTAGACATGTTTCAGAACTAAAATACCACCATATTTTGCAGTAAAGCAAATTGAATTGAATGAATTTTCAGGAAAAAAGACAAGGTTTCACCGAAATGAGTCAACAGTTCAGATAACCTTTTTGTGTGAAAGAATATTTTTTCACCATCAAGAAACATTACCATGTCTCTTACCACCATGCTTTTTTTTTAGTGTGAGATGAGAGTTTTATGTTGTCATGAATGGTTGGACTAAATGATCTTCAAGGTGTTTTCCAACCTAGATGATTCTGTGATTCTATGAATCTCTTCCTTTCTTTACCAGGCAGCAAAGCTCTATAAGCATTACTAAAGACCATTACAAAGGACTTATAAACTGCATTTTTGGATTTGCAGCACAAGCACGTGATAGTTATGACTTACTGTAGGCAGAAAGACCAATGTGCAAGCTACTAGTGGCAAGTTTAGGTCAGCCATTTTTTTAAGCTAATCAGAAAGTAGGGAAAGACAGATTGTAACTGCACTTCTGGTCATTCTGTTCTTGGAATTCCCATTAAACTTTTCCAAAGTCAGCCAGAAAGGATCACGTAATGCATTTTACCCAAAGGTTTGGAATTATATTGGCCCACTAATGCATTACTACATATTTTCCAGTAAACAAAAACTAATTCTACAGCTGGGTAAGTAAAGAAAAAAAAGCAAGACCATCAGGCACATCCTGCTTGGACTTAAAAATCCAAAATGTCTCAATTCAGGGATACACCTCAAATTAGAAGACTTCCATAAATTCATGCCAAACTTCAAGCACACGTTTAAGTACTTTCCCAGCTCTTCAGGAATTAAAGACTTAGTTTCTGGGGTGTTTTACAGAAAAATATACCTCTAAGCCTAAAATGCCATTGTGTAAAGCTGATGGGTTTTTTGGCACCACAAAGGCTGAAATATTTAAAGCAAATGCCGTTACAAGCTTCTGCACAGTCAATGTGAAGGGTCACAGAAATCAAGATGAATCAGTTCAATGACTTTTTGTCATTAATTTTCTCAGCCGCATGTCTTACTGCAGATCCTTTATTGTAAGGGATCCTGAGCAAGGAAGAAGGGCCACGGGTTCCAGTAATTTCAACAGAGGTCAGCAGAAATTATGTTCCAGTCAGATCAGTTTAAGGTTTAACGGTCTGCAGCTCTTTCAGTATTTCTTTCTTGTTCTTACTTTTCTTTTTTCCTTTTTTTTTTTTTTCCCTTTTTTCTTTTCCCCATGAGGGAGGCAAAGCCAGCCTCTCTGGCTCATAGTACTGTCTCTTTCTGTGTGAGGCTGACTGGTTGATCGCAAATGATGAGAAATGTTCTGAGTTTGGTTGTCACCACAGCTACGCAAAACTGATGAAAGGAGTGACACGTAGTTGTCCAGATTAAATCAGATAGCGATAATTCAGATGTTTCATTTGTCAGAAACACTTCTGCTGCCACTGGGGAAAGCTGGAATTGACCTCTGATCTTCACATAGAAAAAAAGCGTTCTCATTTTTAGTGAAGTAGTAAAATCAGCTCTTCAATGGCTTTCTACTTGAATGGAAGACTAGTAAGAAATAAGGAAGAAAGCCCACTGACTGTTGTGTATTTTGAAGACCCCAAGCAAATAAGTCCTTTTTGTTTTTAAGATGAAGCAATTCAGTTACTGTGGTTATAATAGAGGGTTCTCCACAGGTGAACTTAATAAATATAGTCATTGTGGGCCTCTCCACTTCTAATAATCTCTATTACTATGTTTTCTGTTTTACACCATAATGGAAATATACCTGCAGATTCCTATCTACATCTAAGAGAAGAGAAAAATTTCCAAATAAACTTTAATGTGTATTTTTCCTCTAGCTAAGATCTTTTTTTGTAAAATAATGTCTCCCTTGTGACTGCATTATCTCTTCATTTCCTCTATTACAGAGACTAACAAGTGAAGAGGCACCATCCATTCAGCTAGTTTTAAAGAAAACAGTTTTCTTCTGCATGCTTTTTTTCTATGGTTTTATTAAATATTTGTAAATCTGAGTCAGTTAACAGCAGAAAAATAATGCATCTACTTATTCTACCAAGAGTCCAGCATCTTTCAAATTTGAAAAACATTTGGAGATTATTTCTTAGAGACCTTGCAATGTGGTTCTCAGACCTTGCTCTTCTCTCCTCTTCTGTGATTAACATAAAGTGCACTGAAGTCCATGCAACACTCCATTGATTTCTTGCAACTTTAACTGGGCTGCCAGTGGAAAGCTTCACTTTGCAAGAGGGAGCATGATTATTTTGAGAAACTTTGCACTAAATGAGACTGGGAAGAATTACACTTTGTCTAGCATCTGCCTGCTTTTTTCTGTATGTGGAAACTAGGGCTTGAGTTGAGGACATATTTGGAGTTTTCCTTACTTATTGCAGCTACAGTTAAAATTATCTTGACATACATTGCTCTGTTCTACATGCAAGAGTGAAAATAGAAAGTAAAACTAGAAATACTATCTCACTTTAATACTAATGCAGCCCTTAGTTACAGTTCTCTCTACAGATAAGAAACAGGGGAGGGAGGTTATCTATTAATCTTACATAATGTATAATCCAAATGAGATGTTGTTCTTATGATGCATTAGATCATGCATCACCAGAGCCAGCTGTCACTCCAATGATCTATTGATGTAATAAATCACAGTGGGACATACTGATAAGGTATTACTCAAAAGAGAGTGGTGTCCATGTGAAAAGCAGTACTGCAAAAAACTCAGACAAAAAAAAAAAAAAAAAAAAATCAAAAATCAAAGCAACACAATACTGTGTCCTCGAACTGGATTCCCTATCACCAGACAAATGGAGGAAAGAAACTGCAATGAACTGCCAACATCAAGACCTTAAAGAGAACTCTATTAAAGCAAACTAAATTTTACCTCCAAACAGGACCAGGCTTTGAATGTCCTCTGGATTACTATTTCTGACATTGAAAATCCACTTGTGGAATGTTATTTCACACAGCTCAAAACTGAAATCCCAGGTGGGCAGTTCAAAGTCTATAAGAGGTACCTAGCTGAAATTATTTTTGTTTGGGTTATACTCATCACTCAGAAATAAAAACCTGAAAGAGAACAGAGGAAAGAGTTCTGACATGCCAAACCATTCTGCTTTGACCCTTTCAGGCAAAATATTTTGATATTTTATTCTGAAATGTTTTGAGTTGTGCATTAAATGTTGGAACACAAAATGTGACTTTGAACCTAAGCAGGGTTTGGGGTTTTTTTTCAAAAATAAATTTTTGACTGCTCTAAAAAGAAAACTTTTTCAATCCGTGTTTTTTTATGATCTTTTTTGCTTCAATTTGCTTTGGAAACTTAAGAAGTGAAGTGGAAATTTTACCGCAGTCTAATCTCATATAATCAAAGATCCATTTTCTCTGGTCAGTACAGAGCAAAGCTTCGTACACAAATAGAGAGAGGAATGGATGGATGGATGGATGGATGGATGGATGGATGGATGGATGGATGGATGTCACAGAAACACCTGTTGCAGAATTTTCCATAAAATTAGTCTATTTTCTTTGCAAGTACTGCAAATCAGACAGTCAAGTGAAGAATTAAGTATTGAGGAGTCTGTTGTGCTTTCACCAAAAACAATAGCCCAACACACTCAGCAAATCAAACCAGCTGTTAAAGTGGTGAGAAATACTGGCTGTATTTTACATTGACTATAAGATCTGGGTCTCATTTTCTTACAGGTGCCTCATAAAGCCTTGCAAAGTCCTATGTCTTTGAAACATCACAATGAATAACTTTGTTGAGGATCTGTGCAAAAATAGCTAATGATAGACAAAATTTTTTCTGGATTATTGTTAAAACATAAAACAATATAAATGCTAATTACTTCTAAGAAGCACAAAACATATTCCACCTTTTAGAGGCTTCATTTTTAAGATCCAGTTATAAAGGAATGTAGTTTTAGTTATAATATTGATCTCACCTCTTTGCCAGAGTGCAGCTAATTCAATTATTTCTAATTTTGTGAGTGCTGTAGCCATACTGATTTCAAAAGACCATTTTACAAAGGTAAGCTGCTGTGGAAAGCCATGTGTCTTCTCTTGCTAAGAATGACAGGTGGGCAGAAGGTCATTATGAAATTAAGATTAAGCAACTGTGATATTTTCCTGTAAACTGCAAACAGGTTTAAATCAGTACCTAGCAGGAGAATTGAAAGAAGTCAAAACTGTCAAGAAAAAAACAAGCTTAGGCCTTCAAAATAGGTGAAGGATTTGTTGGGTCACAAAACCTGAACTCTAAAATTTGAGGAAGTAAAATCTCTCTTACTAAATTACAGAACAAAATAATACACCAGGAATCCAAGTAGAGAGTATCTCTTTGTACTATAATAACAACAACACTTCACTTAAGAGATGAAAGTGACATTTCCATCCATTATTACATATTTTGCCTAGGTCAGTCAGTTTTCCATACAAGTCCTGCAAAACCGTCCTTCCAGATTTACAGAATCACAGAATCATCTAGGTTGGAAAAGACCTCGAAGATCATCCAGTCCAACCATTAACCAGATTGTTCAGATAACAGCTTTCCTTCCTCCATCACTATTACCCAATTTAGAAAATATCTCAGTCTACTGGATGCGAATTACCAATCATTTATGACATGGAAAGAAAATATCATGACTAGGAGCACAATTTACCCTAACTTTGTGTTTTCTGCATATTTATATATCTTTATTTGAACAGCCCAGGACACATTTGTACATGTGAGAATTCCCTATATACATTTAGCACCCTGTCATAATCACAAGGTTGCCTGTATTTGCCATGTTGAGGATCCAGGAATAATGCAAGTGGTATTTAGTAAACTTCTGTCATGAGAGGTTTATTCTGAAGGATAAATCAGTTCAGTTTCACATGTACATGGAAGTAACAAGTAAGAGTGGTGGCTACAACTGACTTTTACACTGAAGTTTGATGTTAGCACATATTCCAAAAGAAATAAGTGAACTCACAGAGACCTGAGGCATGAGAAGCCATCTGCACACCCATAAATAATAAAATTTAGAGTACCACACTCCAGTAGCGGCCTCTCAGACTGGCAAAACTTGGCTGGAAATCTTGTGAGAATAGTTTCTCATTACTGTGAGCTTTCGAGCATCCTGGTTTACGTTAGAAATAATGAGAACAGAATTTCTGATGAAGTTGGGTTCCTACAGGGATGAAAGCATAAAGAAGGTAAAAAATAAAACATTAAAAAAAAAAAAAAAGTTACAGCAAACAGTTTTGTACCTCAAAAGCTACTGTATTCAATTCTAGTGGGGAGGTTTTAGCAAGTCTTAGTATCAAGAAAGTTGATTCATTTGTTCTTTCTGAACATACTAATAAGATAATTTGCCTGTCACAGTGCTACACCATGAATATTGTCAAAGCACCTTAGAACTACACATATGCAGTCGTCCATCAATAATTTTCCAAATACATTTTGAAATTGCATAGAATATTCAGACATATACTGTCTGTTGATTTTAATAGGAAAGTTATTTTTCACACCACTCAGCCACATATCAGGCAGATTTCATTTACAACTTCCATTCTAAGACAAGATCACACAATGTAGGATTCAAGTGGTAAGACAAGACCCTTCAGGATTTATCTTTGGTCACTGATGAAACTAGTCTTCACTTACTGACAATTTTTAAATACACAGTGTGTACACACACACACACACACACACACACACACACACAGAGCGCCAAGAAAGAACTGCTGTGTAGAAAGGAGGGATAAAAGGAGTTAAATCAGTTAAATCAGTTTCTGGAATTAATTAAAAGATAATATTCACAGAGGAATGGGCCAGTGCCACAAATAATTATCACTTAAGATTATGCAGTCAAAAAGGCCAATTAAGGGACCAAATATAGCTAATGAGAAATCTTAATTGATAATTTTTCATGCTCTTGGATTAATCTTGTATTTTATCCTTAGTTCATCACACATACAGAATCATTTAGTCTGCTATCTCTGTGCTCACTGAACAAGAACTGTCTCACACAGAGGATGGCCTTTAAAGATAAAAGACATATGTGGCCAGAGTGGAAGTTTGTATTATGCTTTAGTCAATATTGTAAAGAGGGTGGGGGAAAAAACAAGACCAAGAACTTGCTACTTCTCTCAGTTACGTCTGTGAAAATTAGGACTAAGTTCCATGATACCCATGTGGTCACTGCAATATAAAGTAGACCTCAGTGAGAAGATAATAGCCCAAAGTCTCCACTAGTCACTTCTGTACACAGCCTACATTTCTCTCTCATTTTCATAAGGCAAACAGATGTCAACACTAAGGAGTCTAGGATCCCTCTACATTCATCTGCTCTTTGCAGCTTGGCAGTTTCTCCTGTCTCATTTGTGACTCATGATCTTGTCAAAACTAGTAACTTTAATTAGTAGACAGAGAAAATAATCAAGACTAAAAAAATTTAAAAGAGTACATACATCATCAGCAATTTCACAAGAAACTAGGCTTTATCTTTACAGCAGATGGAACAAAAACATTCTTCATCAATGCGAAGCACTCATCAGCTGGTGTCCCCTGCTGGGCTTTTTCCATCTTTCCCTCTCCCTACTCAAACTGGCATTTAGGTTTTCATATTAGAGCAATACTGAATGTTTAAGAAATCCTGCTGTCATACTGTCTTTTAACAATAATTAAATACAAGCTATTAAAGTGTACTTCCTGTGATATAAAAAGAATCTGTTCCTAAATAACTCCATGGAGTTATGACTAAGAGACACTACAAGAATGACAGATCTAGACTCACCATTGATTCTTAAATGACCACAAGAATCACTGGAATAAATATATTATGTATGCTGTTGATTTCAGCAACAAATACTTGAGACACTACACCATTTTTCATGAGTGATAGTAAGAGTTTTGATTTTAGTTCTGATGAAGCTCTGACAGTCTGGTAAAAAGTCTCCTTTGTTCTACCTAGAACTCATTGTAGACTAAGTAAAACCATATGTTCGACTTAATGCCTAAAGTATAGTGACACTTTAATTTAGGATCAAATGTACTGCATTGATCTTCCAAGGAGGACCACTAAACATTGACTCTGTTGTGTAATCCTGATACTTCCTTTAAGAGATGAGGCCTTGCTAACAACTATAGCCTTGAAGAGGAACTAAGAGTTTGGTAAGAGAGGAACATCCTGCCCCAGAAGGCACCAAAGGTTGGATGATTGTCTGAGAAGTACGAAGTCAGCAGAAATCTGTGGTAACTGAGGGAAAGGCAGCACAATTTAAGACCAAGAAGACGTGCCCACCCTCACCCTTTGAGTTGTGCAGAGAACTAAAAGAAACTAAATTGAGACGAGGCATGCTGCTAACCAATGAGGGACAAAGTGAAAAGAAACTAACCAATGATCATTACAGTAAGTGTGCATTCATGTAGTTTGAAGTGTATAGATACACTGAAGTTCTTTTGTGCAGTTGTTACTGAAAATAGTAACCAAACCAGATTGACACTTTAGAAAGCTGACTTTTTTTGCAGCATTGGTTGCATGGGGGATTTCTCCCAACATGCACACTGAGGAAGAGTACATTCATTATCTACATTTTAAAAATTAATATTTATATAATTCCCAAGTACCACCTGTTTATTTCCAGGGAATCTAGTGCATAAAATTGTGAGACTACCTCCGTGCATGATGACTTGCTTATCTTGTCAGTACAAAGTGTACTGAAGTGGGGAAAAATCACTTTTCAGCATGTAGGCTTGCTTATCTTGTCTCCACAAAGCTTATACAAAGTGGCTCAGTATATACAGTTAATTAAATTGTTTAAGTTTTTGGTATCACTGTGTGCTAGATTTGTTACCAGCTAGCAACCCTCCTTGCACACATGGAACAGATAAATATATCTCTGCTCTGTGTGTGAGACTGGCTTATAGCACACCAGGTACCAAACCCTGTTTGAGGTACAACAGTTATTTTGCATTTCACATATAAAATGATCTGGGCTACATTGTATTAACAATATTTGCAATAAGAATAATATGGGAAATCATGGAGGGCGTGCTCAGCAGTAAAAGGCATCCCTACTAGCAAGTACTTGCAGCACTTCAAAAGTACTCAGTCAGATCAACTTTGATCCCATTATTGCTATTAAACTCTTAAAAATATCCAAGCAAAAAGGAACTGATAGCAGGATTCTTCATGCTTTTTTTTCATTACTTCTATTTTGCTTTTTTTTTTTTTCCTCTATTCATGGAGTGGGAGGAAGCTTTTTTCTGATTCTTCAAGATGACTTTAGGTCTTCATAAAGAGACAAAACAGCCAGTTAAATTGACTAAATAACAAAACACCCAAATCTTTCTGTGCGATCTCTTCATCCCATCAGCTATGCCCTTACTCTTTCAATACTAAATAAGCCTGTGTGCTTTTGACTATAAGCATTATTACCCTGACATGTCTTTGACATTAATGTTTGGATTTCCAAGTACTATAATGGTTTCTGCCTAACACTTATTCAAAAAAAAAAAAAAGTCATAAAAAATATGGGAGTGTACTCTTTTTTCCTGTTGACTTTCCTCTTAGTCAACGCCTTCATTTATCTTTTTAATATTTTCTTAGCTACTTTCAGCGCCATTTTAGTTGTAAATACACCTTTATTGTCCTTCTTTCATGAGACTAAGTGCTCTATCCCATTCAAGGAGTTAAAAAATCACCACTGATCTACAGGTGATCTATTTCATTAATCAGATATTTGTCCTGGCTTTGCTGTAATTCTATTGTGGATAACTGTTGATAATTCCTCTATGCCTTCTCCAAAAGAAACAATTTTTTATCTATTTGTTATTAGTAAAATTACTAGCATGGACAGAGCACTATCAAGCTACATTCCCCAAAAAATAAAATCAAACCAATGTTTGGGAAAAAAAAAAAATAAAAAATATGAACACTGATTCAGTGAACAATCCTGGTAAATGTGGTAATAATGAGGTTAACTCATTAGCAAGTATGACAGATTTGGGTCTTTAAATGGAAAGTTCTCTTAACTCTTTCTGGTTTTTCTCTGCGGCAGTTATGGAAGAGACAAAACAGCAGTGAGAGAAGTATCTAAAGCATCACTACTTCCAACAATGCTGGGAGATCTATGAAATATTTCTTTCCTCTTGCAGCTCTCAGAAGAACACGAGCTCCATGGTCACCAGCGACATAGACCATTCAGGTAGAAATGATAGGTGAAGGCAAGAGTTTCTTGTAGTAATGATCATGAATTTGCTGTCAAACTTATTTTACTGGGCTGTGCATCTCTTAATACAGTGTGTGCAGCTGTGGGTGCTTGCAAGTACTGTGTGGCAGGAGAGATATCACACCATCCAAAAAAAAAAAAAAAAAAATATCAAAGTTGCTGTAGCAAAGCAAAGGTCTGTGACATTGTAAGTGACAAATTATACATGTACCCAAAAGGATGTAGTTAACGTTGAATCTCAGTATAAAGGTATGGAAATAGTCAAACTAACAATAGTATACAAGTATTTACTGACATTGCAATGGCATAGCCAAACAGAATTTTGCATAACTATATGAGCAAGATGATCATGGAAGTGAGAAATATGGGTGCAGCTGTCCAGAAGAGACATCCAAGAACAAAAGTTGCCAAAGGACAAGATGAGCATAGTGGACCGTGAATAGGTAGGATATCCTTCTGAATAGACATGGATTACCCACGAGAAAAGAAAAACAAGATTAATCAGTAACAAAGCAGAACCCCTCTTTCAGGCAAGGGACAATAGCCTAAAACCATCAGACCTCAGCAAGGAAAGCTAGAGGAAAAAAAAAAGGAGGACAAACCCACTCTGGCTCTGGCTTCTCCTGACAGCTGCTCTCAGGCCTGGCCATCATGACCTCCATGACCAGATGCCAACAGTATTCCACCCATCAGCCTCAAACTGTATGGCATCAGTCCCTTGCTATTGAAATTTCACAGCTCACTGAGAGACTGAAATGTCATATGACTGTCTCAAAGCTTGCTTGTGTGTGTGTAAACCTCAAGGACAAGCTGCAGCCTTTGGATTAGTCTGAGGAATGTCACCCAAGGAAGCAGGAGTAGATTGAAAGATGCACCCATCGCTCCCTTGCAGTTGCATTGACAAACACCTCAGATGAGTTTCAAAGGGGGGGACGTGGACTGAGTGAATCCATTGTGTAGCCATTTGTGACTATTATGTATGCCAGACATCATGCATGAGTTGCTAATGAATTGATAAGAGGTGAGCATTTACGCCTCAGAAGCCGAATGATTGCTCAAGAAGCATGAAGTCAGCAAAACCTGTGGGAACAGAGGAAAAAAATAAAGGTGGGCACATATGCTAATCAGCTGATAAAACAAACTTAAAAGGTGACAGAAAACTTTGCTGTGTGTGCACCCCCCACTGAAGAACTGAAGACTCTGGACCAATGGGATGCTACTGGATCCATGGTGGTGACTATTCTTGGAACTCTGTTCCGGATGCTTGCTTCATTTCCATCTTTTCCTTCCATTCTTTCCTATCGCTACCCTCTCTTCACCTTTAATAATAAAAACTGGTTTGGGTGTACAGCATTTGACCTCATTTGTGTCTTAATCTTGCTCTTGGGATCATATGGAAACCTCCCCCGCACTGGATCAGGACACTCATCAGGACAATAGTGTGGAAGACTTACATGTTTGTATATGTAGTTATGACAATCAATACACTGTGTAAGAACTGATCTTACTAAGGGTCATGTTGCTAATGAATTCATTTAGTAAAGCTTTTCTTAGCATTTAAAACTGACCCAATTCAGTCTTAAACAGTCCATCACAGCAATTTTTGGTAACTGCCTAACTGATATGTGTATTTATATATATGTAGATAAAAATTCAGTGGCAACATTATCATTCCATTTACTGGCAAAGAACTCTAGATGTCTAATGTTTTGCTAAATGCCTTCCTTCAAGAAGGCAGTAATAACACTTTGGTTTATACTTCTGAAAACAGAATTAAAAGGCAGCTGCTTTTAAAACATGCAGTACATGAAGTGGTTGAAAATCTGCCTTGTGAGTCTATGCAACTCTAATCACTTCAGCAGAACTGTAAGATTTAGATCAGTTGAGTTTTGGCATCTGTGACACTATTTTATAAATAAGATATTGGCAAAAACTGTACATTGGTAAGATTACCTCTCCTTGGGCAGCAATAGCAACATATGAAAGCAAAACAGTTAATGTCTCACAGGCCTTTGCAGGACTCACTAGCTTAGATTTTCAACTATTTGTCTTGCCGGTCAGCACCATTTAATTAACAGATGAATGGATTATTTGTAAAAGAGTATCAGTAAAAGGATATACTGTCTGGAGTTTCTTCATCTGAAGAATTTCAGTTGCTGATTATGTGACAGGTTTGGTGAAGAATAGGCTGTTTACCCTAAAGGTATATAAACTCCCTAAATGCACTATTTGATCAGAGCTCACAGCAGAGGCTGTTGTGCTGCTGCTGCTTTGTGATTTCTTCTATAGCTACAGAAATAAACTGCTCCTGATCTTACTGCATCTAAATTGTATTTTCATTATTTCCATGATAAATACATAAATGTGATGTAACAAGAGCTACTAGAACCATCCTTCTTCCTGGTTTCCCAGCTCTGCACTTTTAACATCAACTGAATATATTCAAATACCCATAGTATATGGTATATGTTTTCTCTACTTTTTTTTTTTTTTTCTTTATTAATTCTTTTTTTCCTCTTTTAGTACCTGTTTTTCTCTGCTTTTGCACAACAATTCAAACCCAATCCAACCTAAGGCATTATTGTATGACAAGAACTCATCCCAAATCATGCGTACAGCGTACACTAAAAAAAATGATGTGTGGTTCTCAGCATGAGTGAAATATAAAGGGAGATCTTTAAACACACTTTTTAAAAAACTGTTCCCACTAATTCCATCCCTTGACTTTTTGCTGGGATGTCATTGCATTTTAGGGTATTCTAAACACCATATAAAGGCAAGCCTCATAGAACAAGACATATCAGTATTTCTTATGGAGCTCATCCGTAACTGGAAGACTAATATGAATGAGCTAGACATTTGTTTTGACCTGATAAATTACAAGCCACAGATCCCCATAATCTCTATCACAGTGCTGGTTTCATGTGTAAGTTCCTTGTGGTTAAGTGCTGCAGGAACATGGTTAATTAGCAACAACTTTTTCAAAGAGCATACACTTTGATAGAAAAATGAAGGCACACACTCTGTTGTGCTGACTGTATCTTCCAACATCAGTAAACAAAACCTAAAACATTGAAAACTCTATTCCTTCTATTTAAGGCTATTTGCATGCAGAGTTCAGATGCTTATGAAGACGAGCTCAGTCTTAAGATCTTTATGATTAGTATCTTCAGTAGGACAAATTGCATAAATTCTTACTTCCTTATATGCATTCTTGGTAATGACGAGTTATAAAAAGTAGGATATAACCTATTCAAAGTGTTGCTGCCTCAGTCCACATAACAGCAAATGAGAATTCATCCTGTAAATCCCCATTGCATATATCCTATTCACTGGTAATTTCAGCAGGGTAATACATAGTGCTTTTCTTCACTCTGCCTGAAGAGGAAATCCTTTGAATCAAGAACAGAAAGGAATGAAAAATGTTTACATGGTGCTTACCCATCTATCTTTACTGAGTGCTGTAACTTTAAATATAATCTATTGGTGGTATTATGCATTACATTACTAATTAATGACTTATTTGTAATACATAATTAAACAAAAATTTGGTTTTAGTATAGTAGCAGTATAAGTACTGGTTGTTAACTGTGAGTTGTACTATTTGCTTTTCTTCCCCTTTACCATGACAGCCTAACTACTGGATACTGGCAGTAATTAACTACATTCAGGGACATTGGTTGTTTCAAAAGTTCAGTGTATTATTAAAACAAAACACACTCTCCAAGCAATCATAATGTTGTTATTTCAACTTGTTGAAATTTTAACCATAAATGACAGTATTGAAAATCAAGCTTTTTAAAAGTAAATGTGTGTTAGACTTTAATTTTCACTATATGAAAAATGTTCATTCAAATAAATTGTGTTATAGACTAAGTGTTCAAAAACCAGCCAATCATTAAATTCAGCATTTTGAGCAACACACACTCAGGAAAGCAACAAAGCTTAGTATCTTAATGGTGAAGATGGTTCATAGTATCTAAACTAATAAAATTTTACAGAAGATTAACATATGTTCAGAAAATATTCTCAACCGTGTAGTCAGTGAGTTTAATCTCATAGATATTTGGCTCTTCGAGACACAGTTTTTTGTGTCATGGAAGTCTTGCTCAAAATATTACAAAACATTTTTACAATTAAATACTAGAGCTAAAGGCAACACAAAGGCTTCTATAGAACTCCATGATATTTCAGATGGACTGTTAAATTTTCACACTTAGATATTGCAAATGGTTACAGATTTCAACAGAACATGTCATCTCAGTACTCCTGGTTAGTAATGATATATTAATCTAATGGACATAAACCCGGATATAGTAATTGAATGTAGCTAGTCTAGCATAGAACAAGTCATCCATTGCTATGACCAAGAATAAATTAACCAGTTAGCTACTGCTCACAAATTAGAAAAAGCAGTTAAAACCCCCCATATTTATGCTTATAGTTTGGTTGTACATTATAGCTTATTCTGTATTTTGTTCTCTGGCTTTTTAGCAGTACTTTCCACTTGACTTTTCCCATTTAACTTTAGAAGACATGAGTGCAAGTAGCAGAATCTGAGCAAGATTTTCAAAAGAAGGTAAGAGACTTACCCTGTTCGCAGTGGAGGTGAAAGGCATTTAGACACTTTGGAAGATCACACTCATTTTTTCAATGACTGCTTCCATCTCTGTAAATAGTCTGCAAATGCTTATGCAGCACTTAGTTTTATTTCAGATTGAGATCTTAAATTTTAAATACAGTGTGGGTTTTGTCAAGCTTTGCACACAACAAAGTTTTGGCCTTTGAGCATATAATTTAGGCAGAAGGTAAACATACTGCATTCACACTACACATAACACAATAAACCAGAGCCATTAATTAATTGCCTTCCTCACAGATTTTTTCAACAGATTACCACCATCGCTGCTGTTTTTATAACACAATATCTTCTATAACCTCAATTTTTCCTCCTTGAAAGAAATAACTTTTATTTCAAAATTTCCTCTGCCTCATCTCCAACCTCTGTTAAATACCTTCCCTTGATTCCTTCTATGACTCCAATCAGTACATCCTTAATATCCATAGATCAGAAGTAACAAACGAGAGTATCAAGACTTCTTAAAACCCTTCTGTTTTCTGCACGTTCAGTGTTTCACAAAATCAGCCCATGATATAGAAAATGCACACAAAGTCCTTCGCTCACCTTTGCAGACACAGGCACATACCAAGCATACTGTTTGCGGACTGGAACATAACCCATTTATATTTTCATCCAAATGCCTGTTATACGTGCATCCTGAAGTTCCTTCATTAGTCCCTCAGTTGAAACTATATTATTCTTTAAAGAAACTCCTGTTATTAATTTAAAATTAAAATTACTTACAGTCATATCTCCTAAATGTTTTAGAAGTGCTCCAACCTTTATTAATACTTAATTGGAATATGCCTGAGGCACTTAACATACATTAACTTCATATTCACTGTTGTTTAATTTTACACAGGATGAAGGAAAACTGTAAATAACAGCATGCCTATGGGCAGTGAGGCTGGGTGGTGCACACCTAGAGTTAATGAAAATGGGCTTTCATAAATATTATCTTGATAAACTGGACAAAACTATACTCCTTTTAAGAGAAACAAAGAATATCTAGCAGAGTTCTTTCCCCAGTGCTGGTAATTAGCAGGCTTTCTGTTGACCATCCTGAATTACTGTTGTTCTTTTTCCCTAGCTGGTTTGGTTTAAAGCACGTATTATAAGCAAAGCTAAGATACCAAGTTTCAGCATATGGGGACACACCGTTACCAAAAGAAAGCTCAGACTGAAACCACCGAGCGTTTTGTTTGAACAAGGACTTCACAGTCGACTTTTTCCCTCTCTGAAGCCAAACTGCTACATGTAGTCCCTTACTAAACCTGGACAAATGTTTTCCAAGACCTTCTGAAGGCAGAGCTGTTTAAATCACATACAATGTGACCAGATGATCATGAAAGTACACCTTCAGTCTTCCTCTAAAGTCTCCACTGCCTGGATTTAATTAAATGAAGTTTAACATTTTTCTCCACTCACATTTCTGTTTAGTCAGAGGACTGTTCTCCCAGATGTTAGTGTTAACTTGAACAGTCATTACGTACTTTCTCAGTCAAAAGTTTCAGATAATTTTTTATAAGTGTAATGAATTTTCTTTTTTTTATTTCTGACACTACAAAGCTATTGCAAACACCTAATGGAGAAAAAAAGCTGAATTCTATTAGTACTTATTATTAAAGAACATTTAGTAAATATTTTTTACTGATTCAGTGAAGAACCTGCATCAGATTACCACTTTCACTGGGTTTGTTTCATATGAAAAGCACTACCTGAAAAATACAGATTGCTTTCATTAATAACAGTATATTAGAAAGTTTATTCTAGTCTGCAGGCCTTGTCACTAGTACTGATGATGATCACACCAGGCTCCTGTCAGTTACAACAGTAAAAACAAAATACACAGTTTTCCCCATGTGAGCACCTAGGCACAGAGCATTCTCATTCTGCCAGTGCAAAACCTCTTAGCAACCCAGCTAGACTCTTGAGACTTAACAAAGTCCTTTCCAGATCATTTTCAGCAGGTTCACATCTTCCAGCAGATTTAGGTATTTTTCAGAAGATTTCAAAGTAGAGCTTCCCCTCAAAACCAGCTAAAATGTAAAATGTTGTGCTAGAAAAAAAAAAAAAAAAAAGCCTTGTTAAGAGGAGAAATAATCTAAAACCAAATTAAAATGAACACAGTATGCAGTTGACATCTTTTGCATTTCTCAGAAGAACTGACTTAGAGAAGGTGCATTGTAAACATAAACATCCTACAACCAAGAGTATTTTGTCATCCAGTTTTCTAACAAATTATTGTTTAATTTTATGGGAACAGATATATTAAAAACATTTAAAATTTGGCTTAGTCTAGAGTGAAATACAAAGCAGAGCAACATTTTTCCTCACACAACTTCATACTCTTATGATTTTCACTGTATACCTAATGTCTAAATTTATTTGAAGAATATAAAACATAGGCTGTTAATCTAAAACCAGATTTTTATCTTAACAGTACTTGCAAGATTTACATAAAGTGTAAGATCATCACACAGTTAGATCTGCATGTCACAGAGCTTAGCTGTAAACTGTCAGTTCATGAGAAATCTTGCAAAGCAAAACAAAATCAAATATTTTTGTTCTGATTCAGAGACATTTTTTAATTAAAAAAAATTCTGACTGGGGTCACTGTCACATTTCCAAGACATCAGAATGTTTTGTTTCAGTTTCAAAAATACAATATTAAATGCATTAACACACCCTGAAATTAAATATTGCCCCCTGCTCCCCTGCCAATCTAATACATCCCTGTAATTTTGAAGTAACCATGTTGCTCACTCTGACTGAACACAGGAATCTGAGTTAAGCAGCTAAAATTTGTCTTCTTTGGTGTACATATAGGCCATGGAGAAGCTAATAAACCCACCCTTATTCTGGAAATGCAGTGTTGCTCCTTTGCTCAATGCTATGCAGAAGAGACACTTTGGGTATTAAAACCATTACACTTTTACTTGATTTTGACGACCATTAGCTGGCATGGGATGATTTGAGGGAAGAGAATAAACTTCCAGCCAGGTTCTCACGTCAAGAAAAGACTCCTTTAATAGCACATTTAGTGTAAAGTATTTTAAGGGAGGTGGGGTTTTTTTTGCAATGACTTAATTTGAGTTACTGCACTCTGGTTAAGGTACAGGTCTTTAAATCTTGAAAATATGAGAGAGGTGGGAAAAAATGTTTTTGTCTTTTTCCTGAGAAGAAAGAATAAAACCATTTAGGACTGCAAGCAGCTGCTGAGAATACTATTGCATAGTTTAAAGTTGAACTAAAGGATCACAGAAGCATCTAGTAAATATTTTCAGACTGAATCTTCTGGTTATTGCACATAGAATTAGAAGTTAATGAAAAAATCCCTAACATCAGCTGTCATTAAAGATTTCTCCCTCCTTTTTTGCCTTCTCAACCACTTTATAAAGGCTCAGTGGGACTATCAAAAGCAGTAGATTTATGCAGTTTAAAGAAATATGAGTTAGCTTCTGGATGTTTGCTCAACAATTAAATTTTTTTATATATATATATATATACACATATAAATATATATATATATATACACATATACACACACACACACACACACTTATATAGACACATACATAGATGTAGATCCGTCCAGTCTGGTGGGTGGCTATATGTGACATATAGCCATCCACCAGATGGGACTGAGCTATAGTCCTTACTGAATTTATCCCTGATGGATATATTCCCCATGACAATATATTTTTCTCTGTCAACAGTGCCAGGTTTAAAGGTTTCTGTCCCTTTATCTGTCCCTATTCAATTGTTCTAACCTCAGTGCTGTAGCTCATTTCCAAATAAGCTTTTTAAAAGGTAGCTTTTGAAAGGTGGGTGACTGAAAATGCCCTAGGTTAAAAAAAGAGAAAAAAAAAGACAGAATAACCTGTCCTAAAGTGGGTAAAATCAGGAATAACACAGGAGAATATAGGCACACAGACAAGTGATCATTTTCACCCTGTCTTTGTAGAAAGTCAAGCTAGAAACAACGTCTCCTTTCCACCTCTGCAATTTCTCTCAATTTAAACTTTATACTATGAAAAGGAAAAAAAAAAAAAAATCTTTGTTCAGTTATTAACTTCTGTTCTACCTTTGAACTTTTGGGACTCATCAGTACTTCTTTCAAACTAATGAGTTAGCAAAAATATTTGCCAAATTGTGGAGGATAAACAATGTGATGGTACTCAAAAGACCTCCTGTGAAACAGCTTTGTAATCTACGTCACCTTAACATCAATGAAAATGGTAATTTCCTATCACTACAAGCATCTAATTTTAATTGTTCCATGCTGTTCATTTAAAAATCCCAGTTCTATCGTGTCAGTACTTTTTGCATCTGAAGGGAAAAAAGGTGTGGGAATAGGAAATGGCTGGTTTTTAACACAAAAATAATAATCATTGCCACCTCTATCAAAATAGTATTTTTTAAAGAAAATGTTGTGTCATGTATGTTCTGAATTGCTTTCCTTGCCATCTTAAAAAAGGCAGATCAAATTCAGAACCCACGACCTCTATCAGGTCTTCAGCAAGTGTATTTATTACCATTTAACTTTGATACTCTCAAACTCATAAGCAGATAAAAATGTATATAAATTAAATTTATAAAAATGTGTCAGAATGTATTAGTCTACATTTCCGAAACACTAACATATACTGACATATTTATGTTCCTACACAGAGCCCTGAACAGATGCCCATGACAGCCGGGCTGATACCAGGGTGGCAAAGCAGGGAGATGTGTCTTTGCAAATCACTTGACATTTAAAATACTTGTTTTGTGCACAGGGGAACCAATGGCAACTCTTCCCGCTCCCTGATCTGGGGATCTCTTGTACACCGTGGAAATGCCCAGCGTACCAGACTCAGCCTGGGGATGGACCTCCTCCATGAACACCCTTCCTTGCAAAATTCCTCACCATTTGAAGTTTCTCAGCAATAATGCACCACCCTCATTAGTTGCTGCTCGATTTCCACTGAAAGTGATCGTGGGAATATCCATTGCCTAAAATAAAATGGTCCAGCACAGAGCTGGCTGAACGTCAGAAACTGCAGATGGCCCTTGGCACCTGCTCTGATTCCCACCAGCTCCTCCTGGCCATGTGTACAGTGCCCGCAATAGTGTGGCACAATCTGTGCCTCTCTCACTCAGTAGCGAAGTGTCCCCCCTGTGACTGGCAGCTTGGTCCCTTGCTGGTGGTCCCCTGGGAGGTGAGGTCCAGGCTCTGTTAAGGTGAGGTCTGTATTATGGCTTAGCCATCCTCAACCTGCCGAGGCAAGAAAACAATCACTACTACATTTTATTAAGTGCAGTGCTCAGTGCCTTCCTTTCACACATGCATCCTTATTCAGGTGAAGGAACAAAACTGCAGGGTTTATAATGAGATTTCTATCTTTCTAAAACATGATTCCTCAGTATAAACAACAGCTCAGCAAATATTCAATCATTTCTTACCACAGTTGTCATGTTCGCAGTAACTATCTAGATTAGCTGCTTCATTGCCAATGATAACTGAATTTGTTGGGAAATAATCTTCCCTTACATATTGATTTGGCTGTTCTCTTCCTGTCAGTTTTTCAGATTAGTAAATCAGACTGCATTACTCTTACTCAGACAGAATAGAGCCTTGATCCATAATCATCTCTGTAAAACTACTCCTGGTAGAAGTTATTTAATAAGGTTAGCAGTTTACACATTCAGATTTTAACATAATCTGTCTCCAGCCCTTACCACGAAGAGCACCATTAACAGCCTTACAGAACCTATAGGATGGTAACACCACGCTGACTCAACCAAATGAGTCATTTTACACACATACTGATTTTATCTACACCATCTTCCAGAACTTTCATTTACTTACTCTGAAGAAAAAAAGAACAAATCATAGATCTTGCAGCTTTCCCACTGATTTTTTTTTCATTATGTTACCCTACTCCAACTTGTTTTCATCACTTTTAAAATTTCACACTTTCATATTGTTTGTTATACAACCAGCATTTGCGAATACCTAATCTTTGTGCTTATTCTCCCTTCTTTCCTTATCTATGAACGTCCACCCCAAATCCTAGTCTACCATTTCACTCGCCCTTTTCCAGTTTGTCCTGTAAATTATTCTACAAGTGATGACTTGCTTTTATTGTGTTTCTTTCCTTGTCTTTATTTTTTTCTGCACTCTTCCCTCTTCCCCCCTTCAATATCATTTTCCCCTACCCTACAACCACTTCAAAAACCTCTGAAACACTGATAGCTAGAAGTTAAAGTATCACAGAAAAACTACCATGTTAGATTTACCATCTCTTATAATTTTTCTCCAGACCATCTGCAAACTAAGCTTTAGCTAGTACTACATAATACTTCAGATTGACCTTATTGTCATGTTCTCGTAAGGTAGGTGTCAGCTCGCTGAAACAATATGATGAGACAGACTATTATTGCTCCTGTGCAAGATACAGTTTTCACCACTAGAGCATCCAAGATCCTGCACACAAGTGCATCTTCCTACTATTCTCCCTCTTTGATAAGCAATGCATTTGTAGCTGTGAACTGAAGTGCAGAGATTATATATGGAATGAAGTATATCCCACTCAGTAAATAAGCACCCTGACAGTGCTATAAATCCAGGCACAGCAAAGCAAGCACTTGAATCCCTGCGTTGTGAAACAGTACCCTGGTAAGATTTCTGCTTACTCATCTCACACTGTACATTGCACAAAGGCTTGAGAGAGAACAGCCACGAGCATTTCACACGGTATTTGCTCTTTAGTGACAAATTCTTCCTTAGATAGTCCAAGGACAAAGGTGTCATATATAGAACACATACTAAGTTCCAGCCTTCAAAATCTCTGTGAGAGAATTCCATCTTTCATGAAATCATGTTTCCTGGCATACAAAACATAGCTAAGAATAGTGTCTCAGATTTCTATAACATAATAATAATACAAAACCAAATATGTAGCTCTGGACTATGGTAACCACAGTCAACTTGCCAGACATTCAGAAAAAAAAAAAATTAAAAATTTCCAAGTTGTTTTAATATATCACTTGAAAGACACACCATAAAGATGTGTTTCATTACGAATCCTATCTCACTTCCATGATACTAAAGTGTGGCCAGCATTTGAATAATGATTAAGGGTTTTTATTTACTAAACATATATTTGTATATATGTATAACTGAAGAAAGATTTTCAGGCAAACTAGTTCTAAATCAGTCAAGACAGACTCTACTTGCTAGAGGCATACAGGAAAATGAGGAAGAAACCTTCCCTTTATGGAAAGCCTCAAAGCTGTGGGATTCTTAACTGACAAAACACAGAATTGTTACCTTGTTTTTAATTTGCCTTAGTTGTAACTGTATGGATCTTCTCATAGAAATACAATAAAACATGACATTTCTTGTCACCAAACCCAGGGACATGGACTATCTCTTACATTCCTTGGTGTCCGTCATCAGCATTTTATTCAAATATAAATGACTCATTCATCAGTGCTCACTTCTCTTTACCAGTAAAGCCACTCAGTATTTCAGCAGAAAAAATTTAAAAAGAAACCTTACACTGCTGGAGTAGATTTATTAAGCTGGAAATGCACTGACATTACACAGAGCTGTTCTCCACACACAGGACTAGTTCAAGTCCCTTAGCAAGTAGGAAATCTACAAACAGTTTAATGTTAAGGATGTGTAGGTTTCAGTTTCTCAAGTAAGACAGGACTACCACACTTAGGAAAGGAATAACCTGTTCCAATTGATGGCAATAAACCTTCACTTTACAAATATTTAAGGGCTGTTTTTCAGCAATCAATGGAATCATTAATAGACTGAGAAATGCACATCTGGTATAAATTGGTAGCTGTGCACTTCAACATTATAGCTGATTACAGGTTACAAATATAGGAAATATAAAAACATTCCTTCTGTAATATTTGTAAAGTGTTTTTCATATTTTATTTCATGATTATGAATGGTTAATTGAAAATTGAAACCTAGTATGGGTACCTTGATCTCCACTTTTCTGCTGTAGCTCAGAAAGTTCTACACAGACATTGAGAAACTGCATTCTTTATTGTTTGCAGCTTGGTGAGTCACTTAAGTTGCAATATGCACAGCTTTCTCACTTTTCACCCCCAGCTTTAGGGCAGGCAGAATTCATTTTTGTAATCATCCTTTCAAAAGGAACACAAAATATTAGTATAATACTATTGCTTCAGATGGGCCAAATTTTGTCAGCTTTTCTCACATGATTACTTCCACGGGCCTCTAAAAGGGTACTGCATGAATAATTTTTTCTCTGTCTACCAAAACACTAACTATCTATAAAAACTAATATTCAGCAACAAGTGCATAGCAAGAGGGAAAGAAAGGAAAACAAAAGCAAAACAATTCCAAGCTGCAGACCGGTATAATTACAGACATAAAGTCTCAAACACAATTTAATCAGTAGAAAATTAATCAAATTACATTGAAATAAGATTGTGCCATCTCCAGAATCCTTGGGGGCAAAGAAGATAAGAATGTAGTGAATCTCCAGGTCTGAAGAAATACACATCTAAGAAACCTTTTGTATGGACCCCACCATTGCCTCTGCATATATTTGGATCTCAGCTTCAAGTACTGGGGATAATCAGTGGGTACGGGAGCAAGGACAGACACACACAATCCATTTTGCCATGATAACCTCCACAGAAATCTGTACACAAACTTATCTGTTTCTGTTCCTCCTCTCTAGCTGGACAGGTTCAGAAGAAAGCACCAACAGTGTAGCATCAGAGAGACCCATTCCAGCAAGCTGTAGCCTGCCAGTAGAAGTGGAATCAGTACAGCCTAAAGCATAAACATGCAGAGAGTGTAATTTGGTCTTATACCTTGGTGCCTATATGGTATGTATTCAGAAAAAGATTTGTTTAAAATTATAAAGACTACAGCATGTATGTGTATACATTTACACACACACTTGTACTCCTACCACCAGTGCAAAGAGATGAAACTACAGAGTCCTTATCCAACCTCTAATTCCCTCCATCCTTTTCCCTCAGATTATTGTAACTGATAAGTCATCTACTCAGTTATCTGGTAAAAGTTACCAAGCTGTGAACTTGCAGGAGAAAAGCTCCTCCTACAGACCTTACAAAATTGTCAGTGTGCAACTCTGCAGTGCTGCAGAGCTCCACTATATGGCATTTAATCTTTTTCTCATCAAATAATCAAGGGTTACTCAGAAGAAAGAATGGGGCAGCTAAGGAAAAACGTCCACCGCTGTGCAACATTTTATTTAACTGTGTTTAACTAATGTGCTGAACCCAACTCACACTTCCTTTTAATCATTATGGCTCAGCTAAATCAATATGTATTGTTATACTGAACCACATTATTTCATATCTTGCATATAAGAGCATACTATTTTCCAAAAATTTCAAATGTGCAGGTAACATCCTTTACACTTTCTGGATTCCACAGAGCTCATGGGCCATTTCAATCAAAAAGGCACTGTACAACATACTTAACATTCCATAGAAAATTATTATAAATATACAGAAAGTACAAAATTTTTAGTGAGCCAGCAGCACTGAAGTTTGCCATTAACATAGCTTTGCAACTGTACAATCTAGGAAGAGCCTCACAGATTCAACTAAACCAGATTCCTAATGAGCTGCATCATCACCTGAATTTAATTTAGCAAAACTTATGCTACTAGTTGAAAAGAAATTTCTTAGATGAACAGCTGCCATCTAAATTATTAAAATACCTGCTTTGAAAAGGAAGGAATTGGTGTTAAAAGTCTGAAAGTGCACAATCATGTCACTGAAAAGACTTAGCATGGAAACAATAAAGCAAGTATTCATACCTGTGTTTAAAGAGGAAAAAAAAAGTTAAATTCAACAACTGGTTGTAGAGACTCAAGATCATGCTTTTATGCTGTGTTATTTACACATACACATAAACCGACACGGTTTTACACAGCAAAACTAGAAGCTTTCCTGCTCTATGCTTGTTCTGGGTCTGGCTGAGCCAGATTTGGATTTCCCGTATATCAGCCCTGACGGTGCTGTGTTTTGTGCTGGGAGCTGTCAGGGTGTTGGCAGCACCCTGGTGCTGGGCTGCTGCTGAGCAGGGCTTACACAGCACCAAGGATCTTTCCAACTCCCCCCCCACGGTGGGACGGGGTGGGCAAGATCCTGGGACTGGACACAGCCAGGACCGCTGACCCCAACTGACCAAGGGGACATTCCAGATCATGTGACGTCTGCTCAGGATAAAGCTGGGAGAAAGGAGGAAGGGGCTGGGGTCACCCTCGGTCCTCCCAGGCAACCACTCCGCGTATGGGAGCCCTGATCCTGAGAAGGCCCCACAGCGCCTCTCCATGGGAAGGAGAGACTAAATCTGTTTGCTTTTGCTTCCGCGCGGACCTTTGCTTCATTTTGCTTATATTAAAACTGCTTTTGTTTCACCCACAAGGGTTAGTTTATCTTCTTTCCCCTCTTTGCCCTGTTGAGAAAACAAGGGAAAAAGCAGGGGGAAGTGATAGAGCGACTTGGTGGATACCTGTCATTTAGCCAAGGTCAAACCATCACAATGATGTACCTCATTTTGTGGCAAGGAAGAGTGGTCAATGACAGTATTTTAGATAGTTGTCCCCTTATAGACAAAATTACATTTGCAATTTCCATAGGAAAGGCTCAGAAAACCACACCTTTTTCCTTTCTGAGGCAGCAGTAGTGATAGTAAGGACTTATGAATAAAATTAAGAAAACCAGTGTGTTGGTTTTATCAGACCACACCTTCAGGGTAAGCTCTGTTATCATAAAAATAATTTTTTTTTTTTTTCCAGGATACCCACATAATATGTGGAAATCTTTAAAATAAAAGAGATTTCCTACCGAACCTATGCCTTTTGTGCACCTCTTATCTGTGGAGTTCTAAAGAGAGAAACAAATTCAAAATTTCCTAAGATTACAAATGATGGATGAACCTCAACATACTTAAAATAGGGTTATTAAAAACAAATTAAAAATAGGAACTATGAAGGGGGAAAAGAAAGAAATGACACTATTAGAAATCACTGTACAGAAAAAGAAGTCTGAAAACCCAGCACCCTTATTCCCCCTAAGCCAAGGCTTCTGTCATAAGTTAACCACTTAACACAGATCAGCAAAATTTCTCCTGTCTTGTATTTACTGCATTCAATTTTAATGCAGTGTAGAAATGTCTCAGTAAAACACAGTTCCCCACTGGCAAAACCAAACAAGCTCTTAGAAAGAATGAGTTTGAATTTCTTTATCTAAAGACAGAAGCCACATCTTGATTAAGTTCTCTATGCTTTAAGTTGTGTCATACCCTCAGCTGTGTTTTCTTAAGGAAACAGCAACATTCCTATTTTTTGCATTGTCTCTAACGCCTGAGGACTGCTCTGTGAAACTGGTACTGTATGAGCTGCTCAGAATAGCTTAACATAAAGACTTCTGATCATATTTGGAAGTAGGCATGGGTTAACACCATGATATCCTTAGCTTTTCTGAGATCACTATGCTGCTTGGCATAGAGAAAGGGAAAACATTAAGTTCCTGGTGAAGTTTAATGTACAAAGCACAGAAACGAAACTCAGGTGATGGCAGTTTGAAAGTTAGGGGCACTCATTCTTTCCCTGCATTTGAGATCAGGCAGTAATTTTGCCCTAAATGCAGTTCTGAATGCACTTGAAAAGTACTTGTCATGCCAGTCCACTCCGAGCAGAGGGTTTCCAGGGCACACCAGAACACATGCACCTCAGCTCTTATTAGTTTTTCCTTAAAGAAAGCATGAAGCTGATCGAGTAATGTTAGTTTTGCTTTAAGTTTTGGAAATAGACACATCTTCCTTTCCTGTAAGAGCATGCATTCAACTTTGCTACACCATTGCAACCATATTTGCTACACCAGCTTTTTTCTTGGCATGTTGTACGTGGAAATCGTCAATGAAAACAAGGGCTTCTTACTCACATGGTCAGAAATCCTCCCACCTAATTTTTTAGCAGATAAATTGTGTCTTTTTCTAGCCACTTCTCTGGCCTCTTAATTGCCCAAGGGGACATCTTGCAAGCTTCTGAGCTGCAGTGACCCAGAAGCCACTGAGGACACAGAAAAATGCCCACTGATGCATGAAAGCTTCTTTAGCTAAAAGCTGAAATGCAGCACCCTCTGGCAGAACAGAAGGTGTTCTGACACCTGAAGTCTCCTCCTTAATCCTCTCTCCTCCAAGCAGACAATATTCAAATTTAGCCAAGAGCATCTACTCATATTCAGGAGATGAGAGGCTTTTCACACACACTTTCAGTCATTAACGCTTTTTTCAACAGCACTACCATAGAAGTCTCAAGCACACAGGGCTGATTTTTTTTCCACTAGTTTTACAGCTGCTGCTTTCACAACAAACAGTTATTTCAAAAGTAAAATAGGCACAACGTTCCTCTGTCAAATGAAGACAGCTTTTAAGGATTGCTTTTTGTAGTAAAGACCTTATATTTGGATTTCTGACCATCTCTGGTGTATTTAGTGCCTTATTTTAAATTTTATGTGCCCGAGTCCTTCATTAGATCCAGTTAGTTATGTTTACAGTGCAGATTGATGAAATATTTAGCTGTCATTAAAGCTACAGTTCTTACATCACTAAAAATAAAATCAACCCTAAACCCAGAAAAAAAACCCTTAAACTTCTGCTTTTTTTACATCTTACTTTTGGACTGTTAAAGTCCTTGGGAAAACCTGTCAAGTACACTGCTCTGATTCTAAATAATTTTACAGCATCCACCCTGAAGCTTTTCTTCTTTACCAGTGCAGCAAAAAACTCCCTCAAACTGTAAAAGCAAGGTAAGATTTTTGATAAATTTAAAAAAGAAATCTATCATTTCTGAACAGCAAGCAATAGCAAAATTCAAAATTATAAGTCATAATAGCCTCAGCTGGGAACAAGCCAGGTAAAAGGATATGACCATCTTCACCATGTAGAATTACAGAACATCCACATAGTCATGGTTCTGACCAAGGAATAGACAGTATTATTTCATACTTAATAAACACATGTGCAGCTAATCATTTGCAATTCACACACAAACACACCAGCTGTTATTTCCATAGCCCATATAAATTTTGTAAGCAGTCATTATAACAGAAGTCATGACCATTAACATATTACACCCACTGTACTTTCATGCTTTGCAACTACCTTACCTCTGGGTATGCCCTGAACTCTCACACTCACAAGCATCAGGCTGGGTCAGGCGCTTGAAAGCGAGTCTGTCAAAGCACAGCACCTGGTTGCTGCTGCCTGATTGCAGCACATTCTTCTATTACTGCACCAGTATTCACCAGGGGGTCAAGAGTTGTACTAGTCTAGGTGCCACATTGCAAACAACTGTGTAAAGCACTTAGTACTGAAAATCCTAAAGCATTTATAAAATGGACATGATCAATCTTCTGGCCCTCACAAAGTTTCACAGGAAATGAATTAACCTTAATGAGGACCACTACTAATAATCTCAGCAGAGGCTAAGGACTGTTTGTTAGAGCAGCTCTCCAAAGCTTGTCCTCACTTCAAAAGCATGCCAGTGCGTGACACAGGTGCATTTTTTCTCAGTGCTAATTTTTTACTTTATCTAAACTCTGCATTCAATATTTTTATTCATTAAAAATACAGCAATATATACATAATAATTCCATTATCTTTTGTTTGATCATCACATCTTTCCACAGTAATTCTCTTTTTCACAAAACGTTCTTTCTCTGGATTATCTAACCGATTTGCTGTCTTCCCAGTCCTATACCCAGTCCTATAAAGCTAGATCTAAAGCAGCCTCTTTGTGCCCTCTAAATGTAGTGTCTTTTATCTTCTCTTCTGCTACAACTATATTCTGACTGCACAAAGACCTCTGACAGAACAAAGAGCAAGCAAATGGCCTTGAAAGTCATCAAATAATACTGGTTGCAAGCTTTTTAAAAAAAAGAGCTTTATAATCACATGTTGCTATTATTCTCTGAATGATAGAGGGTTTTATTTTGGAAGGGATGTGGCAGTAAATTAAATCCAGATATTGTAGAGAACCATGACTGTTCAAGCAGTTACACCTAAACTTCACAGTAGAATACAGATACCAGATATCACTTAAAAATGTACAGGAAAGATCTTGTTAATTTGTGATCACTAGAAATCCAGCTTTAAACCATTATTTTAAATCATTTGCAAGTTTGGAAAAGAGGCTTTCTGTACATCTTGCAAATGTCTTTGCTGAACTGTACAAAACCAAAAGGGGACACTGAGCACAGTGAGATAGAGAGAAAGGGAAGAGTAACAGAGGATTGCTTTGGTAGGGAAGTAGCTGAACTAAACTAATCTGAATAGCATTAGTTTATCATACAAAGACATTTAATTTATTTCATTATTCTCTGTGGGCAGCTAAAGCGCCCCAAGGCCCTAACATATTCAAGGAGATGAGCACAGCGGACAAAGACTCCTTCAGAGTGCAATATTTAATGAAACTTAAATTAGGTCTCAAAAGAGCAATAGAGTGTATATTAAATATGGCACCGACACCAAGCCATTCTGTTCATACACATGTGTTTTAAAGTAATTGCCATCAAATGCACACAGAGCCCCAGAAGATTTTAATACAGTTTTAACATAGCCATGCATATAGCTTCTATTTTTACATACACTTCATAATCATTTGTTAACATGAAGCACAGGACAGAAGGGTATCAAAAAGTCTGCAGCTAAGACACTTTTGTAAGAAACAGATTAAAATAATTTTGTTGTATGAGCAATGAAGTGAAAGGCTACAGGATTTTTGTTTCTATTTGCCTCTAAATTTATATATATGTCAAAAAAAAAGAGTATGCATGAATATTTTAGACACTGCAGTTTAACAAGGTGGTAAGGAAGGTATTGCCAAATGTTTTATGTATTATGTTTCTACATATTCTTGTGGGGAAAAAAACAAAGCCAGTAACAACAACAACCAAAACAAAGAAACAACAACAACAACAACAAAAAGAAAACTACACAGAATGTCCAAACTCCAAATCCAAACTTGGATTCAATCCATTCTCTAATAAAAAAAAATTACCTGAAAACAAACATAGCCATATATCACTCTGATTCATTGTAGTACAAAATTCTCTGCAGTAAAAGTTAATTATAAACACAATTTTTAAACAGGGAAATAATCCACCAGTCTTCAAAACTTTGGTCTTAGCAAAACAAAACAAAAAAGTTGGGTTTTTTCAAGTGACTATGATAAACAGGTACCTAAAACCTAGAATCAAAAATATGAAAAATCATATGACTTTGAAATTCATGGGTTTGAAAACCATCAGTATAAAACTGAAATAATTTTGAATCAAAAAAAGTGAAATTATAAAAAGGGGAACAGGACAACATGGTTCTGCTTGCTGAGCATTCTGTAGCAATTTTGTTCTGCAATAAACTCTTCCAAATCCAGGGAAGTAAGCATTCATTCAGGCCAGAGGAAGAAAGGCTGAACACGGCAAGACCCTGAAACTTTGAAAGAGACAGACACTACCACAACAACAAAAGAAGGATAAATACAGAATTAAAGACTGTATTTGGGAGTAAGAAGCAAAGACTGCAACTTCAAGATTTGACTGCTTATCAGACAGAAAGCAGAACAAGAGGAAACGATACAGACCTTAACCAGTAGTGGAAGATTTCAGCTTTTCATACAACTGTAGTAACACTTCTCCCATCACTTAAGATGTGTAGATGCTGTAACGTATCAGGCAATTCCAAACATACTCTGTCCTTTATACCAACCATCAGAACAAGGGGTTTTGGCTGAATTGCAGTTTTAGGGTCAGATGTGTCAGCCTATGGTATCAAGCTACTAACTTAGAAATAGTCATATAGAAAAAGACACTACAAGCATTAAGGCTTCATCAGGCATATCCTAAAAGATACTTCTCCTGTAATTTGTAGCTTCCTGTAGCCAAGGATCATGCAAGTCTATCATAAAGGAAACCTATCACCTGTAAACCATTAATAGGAGGACACAGTAGTGAAGTACAATTTTTGCATCACCTTAATGAAGACTTTTCCTAAATCTTGTGTTTTCTTTCTCAAAACGAAAGTCAAAACCAGCAGATCAAATGTTTGGTTAAATTAAACTTCTCTTAACAGACTGAACCAAGTGATAATTTACTGCACTTCATCTGGAAGCAGGAAGTTCAGGAAATAATTAAAATCTCTTCTTTGGCACTCTTCACATTAATTTGAATCTTACCAAAATGTTTATAATTTTTCTCTGTATTTTGTAATCTGCAGGGTTCTTTTTATAATTTTTCTATCACGATACAGAAAAAAAATTTTAAAGGAAGAATAGATAAACTTGCATAGAACTTGCTACTCTTGCATAAAAACTCCATTTATTGGTAGTGCCCCATAAATCTAAGTTTTGCATAAAGTATCAGAAAAGTCCTGAATCTCTTCCTTTTTGTACAAACCAATACTTTAACTTTCGGAAAGGATGCCTGGCACAGTTACTCATTTCTACTGCTGTACCTTAATGCAGCCCTATGTTGTACTATTTTGACACATTTTTCATGTTGCATGGGTATTTGTACTTTACTGGAAACTGTTACTAAAATAAGACAATCCTGTTCATGCATTTATTGTAGGTACCGTAATTCTTGAGCAATTATCAATTTAAGCATTTCTGCAAATATTTTAGTTATAAAACAAACACCATATCCAAATGGCAACACCCACACTTTATCATTAAGGACACCACTCACATCATTCTCATGCCAAACCGTTTTCTATTTTGAGAATGCATTTATTTGAGGCTGAAGATCCAAAGAGACTTAAGTTTAACAAGCACTGCAACTATTTTATGATTAGAGGCTTATGCAGACATCATATGACAACTACTCTTTTCAGAAGTTATATTATCAAAGATACTTAAGATGGATTTTCACCTTGTCATGGTTTGGGCCCAGAGGGCATGTGAGCACCATGCAGCTTCCTCTCCAGCACTGGGAAGGAGAAAAAGCAGCAAAAAGGCTCAGGAATCCAGATAAGGACAGGGAGGGATAACTCACCCATTATGGTCACAGACAAAAGACAGTTGTTGGGGGAAGAAAAAGAACATAAGTTTCATTTGAACACCATCATGACTTAATTTTCCAGTCACAGTGGGACAGCGAGAAATACAACCACATCTTTAAAAACGTTCCCCCCATCCCTCCCTTCTTCCCAGGCTCAGCTTTGCTACCGATTTTTCTCCCTCCTCCTCCCAGTGGCATGGGGGCAGGGGATGGGGACTGTGGTCAGTTGATCAACCGTTGTCTCTGCCGCTCCTTCCTTCTCTCCACACTCTTCCTCTGCTCCAGCATCTCTCACAGGTCCTTATCACAGCCTACAGGTCTTCACAAACCACTCCAGAGTGAATCCTTGTCACCATGTCAGAGTGCTCCCAGCACAGCATTGCCCCAGCAGGGGCTTCCCTCAGTCGTGGCATTCTTATCTCAGCAAGTCCCAGATTTCTTCAGGTGCAGCCAGCTGTGCCAGTATGAGGTCCTCCATGGGCTGCAGCAGGACAGCCCACCCTCTCCCTATGGGCTGCTGGGATCTCTCTCTGGTACATCATCCCCACCCCACCCTTGAGATGACCTTGGCGTTTGCAGTGAGGTTTCCCTTTTTAAATACATTATTGCAGGGGCACAGCCACCATCCTTAATCCCGCTTGAGGCACGTCTGTCTTGAAGCAGTGGGAGCTTTGAGAAGCTTCTCACATGGATCACTGCTGTTGCCCCTCTCTCCCCTACCAAAAAAACCCACAACATACACACACACACACACCCAACATACACCTTTTCATGTCAACTATGAGCTGAAACAAACTTTGGCTTTTAAAGCTTTAGGGAACAAATCCCAAACATGAAGGCATCAGATAGCTTTTAAATGACAAAAAAGAGGGAATGTTACAAAACCAGCCCACGTCTCAGTTCTTTACAAGGGTTGCTTTCAGATAGCAGATTTTCTAAAGACAGGTCTGAAAAATAACTAAATAACTTGCTTCCAAATAGTAAATCATCTTAAGAAAGGGCCAAAAAATAACCAACTCCTTTGGCTTTGAGGAAGTGCATTATAAAGGTCTAAAGAGCATTTCACCTACAATTTCAGAATAACTCCTTGTCAAATAAATAAATCACACTTAAAATTATCATTTCGTGCAGCATGTTTTTATTTTTTATCAACTCGTTATGGTGATGTGAAACTCAAACCAATATTCATATGACTAAACAAAATTCACTACTAAAGATACAAATACTGTTTCACTATAAATATCCAGACAATTCAAATGAGTTCAAACGATCAACTTGCTGACAAAGAAACTCGCAGCCTTCCTCCACTCCCTTTCATAACAGACATAAATCAAGTAAGCTAGTCAGAGGCACCTTTTGTTACATCTCCACAGCTATTGAGGTCTACATAAGTCATCAGCCTGGAAGAGGAAAAAGGTGATCCACAGCTGATCCCTGAAGGAAGCACAGTTCAATGCTATGAGGTGACATGAGATCAACTGTTCTTTCTGCCGGGGTTTTTTTCTCGATGACGACAGCCGTTTTGAGGCATCATCAACTAAAACGCTGGCCTCTTTCCAGTTTTTCAGCTGAACCTGGCTCCCCTTGATCACAATCTATGCTTCTTAGCTCTACACCGGGAAAAGAGATTAAAAAATAGCCAACCAAATCCTCCACACGCCTTCTTTGGGAAGTATCTTTGGACTTATGAGGGGTGAGCCCCGCGGCTCCCGGGGGCGGTGAAGGGAGGAGGGAGCGCGTAAGCCGCCTCCAGCCCAGCCGAGGCGCGTCGCTGCCCGCGCAGGCGG